>NC_066580.1:80093998-80413390 GCF_024323335.1 Lathyrus oleraceus | reverse complement strand
TCAAGGGTAAGGCTTTAGTCAAGGGGTCATATCAACCTCGACAAACAACCCAACTGGAAAGGTATCTGAGGGCTCTTAACCACTGACATTGACCGCCAGGGTGAGCAGATGAAAGGTAATGAGGATTGGTCCTCATAGCTCTTAACCCGGGCCTGGGTGAGCTTCAATCAATGAAAACGTGGGAGTCCAGAATGTGGGACTCTACTCCACTTTGACTGACTCTATATACAAAGGATCTTGGGTGTTTATTCAAAATGCATCAGCACGTAGTGCGAGCAAGATGAAAGACTCAACTGAATAACAGGGGATGGATTGCACATCCCTTCTATCTGCCAATGCCTCTTCACTTAGGAGGTCTTTGAAGTACATGGCACAAACATAAACAACCACAAACATTGCCTCTTAAGGAGGGCTTCAGACAGGTGCCTCCCAAAAGAAAATGACAGGTCTTCCAGACTACATGGAGAATAAGAAGTTACCTAGGTGGTATGCCAACCACAAGCAAAGCAACTCAAGCAATGAGTTAAAGCGGCTAAAGTACCTGTAAGAAAAGCTAAACAATCAGTACTATGTTCAGACAAACAATCAACAGTTAACAACAGTGGTTCCCAATATACACAACAAGCAAGCTTTATGTGCAAGCATTCAAATTGTTTCATCATCTCAAATGACCTACAAACAGCAAGGGTTAGTGGACAAAGTAAAGGCATCTCAAATCATGAGATCAACATCATCCCTTAGGACTATAAGCTTGAACCTGAAATGCAAAACTCAAAAGATGAGTACAAACCCCTAGGGCAAAGCCTAGGGTCAAAGGTGGAGAAAAAATTCAAAACAGAAGCTAATACTCAACATGAAGCAACTTTAAACAAGTAAGAACATGTCTTAAAAAGGACCAAGTCAAAAGCATTAAGCAAAGTCATCATTCAACCAAGAGAAGGCAAGGGCAATTTCAAAGCATTCAAATGGACATTAAGAATCAAAATTCCATATTAAAACAGAAAAGAATCAAACAATCATGGAAATTTTTATGTGCACACAACATATCAAATACAATCATCATGCCAAAAATTATAATCAGAAAAGCTCATTTGATAAGGCAATGAAAATGAAAAAGATCAACATCAAATTGTGTGACACACATTGTCACACCATATTAACACATACCTAAAACAGAAAAGGAAAATGCTAAAAATGCACCACCAAGCCTCAAAAATCACACAACATGTTGAGAATCAGCACACAAAATTTCATGTCAATTGGATCATTATTGAACATTTCACATCAATTTGAATGAGGCATGGTACAAATGCATACATGTTCAATTAGTCTAACACAATTAAAATTCCAACCAGGCACAATTCCAGAAATCCACATCAAAAAATAGAAGACATTCATATGATCATGTAGAAAAAAATCTGGAATTAATTGGATCATCAAGCTATTTTAAAGGATTTTTGGAATTATCATGAAATAATGAAATAAAAATTGAAAACATGAAATAATATGAAATGGTCATGGCAATTTGGAAATGCAACCAGACAGAATCGAACCGGCCACATAGAGGCTCAAAGCGCCTCTCAAAACACACAGCATAACTAATTGACATGGCATCCCAGTCAGCCAGTCAAACACATGTGGATACAGTCAAGCAATACGGACCAATGAATTTGCCAATGGATGCACACGCAAGCGCTTAGTCAGAATGAATTAAACAAATAACATGACATAAGAAGGAATCGAACACGCATGGCTTGGGTGAAAGTCTCTTCTACAGTGTCTTTGCATGAACGAACCAGTAAACCCTAGAACTATTCACCTATGGCTGCGCACGGTGGAAACCACCGTCTTCTTCATGAAGACGGTGGAGGAACAGTAACATCTCCAGATTTTTTTTCCAGAATCCACTAAAAATTATATCAACAGAAAGCTCCTTCCACGTACATTAAAGATCAATCAACATTTAAACCTAATTCCTCCTAAATCAAGAGAATCGAAGACAAACATTTTTGTATTCAAACTTTCAATCTCACATATCTCAGCCAATAATCCACCAAATCACATGAAATTTTCATCAGATTAACCAGCAAGAGGAGATCTACACTATCATGGCAAAAGATTGGAGAATTAAGAGCTTCGAAAAACCTACCTCTTGAAGAACAGTTTCTGGAATCAGTAGTTTCAAGGCCTGGCACGATTCAAATCCACTCCTCTATCACTGTTATGAAGCTTTATGAAGAAATTGAGGCTTGGAGAGGCTTAGATCTAGCTCAAATAACAGTTTCCATCTTCACCTTCATGAGCTTGCTATGCTTGATTTCTGCTCGAATCTTCCAAACCAAAGCTTGATCTACACTAAATGAAGATCAGAGAACAAGAATATGGAAGAAAATCAAAGGCTTATGTGGAAGAAATTGAAGTTTCAAATTGGAGAAATTTTGGAGGGAACTTGAATTTAGATCTAGAAAATGGTGAAGATCTGAAAACTCTGTTAGGATTTACTATTTATACCATGTGTTAATCCATTTGCTAATGACAATTAAGCACGGTTAATGAAATTTTAGTGAGAAAAGAGGTGTTATGCCAAAATTGATTTTTCACCCCATGCATGGCAACATGCACGTGAACAGTACCACATGGCCATGCAATTTCACTTAAAATCATCTTATGAACATGTTGGAATGGTTAAAAAGCTCATATGATGCACCAAATTCAAATTCATGATTTTCCCTCCAAAATGAGCATGAATAAGCAAATGGTCATGTGATGAAATTTCATGCAATTCCTTGATGGATTTGTAAAATAGGAGTCATGACAAGCATAATGCAAAAAGAGGCACTCCATTTGGAGTTTTAGATCAAAAGTTATGGCTTGTTGAAGTTCCATGCACACTTGGCAATGATTTGATCACATCTTCTCAACCATTCATCAGATGCTCACGATCTTGGACTTTTTGGAAATGGGAGAGAAAGATCTTCAACTTTCATGTTGGAAAAAAATTCATTTGAAGCTTTTTTGATGTTGGAAAGTCAAGTTGAACTTGGTCCAAAAACTTGCCATTTTTGGAAACTTGAAATTACAGGTCACTTTCCATTTTTGGAAACTTTTGCTCTGGCTTCAAAATCTCCAAGGTATGAGTTTGACATGTTGAATAAACCTCATTGGGACATGAATGAAGTGTTTCAAACCATTTCTCCACCTCTTAGCCCTCAGTTGACTTGCAGTTGACTTTTATGGGCCCCAGATGACTTGGCAATGCACTGATGACTTTTGAGCCTTCAACACTTGGTACAATTACTTCAAAATGAACCTTGGTTCATATAAGCTCTCTAGCATACTCATGTGGCTTCTTTTCAAAGAAATGCTTGGTCTCTTGCACAAATGAATCCTCTTGATGCCAGTCTTGACTGATGAGATGCAATGTACTATGCAATGTTAATGTAATGTCAACGACCTAAAAAATGAAATGAATTCATGAATGGGGGGTGCAAATTTGAGGTGCTACACTAAGGTCTTTTGTTATCAAAGGGAGAAAACTCAACCTAAACCAACAATCCACCATGTGAGGAGAGCTTCAACATACTAGTGAGGGATCCACCCTATAATAAGTATGGAAGACTTATAGTCCAATCACTAAGGATGAGGTGAGATTTATATCAACCACTATGATAACTCAAACCTACGGCTAATGTTTATGAAAAAAAGGTTTTAACAAAGGTGGCCATTGGAACCACAAAAAAACTTGTGTGAGTTGGATTTACCAATTAGAAGTATTCACAAAAAGAAGTCAAAGTTTACTTAAGATTCAATTCAAACAAGAACAAACAATCAAAAAGTTCACAATGCAAATAAAAAATGGACCAAGAGAGAGTTTAGATTAGGGGTCATTTCAAGTCAACTTCAAGATTAAGCATTCTAAAGGCATGAGGCCTAGTTGCTTTTCAACAATTTTATCATTCTAAAGGCATGAGGCCTAGTTGCTCTTGAACTCCATTAAGCACAGGCTGTAAGAACAAAAATTGTTCTACAACAGATTCCTTGATTTTGATGATAACAAAGGATGAAACCAAAAATGGCACCCTAACGAAAAGTTTCTAAGTGTGCAGGGTTCTAAAGAAAGAAGGAAGAAATCTGATGACGTCATCAGATACAGAACCAGATCAGATACAAATTATCAAATGATCAGAAGCATCTGAAGTTGAAACATGTTCAAGAAAGTCTAACTCTGAGCAAAACAGCGAAGTATCAGAAGCATCTGAACAAGAAGTAAGCTCTAGAAGTTCTGACTCTGAACAACGGTATGTCTAACTCCAGAAACTCTCAGCGCTATCTGAAGAATCCATCAGAACTCAAAAGAGGTCTACATCAGAAGCAAGACTCCAAGATTCTCAGATACACGAAGACTCTGATTATGGATTTGCTAATTATGAAAGAGTAACGTTAAAGTCAAGTAAAGTTTTGCAAATGGATTTCCTAATACAGAAAGAGACGTTAATCTCCAATTTCAATAAAGAAGGTACTATATGTGGTAAGTAGTCATTTCAAGGAGAGAAAGTTATCCTGGCAGAAGCTATTTATGTTATGGCGTAAATTCATTTTATTACTCATCAGTTTCAACTACTACCTCACTTCTATATATAAAGGACTGCAAATCAACATTCAACATACAACACAACAATATAACAAGCAAAAACTATACTGAAACATCAACGCTCAAGAAAACTCTCTTACTCTCTAAATCTTCACGAAGCTTTTGCTTATAACGTGAATCACTTTGTTCTTACTATTGTAATATTTGCTTTCTTAGAAGCACTCTAGATTACATAAATCTTTTATCTATTGTTTGTTTATTTCCTCAAGTGACTCTGTGTAGTCTGTATACTTGAGAGGACTAAGAGATCTTTCTCTTAGACGTTGTTTGTAATCAATCTTTCAAGATTAGTGGATTAAGTCCTTGTTGAAGGCGAAATCACCTCGGCCGGGTGGACTGGAGTAGCTTTGTGTTATAAGCGAACCAGTATAAAATCCTTGTGTGATTTTCATTTTGAAAAAGCGCTTATTTTTCCAAACAATTCAAACCCCCCCTTTCTTGTTTTTCTCACCTTCAATTGGTATCAGAGCTCCGGCTCTGTTATTGATTTTCTAATCAAACACTTAACAGTGTAGAGAGATCCAGTACGAGAAAAACTATGGCCCACTCAAATGAAAGAGATAGTTACAATGCTAAACCTCCTGTCTTTGATGGAGAGAAGTTTGACTACTGGAAAGATAGAATCGAAAGTTTCTTTCTGGGTTATGATGCTGACCTCTGGGACATTGTCACAGATGGATACACACCTCCAGTCTTAGAAAATGGAGCTGAAGTTCCCAGAAATAAGATGTCAGAAGATCAGAAACGTGTCTTCAAAAATCACCACAAGGCCAGAACCATACTTCTCAATGCCATATCGTACAACGAATATGAAAAGATCACCAATAGAGAAACAGCCAAAGATATACTTGACTCTCTGAAGATGACTCATGAAGGAAACTCCCAAGTCAAAGAGACAAAGGCTCTGGCGCTTATCCAGAAATATGAAGCCTTCAAAATGGAAGATGACGAAGCTATAGAGGCAATGTTTTCGAGATTCCAAACTCTTATTGCAGGTCTCAAGGTTCTAGACAAAGGGTATACAACTGCAGACCACGTCAAAAAGATAGTCAGAAGTCTGCCAAAGAAATGGAGACCTATGGTTACTGCTCTGAAGCTGTCAAAGGATCTGAACAATATCAGCCTTGAAGAACTTGTCAGTTCTCTCAGAAGCCATGAGATAGAACTAGAGGAAGATGAGCCTTTGAAAAAGAACAAGTCTGTAGCATTAAAGTCTAGACCTGAAAGACGCAAACCTGACAGAACCAAAGCTCTCCAGGCAGAAACTGAAGATGCTGACGACTCTGAACCAGAAGACTCTGATGATGAAGAAGAATTGTCCCTACTAACCAGAAGAGTTAAGCAACTCTGGAAAAAGAGGAACAACAACTTCAGAAGACCAAGACCCAGAGGGGATCGATCAGAATCAACTTCAAAAGGTAAATCTAACAAAGATATTACCTGTTTTGAATGTAAAGAAACAGGTCATTACAGGAATGAATGTCCCAAGCTAAAGAAAGACAACTCTAGAAAAGAAAGCTTCAAGAAAAATACCTTCAGGACAAAGAAAGGACTGATGGCTACCTGGGATGATAGTGAATCTGGATCATCAGAATCTGACTCTGATGAACAGGCCAACGTGGCACTTATGGCTACCACATCCAGGAGTAGCTCAGATGAAGAATCTGAAGAGATATCCTATGCAGCAAAGTTCAGACACCAGTCATGGTACCTGGACTCTGGATGCTCGCGACACATGACGGGAAGAAAGTCTATGTTCCAAAGTCTGGAACTTAAAGACGCTGGATTTGTAGGCTTCGGAGGAGATCAGAAAGGAAGGATCAGAGGCTCCGGAACTATTGGTAATGGTACTCTTCCCTCTATATCTGATGTCCTTTATGTAGAAGGATTAATGCATAACTTGTTATCCATAAGTCAATTAAGTGATAACGGTTATGGTGTAATCTTTAATAAAAAAACATGTAAAGCCATTAATCAGAACGATGGCTCTGTCCTTTTCACAGGCAAGAGGAAAAACAACATTTATAAAATTAATCTTTCTGATTTAAAAGAACAAAATGTTAAATGTCTGATGTCGGTTCACGAAGAGCAATGGGTATGGCATAGACGCTTGGGCCACATTAGCATGAGGAAACTTTCTCAGCTAAATAAACTCGAGTTAGTCAGAGGCCTACCTAAACTGAAGTTTTCTTCAGATGCTCTGTGTGAGGCATGTCAGAAAGGAAAATTTTCAAAAACGTCTTTCAAGAAGAAAAATGTTGTTTCTACCTCTAAGCCTCTGGAACTTCTTCACATTGACTTATTTGGTCCTGTGAAAACAGCATCAGTCAATGGAAAGAAGTATGGACTAGTCATTGTTGATGATTACAGCCGCTGGACATGGGTGAAATTCCTAAAGCACAAGAGTGAGTCTCACTTTGTATTCACCAGTTTCTGTTCCAAAGTGCAAAAAGAATTTGACTCTAAAATTATTAGAGTCAGAAGTGATCATGGTGGGGAATTTGAAAACAAAGATTTTGAGGAATTATTTGACTCTAATGGAATATCCCATGATTTCTCCTGCCCTAGAACTCCACAACAAAATGGAGTTGTAGAGAGGAAGAATAGGACACTCCAAGAGATGGCCAGAACCATGATCAATGAAACTAATGTGGCAAAGCACTTTTGGGCAGAAGCTGTAAATACAGCGTGTTACATTCAGAATAGAATCTCTATAACACCTATTCTGGAAAAGACTCCCTATGAACTGTGTAAAGGAAGAAAACCAAACATTTCATATTTTCATCCTTTTGGATGTTCTTGCTTTATCTTAAACACTAAAGAACATCTGAACAAGTTCGATTCCAAATCACAAAAAGGTATTATGTTAGGATACTCAGAACGCTCTAAAGGCTACAGAGTATACAACACAGAAACCAAAATTGTGGAAGAATCTATTCATGTCAGATTTGATGATAAGCTTGACCCTGAAAAGTCAAAGCTAGTTCAAAATTTTGCAGATTTAGAAATCACTCTTGCAGGATCTGATAAAACTCCAGAAGCAACAGTCACTCAGAACTCTGAAGAAATTAAATCCCCAGAAATCCCAAAGAAAGTTAAAAGTCGTATCAATGTATCTGAAGATTTGATTCTGGGAAACAAGGACGAACCTGTTAGAACCAGATCTACCTTCAGGACTTCTGAAGATACTCCTCTGGGACTAGTCTCTCTGATTGAGCCTACGTCTTGTGATGAAGCACTTCAAGATAACGACTGGGTTTCAGCCATGCAAGAAGAATTAGATCAATTCACAAAGAATGATGTCTGGGATCTTGTTCCAAAGCCCAGAGGCACTCACGTCATTGGAACCAGATGGGTATTCAGAAACAAGCTGAATGAGAAAGAAGAAGTCGTCAGAAACAAAGCTCGACTGGTAGCTCAAGGTTATAGTCAACAAGAAGGTATTGATTATAATGAAACCTTTGCTCCAGTTCGCAAGGTTAGAATCTATTCGTCTTCTTGTATCTTTTGCTATTAACCATTCTATTAAATTATATCAAATGGATGTCAAGAGTGCATTCCTTAATGGTTATATATCAGAAGAAGTGTATGTCAACCAACCTCCAGGTTTTGAAAATCCAAACTTTCCAGAACATGTTTTTAAACTCAAAAAATCTTTATATGGACTTAAACAAGCTCCCAGAGCTTGGTATGAACGTTTAAGCAATTTTCTTCTGGAACAAAATTTTATCAGAGGGAAAGTTGATTCCACACTCTTCTGTAAGAACCTAAATAATGATCTCATGATATGCCAGATTTACGTTGATGACATTATTTTTGGTTCTGCTAATATCTCTGTTTGTCAAGAATTCTCTGAGTTAATGCAGGCAGAATTTGAAATGAGTTTAATGCAAGAACTAAAGTTCTTTCTGGGAATTCAAATTAACCAAACTTCAGAAGTTACATATGTTCATCAAAGCAAATACATTAAAGATATTCTGAAGAAATTTGATATGGCTGAATGTAACTCTGCAAAAACTCCCATGCATCCAACATGCATTCTTGAAAAGGAAGAGGTAAGCACAAAGGTTTGTCAGAAGCTCTATCGAGGTATGATAGGCTCTCTTCTCTATCTGACTGCTACTCGTCCTGATATTCTCTTTAGCGTCTGTCTCTGTGCCAGATTCCAATCAGATCCTAGAGAATCTCATTTAACAGCAGTTAAGAGAATTCTCAAGTATCTGAAAGGAACTCCTAACCTGGGCCTGATGTATGAGAAAACATCAGAGTATAGACTCTCGGGTTACTGTGATGCAGATTATGCAGGAGATAGAATAGAACGAAAAAGCACTTCTGGAAATTGCCAGCTTCTGGGAAACAATCTGATATCCTGGGCTAGCAAAAGACAGTCAACAATCGCTCTATCAACTGCAAAAGCAGAATACATCTCAGCATCACTGTGCACAACTCAGATGCTCTGGATGAAGCATCAATTAGAAGATCTGCAAATCTTTGAGAGTAACATTCCTATCTTTTGTGATAATACTGCTGCTATTTGTCTAAGTAAGAATCCCATTCTACATTCCAGAGCCAAACACATTGAAATAAAACATCATTTTATCAGAGACTATGTTCAGAAAGGGATAGTAACATTGAAGTTCATTGATACAGATCATCAATGGGCAGATATCTTTACTAAGCCTCTAGCTGAAGATAGATTTCTTTTTATCTTAAAAAATCTGAACATTCAAAATTGTCCTGAATGAATTGTGCCTCTGAGAATGTAAAATGAGACTCTGATGTAAACAAATGTATTTCTGCCTCTGACTCTGATACTTCTACCAAGTTAAGAAGATATCTGAGTTAGAAATCTCCAGGAACCAATCCTTTGGTATTCCTGAAGATCAGATACATCAACACGTGGAGCACTTAGCGTCTAACCCTAGAACTTCTAGACAGCTGTCCAGAAGAAGATCAAAGGTGAAACGTTTGAGATCTCCTCGAGCAGTGTGCGTACTGTTGGGATTAGACATTCATTAATTAGCCTTAATCATTTCTCCCCCAAGCATGCTAAATTGAAATTTGTGCTAACGCAATATTGTGTGTCGTTTTGCATGTGTTTTAACTTAGGGTATTTAAACACTTTTTCTCACTTTTCACACACTTATCACTCTCACTCACTCTCAAACCCTCTCTAAAACCCTAAACCTCTCTGAAGCATTTCTGCAAACTCTTCATCTTCTTCTTCAACCATGGACGCTCAACAACAACAAGTTTTTAACTTTTCTCAACAAATGGAATCAAGCTCAACTGCTCAAACTTCAAGCATTCCAACTCCAACTGTTACAGGAGTCTCCATCACCCCAGTTTACAAAGAACCCCATGTTCTTGACCGTGCATCCCACATTAACCTAGAAACTCCCTTTGAGGGCCTGGATGTGTTATGTGAAACACTGGTGGATTTTGACAACTTGAGGAGAAATGGCGTTGATCTTACTGAAGAACTTCGTCAACAAGGTTGGGGAAACTACTTCCAAAGGCTCTATGGCCCTGTTTACCCACTTCTCATCAAGGAGTTCTGGAGATTTGCAGATGCTGATGATCATTTCATCGTCTCCTATGTTTTGGGGGTAAAAATAGTAATTACTGAAGAGTCAATTGCTTCCTTGTTGAACATGGAGAAAGATGGAGGAAAAAGGATTTACAACATCAACCCTAGATCAAGGCGCGTTGCTGAAGTAATCAATCCAACTATCTTCAAATCCAACACTGAAGGAAATCCTTCAAAGAACAAAGAGCTGCATCAGAACCTCAGAGTGTGGCTTAAGATCATTCTGGGAACTATTCACCACCGCCCAGCATCTAACTCTTCTGATTACATCAATGCAGATCAGAAGTGCATTCTGTATTGCATTCACAAGGGTGTGAAGATCTGCCTTCCTGCACTACTGTTCAGATACCTAAGAGACTCTGTCAGGGAGACCAGAAACAACATGAAGCCCAGATCCTACAACCCTCTGGGAAGATTGTTATCTGATGTTTTCATTGAGAATGGGCTGGTAGATCATCTGGAGAAGGCCAAGCTGATGCAAGATCTGGCAATAGATACTGGGAAACCTCTGAACGCCAGAAATCTCAAGAGTATGGGAATAATAAAGAAGATTCAAGTCAGACCCACGCTGGACACATCCTGGGATTCCTTGAAAGATCAGAGGAAGCTGCCTCATGGTCTTGCTAGGTTCTACAAGAATGAACCCAGAGATGCGGTTGCTATCTATCTTAATCGTCTGCTGGATGAAGGTGTTGACATCTCTGACTTCAGCCTCGACGATTGTCTAGAATCAGAAGAAGACTTCGTCAGGTACAAGAGAGGTCTCTCTGAGAAGAAGATAGCATCACAGGCAAAGAAGGCAAGACTTGGAGAATCCTCTGGAAGCAGATCTCCAGCTCCTCTGCATATTTCTACTGGTACGTCTGTTCCTCCTCTTTCCTCTGAACCTCTGATGGTTTCCTCTACTCCTTCCTCTAATCCTCTCCCAACACCACCCATTTATACAACCTCTGAAATCCCACCTTCTACAACCAGAACCTCACAACCTTCACCAATTTTAAATATCGCCCGTACATTCATACCTCCTTCTGAACCTGAACAAATGAACCAAAGCACTTCCTCTTCATCCTCTTCAGAACCAGAATCACCACCATACCTTCAAATCTCCTCTGACCAAGAATACTCTGACCCTGACTCTCCAACCTTAGCCCAAATTCAGGCTCAAAACCTTGCTTCACAACAACAAACACAAACACAATCTGAAGCAACTTCACCTCCACCAGAACAAACAACCAACATTACTTCTGAAGACCAACCCTCTGAAACTCAACCCTCTGACCTCCACACCTCTGATATCACCCCTCCAAACACCTCCGCTGAACCTGAACCTGAAGCTGAAACTGAATCTCCAGCATTAGACTTAAACCCTCTTTACGCTTCACCCCAAAGATCTGAACCTCAACCTGAAGCAGAATCTGAACCTCTCACATTAAATCTCAGCCCTCCAATTTCTTCACCTCAAACCTCTGAACCTGACCTTTCTATACCTACCCTTGAGGAAGCCATCATGCTGGTCGCAGGGGCTTCAGTACAAAAGGTCAAGTCTCTGACCACTAACTCTGAAGTCAGTGATGATCCTGACTCTGTAAGGACACACTGGAACAGAGTCATTGGCTGGATGACCTCTGAGGCTTTTAGACTGAAGAACATCTCTGAACAAGTCAGAAATGGCTACATCAGAGATGCTGAGGCAAGACTCCAGGAAAGACTTGCAAGAGAAGCTGAAGCTAGAAGGCTGGAAGAAGAGAGATTAGCAAGAGAAGCTGAAGAAGAGGCTAGAAGGCTGGAGGAAGAAAGAGCAAGAGAAGCTGAAATTCTAAGGATAAAGGAAGCTGAAGCACAAGCTGCTGCTGAAGCTGAAGCACAAGCTGCTGCTGAAGCTGAAGCGCTGGCTGCTGCTGAAGCACAGCAGGCTCTGACTCAGGGGGAGTCTTCTTCTTCTGTTATCCCTATGGTTCTCCAGACGCTGAAAGAACTTAAGCAAGATCAGAATGAACTCCGTGCCAGAATGGATAAACAAGAGACTGTCAACGACAACATTCAAAACATGTTGGCTATGTTGCTTCAGAGAATGCCTCCGCCTCCGAACCCCTAGGCACTTATGATATTTCTTTTGCTTTCCTGTTGGTTTGTTTGCTTTCTCTGATTCTGATGTTTTCCTGTTGCCTTTGTGCTTTTATCTGAATACAATGTTTTTCTCTTAACTTTTATTTTTTGCTATGTCTTTTTGATTCTGACAAAAAGGGGGAGAAGTCATTAATAGCTCTGATGAAAATAATGTCTAAATACCTTAAGCACTCTGCAACATAATTTTCTTAAAAATTAATTCATCTAACTCTAGACTTAAGAAATTGCAGAAGGTATCAAGAAACCTCATTGCTTGGAAGCTCTGGTAAGAACTTCTGAACTCCCTAGCCTATCTCAGGGGGAGCTTCTGTCTATCTGATCTAATATTATTCATGTTTCATCTGCTAATTAAGTTTGTTTTGTCATCATCAAAAAGGGGGAGATTGTAAGAACAAAAATTGTTCTACAACAGATTCCTTGATTTTGATGATAACAAAGGATGAAACCAAAAATGGCACCCTAACGAAAAGTTTCTAAGTGTGCAGGGTTCTAAAGAAAGAAGGAAGAAATCTGATGACGTCATCAGATACAGAACCAGATCAGATACAAATTATCAAATGATCAGAAGCATCTGAAGTTGAAACATGTTCAAGAAAGTCTAACTCTGAGCAAAACAGCGAAGTATCAGAAGCATCTGAACAAGAAATAAGCTCTAGAAGTTCTGACTCTGAACAACGGTATGTCTAACTCCAGAAACTCTCAGCGCTATCTGAAGAATCCATCAGAACTCAAAAGAGATCTACATCAGAAGCAAGACTCCAAGATTCTCAGATACACGAAGACTCTGATTATGGATTTGCTAATTATGAAAGAGTAACGTTAAAGTCAAGTAAAGTTTTGCAAATGGATTTCCTAATACAGAAAGAGACGTTAATCTCCAATTTCAATAAAGAAGGTACTATATGTGGTAAGTAGTCATTTCAAGGAGAGAAAGTTATCCTGGCAGAAGCTATTTATGTTATGGCGTAAATTCATTTTATTACTCATCAGTTTCAACTACTACCTCACTTCTATATATAAAGGACTGCAAATTAACATTCAGCATACAACACAACAATATAACAAGCAAAAACTATACTGAAACATCAACGCTCAAGAAAACTCTCTTACTCTCTAAATCTTCACGAAGCTTTTGCTTATAACGTGAATCACTTTGTTCTTACTATTGTAATATTTGCTTTCTTAGAAGCACTCTAGATTACATAAATCTTTTATCTATTGTTTGTTTATTTCCTCAAGTGACTCTGTGTAGTCTGTATACTTGAGAGGACTAAGAGATCTTTCTCTTAGACGTTGTTTGTAATCAATCTTTCAAGATTAGTGGATTAAGTCCTTGTTGAAGGCGAAATCACCTCGGCCGGGTGGACTGGAGTAGCTTTGTGTTATAAGCGAACCAGTATAAAATCCTTGTGTGATTTTCATTTTGAAAAAGCGCTTATTTTTCCAAACAATTCAAACCCCCCCTTTCTTGTTTTTCTCACCTTCATAGGCGAGGTCCTAATTCTAAGTCCTTTCTCCTTTTTGCATTGGGTTCACACAAACAAAGACAAAACAAGCACAAGGCAATAGTATATTTACACAATAATGTGCTCAAGTGAGCAAAAGGAAAATGGTATAAACATAAACATGAGCTCAAATGAGCAAAGGGAAAAGACAATATGAATAAATGAGCAAGAAATGAAATTGTATTAAAGTAAATTGCAAGAACTAAATGCTTGAATTAAAAGTTAGTAATTAGTAGTTAGCGTTAGTGTGCCATAAGGCAATTTAGCGCTATGTTAAGCAATCATAAGTAGACTAATGTAGTAGTCACACCTATCCGAGGCCGGTCAATAAAAACTATAGGCAAATAAACACAAGTTAGAGATCATGACTAGTAAGCCAAGCTCCTACAACTTGCCATGCCAAAAGAAAAGAAGAATGACCTTGTATGGATTTCAGGTTCTTTGCTTGACCAAGAAGCAACCTTTCTTGGACACAAAGTAATTCACTTGATCTTTGATCAAGTTAAATTTGATTTGGATCAAAGAAGGTTAAGCTTCTCATATGTCAAGTCTAACCACAAATCATTAACTCATTGATCAAAAGAAAAAGAAGAAGATGAAGATGGAAATGAAAAGTACAAAATGGAAATTCAAATGACATAACCAAAACACATTGATCAAACATGAATGGAATCAACACCAATCAATGGTAAACAGAAGTGAAATGAAGATTAGAAGTCAAGAAAGGTCAAATATATTTTTGGTATTTTTTGGAATTAAAATAATGCATAAAATGAAATGAACAAAATGAGGTCAAACTTCAAATCCAATTCAAATCAACTTGGATAAGTCCAATTGGATCATCATAAGTCTAACATGGTCAAACTAGGTTTGACAAATTTTCTCAACATTTTTTGAAAGCAGAAACTAATTTTAAACAATTAAAAATGAAGAAAAATAATATAATTGGACTAAAATCTCAAATAAATCTCAAATCAATTAAGAAATTGATGAGAATATTTTTCATAGACTTATCATCATCCAAAGATGTTAAGAAAATATTTTTGGCATTTTTGAATATCAAAAGGTATTTTAAATGAATTAAAAAACAATCAAAAACAAAATAATTCACAAAAAATATTAAATGGAATCACAAAAATAATTAATAATCAGATTATGAAACTAGAATTTAAGAGAAATTTTTTGCAATTGGTCCTATATTTTAGTGATTCCAAATAAAGAAGTTATGAATTTTTGAAAATAAAAGGGATTAAAGAAAATAAAACAGAAATTAATAAAAACTGGAAAATCCACAGGCGTCTGATCAGGATTCATTAATTGACGTGGTTGATCGCAAGGTCATGAGACGCGCGCGCATGGCGTGGACAAGTCAACAGCATAACACATTGAATTAAAAATAGTCAAAACAAGCAAAGGTCAAGATTAGATCTGGAGAGCTGGATCCAAAGGCCATGGTTCAAACACGTGTGAACGGTGCTGGAAACCACCATCTTCTCCAGTGAGAAGACAAAATCTGGCCACCAGTTGCAGGTTTTGCAACTTTAACCATACCACACGATCTATACACCAAATCCAGGTACTTGATCTGAAGTTCAACAATTCACAAAATTAAAGCCACCATTGGCTTGCCTCTCACATGAGGACTTCAGAAAACCAAACCAACACAAGTAATGCACAATATTCAGTGAGATTCGAAGCAAAACAGTTCAGAGGTAAACCTTTGTAGTGCATCTTTGATGAGCACGATCCAACCAATCTCTTGCTTGCAGCTTGATCTTGATGTATGATATGAGAGCTAGGCTTAGGAATTAGTGTTTAAATTCAACTGATGTTGAAAATCAAACTTGAAAAATGAAATGAAAACTCAGAATTCTTTTAGTGAGAGGTTAGGAAATGATTTCAGCAGGGTTTCAGGCGCCTTCAGGTTACCAATTGAATGAAGCAATGCATTCTATTTATAGCCACAGCTGCAAGGAATGTGTGATGAATCCGTGTGCATGAGAATTAGGTCCTCCATGCATGGGCTTGTACAGGCGCATGTGAGGCCCAAGATCAAATGGTTTTGCATGCTGAACTCAAATGAAGTATGTTTGGACGTGCAAATTGAATGGCATTGGCTTGTGTATCAAGATTCAACATGAAATGCATAAATGATCACAAATATTCACCTCTTTGAAAGTCTCATTTGGAAAATCCAAACATAGGCATGTGAGTAATGGTTGGAAAGGTCTTGACATAAGGAACAAAATCTATGTTGAACAAAAATCCATTTGGAGTTTGGAAAATTGTGAAAACTGGCCATGAAGTTTGATGTACAAAACATGTATTTGAAAAATTTGCCCAAAAGGACCAACTTCAAGCCCTTCTATTTCAATGATGCAAGCCTCAAATGGAAAAACCTCCAACATCAAAGTTATAGATATTTTCAATAAAATCAAGTTGGACTTACATTTTTCATCATTTGGGTTTTTAATGAGAACGTTATGGCCACTTGAAGTTGGAATTTTTCAAGATTCAATGGCTTTGGTCCAAAGTGACCTATAATGTTTTGTATTATCACATGTATTTCTTTTAGGACTATGAAATTTTGTCCAACATAACATTTTAAGTAGACATCTCAAACTTTCCAATGCACTTGGTCTCACCTCAAAATCATAAAAAATGAAGGACTTAGGTCCTTGGGAAGTTGACCCAAAAGTAGGGTTTCAGTCAAAATGACCTATAATGTTTTGACATGAATGATGACCTTCCAAGTTTCAAATGAATTTTTGATGGACATGAAAGTTGTTCATATGGTTCTTAAGAACATGTTTTATCTTGGGGTCATCATCATTTGACAAACATATCAAAAGTTAGGTCTTAGTGGATTTCAAAATAGTCAGATGATTTGACTGGTCAACTTCTCAAGTCCAAACTTCAAATCTTGATGAATAAATGATTGAGGACACTCACATAGGCTCATATATGCATAAAATGATGAATGAAAGAACTTCCCTTGATTGACTTTGATCATAGGTTGAGGTTGCTTCATGAGCAAGGCACAATCAATGCACAGTTGAATTAGGGTTTCCTTGAGAAATAATCCTCAAGCCCTTTGGTTTATCTTGATCAAATTGCCAAATTGAGATACTTGGGAGACATATATGATGATTGGGAGCTTTGTGAGCCATTCTCATGCTTGCTTTCATCTTCATCTAGCCACTTCAATGAGCATAGAAACCTCCTAGGAGCAAGATATCTCATGATTACTTGAACTTCAAAACAAAAAGAGTTAGTGACATATTTTTGTGCTTTTGGTTAGTAAACAAAATAAGAAAAACAATGATATATACAATTCAGGCATGCTTGGTGGTCTTAACCACTCACATAAGTCCCAACCCTAGGGTAAGGAGCCAAGATGCTATGATCCTTGAGGCAAAATGCAATGAGCAATGATATGATGCCATGAGGGATCTGAGGGTCAAAATTAGGATCTTACAATTTTGAATTCTAAATTCAAACAGTAAGTAACGATCAAAATCCTGGAGCAATACTTAGAATTGATTTGCAGCATGCCGGCTGAAGGTCGACTGCCTCATTAACGCCGCGAATAGCCTGATTGCTTTGATGCGTCATGCCTAAGTACGCAAGTGCCGCCTACAAGCCACCAATAGCGCCTCTACGACCACGCCCTCGGACCCGGCCCCGAAGCTGGAGGTTGTGTCACCGGTGGCTACACCGGAGAGGGGTTATTTGGATGTGACATATGGCATAATGCCTGGGACCACCACATATGCCCATGTGGCACCTTATCCTCTTTGACTCCTTTGGCGTGTTTAATATTTCATGGTCTTTATACATGCTTTTAATGTTAGGTCCATTTTCTATGTGGGACTATTTGTAATGCATTTATTGTCATTAACTCAATTGAAATGATCTAGTTCTCTAAGGTCGAGTGGGGGTACATATAAAGATATCAAGCTTTTGCCTTCTCAGACCCTTGACCTCCATAAATGAGGCCATCCATTCTAGCCTTTTCAAGGTATGATTTGAGAATACCCACTCCAGCCTCTAGTGCAACAAGCTTGTAACTATGGTTATGGCAAGACACCTCCAAAGACTTCTTATCCCCCATAAGGGAATCTTTCTCTTCCTCTACCTTCTAGTGAGTGACTTGGACTTTATACCATTCTATTTAAGGGAATATAAGTTAAAATACTTGAATTATTCCATCCTTAGAACGACATTCATCATTAACTAAGTTCCTAGAAGTTGGAGCATTTTCTCAACTCATAGTGATCTTGCTTTTTCATTATCACTAGTGGCATTGAGATGACCATAGAAGAATGCCACTACGTCAAAATTCTTACTCTAAAAATGAAACTCCCTCACACTATGGGTAGAAGAAGAACCCCCTTATTGATGGCCTCCATTAATATCCACAATAACATTGTCCACTACTTAATCAATAGAAGTAGTAGTATCCATATTAATGGCCATTTTGTCAGAGTCAGACCTTCTCTTTTTGGCATGTGGTGGCTCCATGCCTTTAGTGAATAGACGATGTATATCTCTGTGTGTATGTGTGTGTGTGTGTGTGTGTGTGCGTGTTTATGTATAGTCAAGTTATGCCTTCAACTGCATTTTCTCCTCTTGGCTATCCGAGTTTAGATATGAGTGGGATCTCTATGATGCATAGGTTGAACATCGACCATATGAGCTTTGGCTTTCTCCATTATAAAAATTTTCTCGATCACTGAAACATTAGTTATCCATCCCGCAAAAGAGAAAAACAACTCGATCATGATTAGTTAAAAAAGAACATCAATATTGGGTAATCTGTCATGTATTTAAACATTTCTCTCACCCATCCAGGATTACATTGGCCTTGGTATCAGTGTTATACAGCTCCGGGCCAACTCGACATGCCTCCACCAAGTCATCTTCAAGACAGACATACTAAAAACTTTCTCTCATATAGAACTAGTATGACAAGTTGAGAACTCCGTGATTAATTCAATGGAACTCGAGGAAGAAGAAGCCAAATTAGTGTCATTATCGCTCGACAAACTATCGATCCATTCTAAATTTTAATGCTTTCAAAATTGATTCCACAACTTGGTTTTCTCCGAAACAGTTTGGGGTTCCATGGCCTTCTCGAACTCATTACACTCTGGAATAAATACCATAACTAATAAAATGATATATTAGAGTTAAAGGGTCTAGATATTAGATGCGATTGTTAGAAAATGGAGAACGAGGAAAGATATAAAGTTAAAAAATAACTTGGAATAATTTTGTTAAAAGTAAAGGTTAAACTAGTTTTAAATATGAATCGTTGTTGTCGATTTAAAAACGTAAGTCACAGACAATAAAGTTTCCACACTTAATGCTAGCAGTGTAGTGATGTAGAGGTTAATGATAAACTAAATTCTATTGGAGTGCCAAGACACTTACCATTAATTAGGGCTAACCAAAGCTAAGCCCATAGTGAAAATTGTAAAGTAAAGAGATTGGAAAATAACCACAACAAAATCGTCTGCGAATCAGGTAGAACATTATAAGAATGTTCACCTCTCCCTTATAGAAGAATTGACATCTCACCCTTACAAAAGAATGGGCATATTCCCCTCATAGATGGGTAAATCTCTCACCCTTACAAAAGAATGGACATCTCACCGTTACACATGAATAGTCATATCTCTCTAACAGAAGAATGAACATCCCGCCCTTACAAAAAATATTGAAGGACTTTCACTACAACAAAAAACATTTTAAATCACGATTGTGAATGCCCTATAATCACGTTTGAGAAACCGTAGTGAGTTAGTGTTAGGTTGTGAGTAGGCTATTTACAACCATGGTCTATTAGTCATGGTATTAAACTGGAAAACGTGATACATATAACCACGATTATAATAAATAATTATGGTTGTAAGTCATTCTAATTTTTCATTTTTGCCACATGTTTTGCGTGACTACAATGATAAATTTTAGCACAATATATAATATTAAATATTTTTGACACAACAACAACAAGAACAATAAGAACAATAACAAGAACAACAAAAACAAGAAGAAGAAGAAGAAGAAGAAGAAGAAGAAGAAGAAGAAGAAAAAGAAAAAGAAAAAGAAGATGAAGAAGAAGAACAAAAACAACAAAAGCACATCTTTATTTATTGGCTCAGTACTAGAGTCTTTAACCTTGACTCAATACCATTAATGTCAAATCTACAAAACTAATCCAGGAGGCGAGAAACATGCCAAGCAGATTTGAAACATGATGACTAACAACTATTTTGTAACACCAAAAATGGAATGAATAGGTCGAAAGAATGATGTACCTAGAAAGTTCTTTAATAATGATGATATTATAACCTATATAGAGGAAAAATGAAAGAAAGCGTATGACTAACATGGAAGAAAATATATGAAGAAGAAGAAGAAAGATAAAGAAGAAATTGTGTTGAAATTGATTATCTTTATTATGCTGAAGAAGAAACAGTTTTGTGGAAGAAGAAGAAAGACGTAAGAGATATGTTAGGGTTTTTCTTTGAGAGAGAAGACTGTTCTCCAAAGTGAGATTTATATATAAGTAACGCCTTTCACCACGGTTGATACTAAAAATCATGATGAAATGTAAGTATTTTTCATAGCAGTTTCTGGACAAGCCTTTTTTCGAACGAAAAAAGAGAAAATTGTTGGTGCTGAGATTCAAAGTGTGTAACATTACATCTATAGCCATGGTTGGTATAACTAACTGTGATGAAAAGTCTTGTAATAAATTAAAAAAAAAAGCAAGAGCATAAAAATTAGTTATTACTACAGTTGATTAAACTGCCATAGTAATATAGTGTTACCAAATATATATTTTGTAGTAGTGTTCGTAAATTTTGGTCTTTCACTTAAAGAATTTCTCTCTTATAGATCTTGTGCTCGAGGGATAGTATACATTGGTCTATTTCTCTCTCTTTCATACAAGAGTTGGTATAATTCGTCCCTAATTCTCAATTTGTATATAAGCACAAGACCCAACTATAATGATTAACGGGTAAATCGATCAAGCCATCCAAGAACCAACGCGAAAAAGATATTTGAATTAGAAGTATTAGACAACGCATACAATGCAAATTAATGATAATGGGTCGGAACCAAACACGAGAGAAGTAGCCTTGATTAATATTAAGTGGTCTTTATCAGCCTTGAATTGAGAGAACGATTATATATATATATATATATATATATATATATATATATATATATATATATATATATATATATATATATATATATGAATATCATCGCGGAAGAAATGAGGACAAACACTTTTGATACGATGTACACTCGGAGAAACATTTGCGACTCTAATTGACTCAAAATAAATATCAATTAGCGTACCAGCTTGTACATGTACAATTAGTTAACTATTTATATTAAACCATTCTCTTTAATATTAGAAAAGATATTCTTCTTGTTCTCAAATATAAACAAATGTAACTTTTTTATAAAGATTATTATATAAACTGTGTATTTAATTTTAAATATATATCAAGAATATATTAGTTATTAAACGAACCTCAAAATAAAATCTTGTTTAAGTTTTAAATATGAGCAAGTAACTTTTATAATATTAAAGACGGTATTTAGCTTTTAATAAAAGGAGTAAGCGAGTTCTTGTTCATTCAATATAACGTTTTACATAAATTGAAAGACTACCCGAGTATGCTTTTGCATCGGTACATATATGACAATGCTACATTAAATTTTTAATGTATTTTTATATAGTGGTGAATGGAAATATATATATATATATATATATATATATATATATATATATATATATATATATATATATATATATATATATATATATATATATGCATCGGTACATATGTGACAATGCTACATTAAATTTTTAATGTATTTTTATATAGTGGTGAATGGAAATATATATATATATATATATATATATATATATATATATATATATATATATATATATATATATATATATATCCCTTGGTTTTATGACTATGACAAAGACATGTCAACTTTTGTTTGACATATATATGGACAAACAACATAAGAGAATCGTTCACACAAAAGAAACCAGAAATATGAAAACAACATGAAGCTAGGATCCCCACTTTATCTTACCTTTGGCAAGTAGCAGCAAATGGAAATATGCACTAAACATGTAAAAAGTGAAAAGCAAAATAGGTTCATAAATTTGGTGAGGGTAAATAAATGCACATGATCATGAAAATAACACAACAACAGTTTGTAAGGTTTATAAATACAGCTACATTTTTCAAAGTCTCAACACTCTCATTTTTCAATAAATCTTTCATTTTTTCCTCTCTATTTTTCACTCTTTTCTTATAAGAATTGCACGTTAATAGTGGTCAATATCTCACAACCAAAACTTCATTATCCCTCACTCACATCAACAACCACCAGTCCACCATATCTCCTTAAATGGTATGTAGTATATATTAAATCTAAAATATTCATAAGAATTAGTTCAAATCTACTTTTGAATTTTAACCTATAAAAGAAAGGGTAGTGTTCTTCTAAATTCTAACTATAAATTTATTAACTTATGTGATAGTATATTTTTCAAAGAAAATTTGTAGTTTTGTGAACTTTAGAAAACTCTAGATAGTTTAGTTAGTTGATTTCATGTAATCCTAATGAAAATGTATATATTTTTTTAATTTTCTTTTTATTAAATTATCAAAAGTTTAATCTTGTTTACTTTTTTTTTTTTTTTTCTTCATGCAGGTTCATTGTATAGGCCGACAATTATTATTACTTTTGGGAATTATATCATAGCAAGACATCATTTATCATTAACCAATGTTAATGATAAATGACATACAAAGCAACTGTGATTTTCTTGATTAAATTGGTAAGATCTTAAAATCTATATCTAAATAGTATTAGTATTGTTATTTAATTTTTGTTGATCTAAATTTTTTTAGATAAGAAATTTAAGCTAATAATTGTATTAAGCTCTGGATTTTTATAATTTAATTTAATTGAAAAGTATTGTTCTTCAAGTCTATTTATTATCAATTCTCTTCGTAAAAGGAATCTATAAATAGAATTAAATTAACTAATTTATTTTTAAAAAGAAACATAATTTTGAATGAAAACAGATCTAAGCAATAATATACTTGCTCATTCCTCTGACCATCAACACCACATCAAGAAGCTTAATGTTTATAAATATCTCAACCATCCCTGAATTATTCTCTCACTCTCCTCTTAATGTTTATAAATAAATTTCTAAATTATTTTTCATATTCTTAATAAATATATGTTATTTTATATTTACAGACTTACATTATCTATACGTCATTGGTCCAGTACAAAAATCTGCTTCAACAAGCTTCTGACAGGTTGCATATTTAAGTTAATGTTTTAAATTTTAAGGATATTCAAGAAATTATTTGTCCAAATGATGCAAATTCATCTAAACCTATTTAGGTTTGAGCGTTTACCTATCCAATTGGATAAAATATATAAAGAAGTTAAGCTTTTTCTTATAATCTATATTTTCTTATTTTAATTAATGTGTTTTTATTTATTATTTAAATTTGATATTTGTTCAAGGTATATCTTTTAACCATTTGAGTTCTCATATATATTATTTTTAAACACATTCAAAATTTAAAGTGGTATAATATCGTTTTCCTGTTAAAATAATGGTTTAAAATTATAATCCAATAGAGTAAAGTTACATATGTTATACAAGTTATTTAGTTTATGATAGATTTATCAATTTTTTTCTAATGAAAGTATTGTAATTGAAAATGAAGTTTTGTTCAACCACTTCCATTGATGCTAAATTGGTAAAGAGCAAAATTGTATGTATTATGCCTATTGAGAGTTGATGCTATTGGTGTCTTGATGCAAGATCGAAGTTATAGGGATGTTGATCGGTTATAGAGATGTTGCTGCTCTTTCTTTTTAGCTGGATGTCACCTTTAATCAAATGACTCCTCTAGCATAAGCAAATACAAAAATTCTGAAATGTATGACTCCTCTAGCATAAGCAAATACATAAATTCTGAAAGGCATATGAACTGCAATTTCTATAAACACTTATAATTATTTAAAAAAATCTTGACTTCTTTCTATTAATATTTTGTAGAACTCCCATGACAACTGTATTAAAGTCGCATGAATAAATTAAATGCATCTATATCATTTTAATATTGTAACTAACTTTTTTCATGTTTGTTTGATGTTGTAGCATGACTTAATTGTTCTCGGAGATGATATCATAAATAGTATTAATTGTTCCACACAAGTTAGTAATAAATGGAAATCATGGATACCAAAAAATCAAAAAGAACAAGATCAACAATGTTTCTTCATCCCGGTTGGATATCTCTTCATATCCCAAAACAATTGTTTCTCTCCATCTATCTCTAAGTGTTTGTAGTTGTCTCAATGACACACAAATCGTCAAGAAATAAAAATGTATCCAACAAGAAACCAATGTTTCAACAACATGCAACACATTTGGTGTTGGGTCAAGCTCTGATTGTTCAACCAATGTTGGTGATCCCTGGATGATCAAGAAGGTTCTGACAAAGAGTGATCTTGATGATAATTGTAGACTTTTGTTAAATAAGGACATGACTTAGAAATGGGTGGTTCCTATGGTAGATAAAGTTAGAGTTGAGAAAGATTGAGTTAAGGTTGAAGTGTTTGATGTTGACACTAGAAAGATGGAGTTGGAGTTAAAAACTTCAACAATACATGAATCACAAATTTTATAGATAGAAGAAGCTTAAAAAAAGGAGATGAAATTGGTCTCAATTGGAAAAAAAACAAGGAAAAGTTTGATTTTCAATTCTTGATCGGTCTTGATGATAATTAGTATTAGTTTATAATTCGTTAATTTTTATAGATTGTGATTATTTGTAAACATGGATGGAAGATTTGTGTTTTGATGTTATTATTTGTAATCAATCGTTGCTTTAAAAAAACGAGAAAAAAAAACTGCATTGTTTAACATTTTTATCTTCAAAATACAATTTTTTATTACCGTAAATATTGATATAGTTAATTAATGAGTATTGATAACTTGTTTCTCTGAACATATATTAAGAAATTTATTTTTAAAATGGTTTTTTTCTTCAAAAATTGAATACACAATAATTTAAGAATTAAATTTTAATTTTTATATACAACTGATCAATTCTGTCATGACACTTTAATAAAATCATACATTCAATTTTCGTTTTTATTAAAATATGATCATCACAAGAACATAACCTATGTAAATTTTATAAATACAGCTTGACTCTTCAAAAAAGAAAAAAAAAATCCTACATACTTTTGTTATCCCAGTTTCTGTTCATCATAGTAGTAGAGGTCTTGCTGTGCTCTTAAAGATTTCCATGCCAAGTTTCATCCTTTCAAAGTACCAGGGCCATTAAAACAATCCTTCGTGGCTTCGAGTTGGCCTCATGGTTAAGTGTTAATTTTCACAAAAGCAAAATTTTTGGTCTAAACTTGGAATCCAGTTTTTTTAAGAGCATTTCTTGTCTTTCTCAATCACTCACCTTTCCTTCACCTTTTTAGGTAACCCAATTGATGCAAGTCCTCGTAGGAGAGCAACATGGGAACCAATCCTATCAAAACTTTGGAGCAGGCTAAATCTATGGCATGGTAAATTCGTGTGTGGTTCTTTTAAATTCCATCTTGAATTTGATTCCTTTGTTCTATTTCTCCTTTTACAGAGACATGGAGATATTATCAATGAAATCATCCAAATTCAACTTGCTCTTTTATGGATGGGGTGTTGTATCACGAAAAATACGACTTATGACCGCTTCACACACCCACGGATGATTAAACAGAGTCTCCACCGAACTTTATTTATTTCATAATGAAACGGAAAATATCGATAAAACTCTTAAAAGAAGAAAAGAAAATGGTCGTCATAACCAAATTCGGGTTCGGGAGTCGATTTTGCAAGGGAGAGGTATTAACATCCGTCACATCCATTGTACTCGACCAAAAACATTTAGTTAGATTTGTGAATAGAATGTTAGCGTATGTTATTTGTTTTTTTTCGTCGGACTAAAAGTTCAAAAGGAAAAAGAAAGGGGTCGCAAAAAGATTTTTATTAGCGTGTTTGACAAGATTGCGAGTCTTGCTCCTACGTATGCTGAGGTGCAATGAGGAATGATCGCGACTTTGTAAGTCTATTGGGGTATTAACTGCAAGTGCACAGTTCTATCGCGTAGTTTTAAAAGATATCGATCCCACAGGGACTTAATGAATCGATATACCGTTTTTCTAAGGTTACTTCGTAAAGCTAAGGCGGATGATACTTTGATGATTAGGGGGAAAAGTAAAACTAAAATTGGATCTAGATTAAATATCAAATAACGCGGATATCGGTATGTAGTTCGTCGTAATTAGGGAATCAAATCTTCGTTGGTTTCATAGTTTTAAAATAAGTCTTTTCAGTAGACACTATTGATTAAAAGTCTTTTCTCAAACTCTCGCTCTGTTGAATAAAACTATGACTTTATATTAACGTACGCTCTCACTATTTAGTTAAATCTAAAATCACTTTTTGAAAACAATAGAATCTTTAGAAACTCTTTTTAAGAAAATACTAACCGTTTAAACACCCTCGTCTCAAACTCTCGCTCTGTTGACTTAGATTATATGATTAAACTTAAATGCTTAACTCTCGTCCTCACATTTAACCTTTAAAAATACTTTTTGAAAATGATTAGAATTTAATTAACCTTAAAAATTTCTCTCGCCCTGATTTAAAGTTAATGTCCAATTTACACTGTCCAGTTAAAAGCTCAAACTGTCGTTCTATCGATTTTAACTTCTTTATGTCTTTTACTCTCGTACAAAAACTTTGGTATTAACTCTGTAAATTGAGACCGTAAAAAGAGTGACTATATTTTTAAATGAATTTAAACCAACTCAGTTTTGATTCCTTTATTCCGCTTACTTTACATACCGATATCTAAGTTTATTTAGTCGGACATGCTAAACAAGCCTAAATAATAATTATGCTTCAATACAGCCATATCAGATAAACAGTGTAGATAAACAGCAGCACAAAGCATATATAAATTAAAACAATAAATTAATGAACCTGTAAAATTAATAGAAATCTTGGTTATTCCCTAGCTTCGATGCTTGAACACTCCACAACAAACCGGTTGGATTTGTTCTTCACAATCTTCGACCAGACAGTAAAATAAAAACAAAGAAATAAAATACTATGATCTAACGTAAGGTTAGATCCAGTAAAAGTACACAATAGTTTCCGGTGTAGAAATTGTCGTGAGAAAATTAATTGAATGCTTAAGAATTAAGCTAGCAAAGAAAAGAAATAAAATGCTAAAGAAATAAAACTGCTGGAAAAAAAATAGAATGCGGCAAAATACACTGCTGAATGCTGGAAAATATATTGCTGTAAAAGTTTGCACGGCGGAAAAGAGACGACTGCAGGGTTCCACAATTGGGTCTATTTATATTCATCATACAATAACCGTTTCCCAAAATTTCCTTCAGTGTGGTTTCTAATGCGTCATGGAGTCAAGCGAAGAAAAAGGGCGAACGTGCTTCTGTTACGCGTCAAAGCCAGAAAAATAGGAATGGGGGTGTGACGTTCGTTAAACCATGTGTTACGCTCGTAACACTAAGCAGGGTAGCGTGACGCTCGTCACACCTTGTGTGGCGGTCGTCACAGCGTCTCAGCGTTTTTCCTTGTACTTGTGGGCTGGGCTTTAGTGGAATGCTTTTCCTTAGGGAATCCTCTTTTTGCACCCCCTTTTCTTTCTTTTTCACATATGCTTCAAATAATGTCACCTGAAATAAATGGAAGGAAAATATCAAGTAATATCGAATAATATAAAATAAGTCGAATCAAATAACAATATAATTTAATTAAATCAAGTCCAAAAATGTGATATTATTTCATGTTATCAAAGAATTCAGAGAAATGTAGATTTGGGCAAGACAAAAGATATTTTTGGGTTTTTTTGTTATAGTACTTGACGAGACGTTGAATCTCGCTCCTATGTATCCCCAAGTGTGATGTGGAACTCAAAGTTTACTCTTGATAGCAAATGAGTGTTGGTTGATTGATTTTAGTGAACGGATATTTAGATTGCATTCTAGCAGTTAAATGTTGGCTTGTATGTTCGTGGGATAGGCTTAAGCGTTTGTTTGTATCGTGGTAGAACAGACTAAACAATGTTCGTTTGTGAAAATGTTTTCGATCGTGCGGGGGAGAGGAAAAAATAGGTGTGATGTATGGAAGTTTATTTTTGAGTGATTGATGAATACTCAAACTATAAGCTTATTACGGCCATCACACAAATATTCGAGGTTAAAAGGGTCAAGTTTGTCCAACTCAACCTTTTTCAACCAAGCTATTTATGAAATTTGTGTTGTGAATTAAGTCATGTTTCTTCAACGAATGCGGGTACTCGCGCAGGAGGCTAATTACGACCATCATACAATTACTCGGGATTATGAGGTACAAGTACGTTCAATCCAATCTTTTTCATCCATGAAAGAGTAATCTTGATTCAGATATTTAATATATTTTGAGGCGATTGACGAATATTTGAATGACAAACTAATTACGGCCATCACACGAATATTCGAGGTTATGAGGAATAAGTACGTCCAACCCAACCTTTTTCAGTCGGTCGTTTATTGCGAAAAATAATTTTAAGTTTTGATGTGAAAATAATTTTGATTGTGAAATGGTTTTGGAATAACTTTCAATCGATGGTGAAAACGGTTGAAAAATGAAAGATGTGAGGTCAAACGCAAAGTAGCGAGTTCTAGCGCAAGGCATGACTTTATATCACACATCGTACGAAATAAAATACCGCATACGCAAAAAAAATGATAGGGAAACAATGTGCATATAACAATTATGAATAACACATCGAACACAATGAATTGTATCATAATGAAAGCAACATTCAAAAAGCAAAGTAGCGAAAAGCAAATGCTAATCGACGCTATGCTGAAACTAGCAAAAGCACGTACAAATTTGATTAAACGTGATGATAACCAAGTTGCAATGTCGCACATAAATGAAAGTAAACTAGCCAGTAACTTGCTAACGCACTAATCCGCTCATCACAAACGAAATATAATGCACTTAACGCAATGCTGATAAACAATAAACGACAACACGTAATATGCTCTGATCCGACTTTGGTGCAATGATAAATAATAAACATCAGAATAATCATATCAGACAATATTTACAATATTTACATCGTTTAAGAATATTACAACATCCAAACAATAACATTCTAGAAATGCAACGACAATAACACAATCGAATTGAAATCTACATACACCATAAAACAAAAATTAAAAAAAAATCATTATTGATTGTTGCCATGAGCCATTGGAGAAGTGGATTTGTTACAACCCATATAATATATATCTAGAATAATATCATACAAGTTTTATTATTTGGTGCTGACACAATATAAGATCTTAATGGCATCCTTATATGCATGTCCATAAACTAAAATACAATATATGGCACATGTCATATTGTAATGCCAAAATAAAAAATCTAAGAACTATGTACAATGTCTACAATTATACAAAATCTACAGTGGAAGATTCCAACAAAAGCTTCCCTTGAAACATCAATGCACAACTCCTCTTGCATATTATAACCTACAAACAATATCTGGAAAAAAAAACAATATTGGGGTGAGATAATAATCTTAGTGAGTTTCCTGTCTTATGGGCCCACTCGACTTTACAGGATTTCTAATAAATTTTCTAACTTAAGTCAACAAGGGAAAGAAGACTTAAGTAATAGAGAAAAAATATCGCAATGTATGACAACATGTTACCCGAGTTCTTATAACTCAAATAAATCACTAGTCAGATTCACGAAACATCACTCCCCGAGCGGACCTGCGTATATGGCAAGCTCGGTTCACGCATGCTCGTATGATTCGACTTTCATTGTGGATATTGGGTCCTCTACGAGGCTTAATCCTCCGTCTAAGTGACCGTCACCCATATGGACCTCTAACCAACTTAGGGTCTTTCACCGTATGGGCCTCTAACCCACTTAAGTGTCCACCCTTCCGTCATGTCCGCCATGGTTGGGGATCAAACCCAATTGAGACATGGATCATTGGTGTAACATCTCATTTCCTACTTTATATAAGCATCTCAAAATAAAAGGATTAAAATAAAAATCAGAAAATAGCAAAAAAATGTGGACCACTTGATCTCCCTCATTAATTGAGGTGGCAGATCAAGTGGTCCTCAACATGCATTCTATAATGGACACTAGTCAATGCGCTGCAGGGGTGGTATTTAAAACCAACGCATGAGATTAAAATGTTTTGCAAGGATCCTATGGTTTGAGACGTGCCAACACACGACCGGAGTTGTAGTTCCGGTCTTCTTCTCCGGTGGACCTCACCGGACTGGTCCATCCTCAACCATCACCAAAATAAAAAAGGAGGACATGATCTGAAAGAAAAAATGGCGTAGAGCACGAGTCTGACCTCAATTTTAACTAACTCCACATATATAGAAAGATATGAGGAGTTGAATTTTGAGGTGTGTCAACTGAGTTGCTTCGATTTTACCTCTAAGCAACTCAATCTTCTTGCCTATATTGGTAGGACTTCAGACAACCAAAGATCCAAGAGAATTGAGTAGAATTGAGTGAGAGTCGAAGAGATGAAGTTTTGTGAAAATTACCTTCAATGTTATGCAGTTCTTGATGTTGCTTGCTTCAAACACGATCTGATCACACTTGAAAAGCTAATATGAAGTGATTTGAGAGGTTGCAAGGCTGTGGATCCTGGAGTTCTTGAATCTCCAACAGTTGAGATTCAAACTCAAATTTCAAATTGAAATTTCTCAGGTTTTACTTTAGAATGAGAGGGTTTCAGTGGGGGGGAAAGCTGGTGCACAAAGTGTGATTCAAATGAGCTCATAAGCCTTCTATTTATAGCCAAAAGGAAATGATATTTGCACCCTTCAAAATCTGTCCAAAATTGGCATTGTGGATGGCACGAGTGCATGGCCATGTACAGGCCCATGATGCAATGCATTAAGGTCCAAAAATGATTCAAATTGAAGTCTGAATGAAGCTTGAATGGCAAGGCAATGTGAACTAAAGTTTGTACATTTGATTCTTTTCAATTATGCAACCCTGTTAAAGCCATGAGTAGACCTAACAATCTTTGTCCAAAATGCATGAACTTGGGATATTTGGAAAGCTTAGATCAAGGGGAACAAGTTTGATGTTCAACATTTTTTCATTTGGAGCTTGGAACATGGAGAATTTTGAGGTAGAAGTTTGGAAATTTAAACATGTTGAAAAAGTTTCTAAGTGTCAACCCATATATCTCAATATTCCACCTTGTATAACTTTTTATGTAAGCTTCAAATGAGAAACGAGTCTTCATTAAAGTTGTAGATATTTCAAAGACCTTCAAAATGGTCACCAATTTCATGTCATTTGGATTTAGAATGATAGAGTAATGCATTTTTGAAGTTTGGAAAGAATCACTTGTTCAATGTGTAAGACCCCAATTTTGGCCCTAAGATCCCTCATGGCCCATATCATATCATATCATGGCCTCAAGGATCATTGCATGCCTTAGTCCCCTCCTAGTGGGTTGTTTCTTGATCACCAAGCATACTTTGCATTTGTATACCTTTGCTTTTCATATGTTTATTAACCAAAAAGTACAAAAATATTGTCAGTCTAACCTTGTTGCTTGCAGTTGAAGCAATCATCAGAAATTAGGTCAAAGTCAATCAACAGTCAGTCAAAGCAATGGATGGTGGCCATTCTTGCAGAACTTGGGCACCATGATCAATAATCAAGAGCTCATATGACTTGGGACATCACTTGAAGTCAATATCTCAAGGAATCAGGGTTTGGAATTCATCAGAAGAGCTCCAGTCATCCAAAACCCTAGAAAAGTCAAACTTGGTCAACTGTTGATTTAATCAAGGATTTGATGGATATAATTGATCTGAAGGAGTTCATTCATGCTTGTATAAGCCTCATCTATCATGTTCAACCTCATCATGGAAGAATTTGAAGTAAAATCAGAAAATTTCCAGAAATAGAAAGTGGACCTGTAATCTCAACTGCCAAAAATGGAAACTTCTTGATCCTCAACTTACATCATGATACAAGCTTCAAATGAATTTTTGCCCAACATGAAAGTTGAAGATCTTGTCTTCCCATTTTCAAAAAGTCCAAGAACTCTCAAATCCCATGTATGTTTGTCAAGATATGATCAAATCATTTTCACCAATTTTTGAACTTCAACAAGCCATATCTCTCAAACCATAAGGCCAAATTTGGTGGGGTTTTTTCCTACAAACCACATTTTTCATCCTCTTTCCAAAAATATAAATTTCACTCATCAAAACCTTACCATTCAAAATGGCATTTTTGGACCATTTTCATTTAAATTCAAAGTTTGACCAAACTTTGACTTTTTGATTCTTTGACTTTTTCTTGATTTGGCCAATTGGGAAATGTTCCATATATCATTTGTGACTTGCTCCAAGCCTAAAATCATGTTCATACCACCATTATGCTATCACTTTGGACCAAAAGGTGTAAACTTGAAAATTGTACAATTGGCTTTATTAAGCAAAAGCAAGGTACAGCAATTCTGCAGCAGACCACAAACAGCAATTGCATTGGTCATTTGCAGCCTTGCCAAAGCCCAAATCGTGGCAAGCATGTACCTCCTCTTTCACTTATGCAAAGTTAGTAATTTTGGCAAATGGAGTCATATAAGCAAAGTAAGGTTAACATTGCATGAACAAACAACAAACAGCATTGGTAAAGGTTACTTGCAGCCTGTTTGAGGCCCACTCGAGCAGCTCACACCCTCCAATATTCACTTGTTTCCAAATTAGCAAAAACAGCAAATGGTTCATTTTAAGTTAAACCAACTTATCATTTGGTTTAGCAACCTTAAACAGTGGAATATAAGCTGCATTTTCTGACATTCCAACCCTAATTGATAGCAGCCACGACCAGAAACATTCATTTCCTCTCATTTTGCATTTTTTCCAAAAGGAATTTTCCTGCTCAAACACTCAAAACCCTTGAACAATCTCCATGGTTTATTCACTTGAACCTCATTTGGGAGGGTTTTCGAGCACCTAATCTCAACTGTAGTGCCTTTTTCTTGTTCTGTTTTTTCATCAAGCTCAACAATAGCAGATCATAGTGTGTGGATTCCCAAGCATCAATGAGCTAAAGTCATCCAACCCTTCATCATTTCCAAGCATCTGAAGCACCTGTTTGCACTCATAACTACCAAAACAACACTGCAGCTCGATTTTCTTCAAAATCAAGTACTTTAGTTGCTTAAGTTCTTTGAACTTGCTTGCTTGCTTTGCTTTTTAGCATTTGCTTTGAGGTATAAACCTTTCTTCTTCATGTAGTCTGGAGACCCGGTCTGTTATTTGACCGGGCAAACTGTCTGAAGCCCTCCTTAAGAGGCAATGCCTGTGTTTGTTTAAATTTGTCCTAAGCAGGAAAAGTCCTCATTTGAGGCAATTGGTGGAAGGTAGGGATAAGCAATCTATCCCCCACTATTCAGTGTGTCCTCTCTTTGCTCCCATTACATGGTTGAAGCATTGAGATAAAAACCCAAGATCTAATCGAGTCAATAATGGGGAAAGAGTTCCATCTTTCTGAACTCCCCCACTTTCTATTATTTGATGCTCTCCCTGATCAGGGATAGAAGCAATGAGGCACACCCCTCATCTCCTTTTCATCTGCTTCACCTTAGCCTCTCAATGGCAAGGTTAAGAGCGACTTTTACCCATTACAGTGGACTTCCAAAGTCAAACCCTCTTGTGTGAGCCCCCCATTGTTTGGCTATAGAGTGTGCTGTTTGCTATTCATTGATTGATTGTCTGCTTCATGTGCACTTGCTTGCCTATATGCTATGCATTTATCATCATCATCAATTGCCATCAGTGCATGTTCATCTCATTTGCTGTTGTGTGCTATCATTGTTGTTTACCCATTGAGGACAATTGTAAGTCCATCTCTTTTGGCCATTGCTCCTATGACATGGAAGTGAGTATAAGACCATCACCTTGGCCACTCATCTTATCTCTGCTCATTGCTTTGTTTGTTTGTATGTGAGGATACAACTGTAAGTCCCTGCAAGTTGGCATTTGTTATCCTAGGATCATACTGTGTATGTTAGAGTAAGCCCAGACAGATTGGCATCTGACATCCATGTTTTGCTTTCTCTGTTTATGTGAGGTTGCAACTGTAAGTCCCTGCAAGTTGGCATTTGCATTCCTGTGATCATATTGTTGCTTTTGTTCTTGTATGTGAGGATCCACTGTAAGTCCCTGCAACGTGGCATTGGTATTCCTATGAGCATATTTGTGGAGTTAACCTAAGTCCAGACAGATTGGCAGTTAGCTTCCGTTTCTCATCTTTGTTTTTCTTTTGAGGAGATTAGTGTAAGTCCATTGAGTGGCATCTGATATCCATTTCTGTTTTAGGAGACTGGTGTAAATCCATCTATTGGTATCCGGTATCCGCCTTTTATTTCTTTGCCTGTGGAGATTAGTGTAAGTCCATTGAGTGGCATCTGATATCCCGTTTTGTTCTAGGAGATTGGTATAAGCCCAGTGATTGGCATCCAATATCCGCTTTCTTTCTTGTTTGTTTGTTATTATCCATTGCTATTCCAAAGGACACACTTGAATCATCTGCTATATGATTTCAAGAAGTGAACCTTCTAAGAAGTTTTACAATCCCATCCTCATCCATTCATCATTCATTATGTCCTAAACTTTTTCACACTTTACCTTTCAAACTTGACATAGATATTGTGCAAACATCTTCATGCTTTTCAAACTAAAAACCTGGACCCAAGTCCTTGACTTTTTTCAAAACTCCATTTCATAATACTTCTTTGAATCAATCTTAATCATACTTTGACTTCACTTTCATAATCACAATCAATTAACTTCACTCATTCACTTGTTTTGGCTTTGTCCATTAATCCTTTCAGGCATTAGCCATAGGCTTCAATTATCTTTGTGGTTGATGTAAATCTTACCTATCCTTAGTGAGTCGACAGTAAGACTTCCGTACTTCAAACAGGGCTAACCCCTCTAGTACGTCGAAGCTATCCTCGCGTGGTGGATGTTGTTTTTGGTCGAGTGTTCTCCCATTGATAATGAAAAGCCTCAGTGATTGTGTTTAAAACTGAATCCACCAACTTTTGGAAATCTTTTAGCCGAACTACGGCGTTTTGATCCTTACCTTTGATGGAAGGTACGTAGGCAGCGGGTTCATCCGTTCAAACCCAATAACACAAAAATAATAAAATTGTATATTCTTTTCTCATCATCCCAATCATGTTTGCACAATACATATGTCATAACAAATAACAATTTAGCATAACAAGTGTGAAAAGGGCTCCCTAGGAGTACCTAGGACGTAGTGGGTGCCTAACACCTTCCCATTGCGTAATTTACCCCTTACCCGGACTCTCTGATCTTTTCATTAGTTTTCTACGTGTAAAACTTCTTAGGCTTTTGTTCGCTTTTTAGCCAGTCCTTTGGATAAATAAAAGTGCGGTGGCGACTCGAAATTTCAATGTATCTCTTAGCTTATGATTTAATCGATAGATCATATAGCGACGAATACACCGCTACACAATGGTATAGATCAAAAATGACCTATAAGTAACCTCATATCACATGCTCATAAAATTTGAATTTGCTTTCACTACAAACATCAAAGTTGAAGTAGACATCTTGAATTTGATTTTGAAACTTGGAAATCATTTATATGATAAAAATTGAGTAAGTTATGGTCTTGGGAAGTTGACTTTCAAATTAGGGTTTAGACAAAATGACCTATAATGTTTCAACATAGAAAATGATTTGCAGAGCAAAACTAGCTCTAGGTCTCAGCATGAAAGTTGTTTGGAATATCATTTAGAGTAACGTTGCTCTTGGAATCATTTTCATATTTTGAAAATTGTAGGAGATAGGATCTAGGGGGACCCAGTTTTGATCAGATGAATTCACCTGGCCAACCACCATCAACCAACTTGCTAACCTTCAAATATTTGGACTTTCTTGGTTCATGGTAGATCATATATGCATAAGATGATGAATTTTGAAGTGTCCCTTGAGAAATTCGATCAATTGGTGAGATAGCTTGTTGGAGAAGTTACTCAAGATACCCAATCAAACTAGGGTTTCCAAGGCAAATCACCTCCAAACTCTTGAAGAAAACTTGATCAATATAACATGTAGGAATTAATGGAACTCATACATGATGCTCATAACCATTCTAGGATCAATTCATGGTTATGCTCTTTGTCATGAGGGTCTCAAACCCTGGATATGAACTTGATAGATTAATGGAGATCATGCCTTACCTACAAAAGAGTTAGGCAAATACAAAGATATATTTTTGGTATTTTGGTTAGTAACATGATAATATACAAGTATGCTACAATCACATAGTGCTTGGTGATCTCTTCCAAAACAAACCCAAAGAAAGAGGGGTAAGGAGGATGCCAAGGTATGATCCCAATGCTAATGCTTATGATGAAATTGCATGAGGGATCTTAGGGTCAAAATTGGGGTCTTACTGACACTAGTCAATGCACTGCAGGGATGGTATTTAAAACCAACGCACGAGATTAAAACGTTTTACAAGGATCCTATGGTTTGAGACGTGCCAACACACGACCGGAGTTGTAGTTCCAGTCTTCTTCTCCGATGGACCTGACTGGACTGGTCCACCCTCAAACATCACCAAAATTAAAAAGGAGGACATGATCTGAAAGAAAAAATAGCGTAGAGCACGAATCTGACCTCAATTTTAACTAACTCCACATATATAGAAAGATATGAGGAGTTAAATTTTGAGGTGTGTCAACTGAGATGCTTTGATTTGACCTCTAAGCAACTCAATCTTCTTGCCTACATTGGTAGGACTTCAGACAACCAAAGATCCAAGAGAATTGAGTAGAATTGAGTGAGAATCGAAGAGATGAAGTTTTCTGAAAATTACCTTCAATGTTATGCAGTTCTTGATGTTGCTTGCTTCAACCACGATCTGATCACACTTGAGAAGCTAATAGGACGTGATTGGAGAGGTTGCAAGGCTGTGGATCCCGGAGTTCTTGAATCTCCAACAGTTGAGATTCAAACTCAAATTTCAAATTGAAATTTCTCAGGCTTTCCTTTAGAATGAGAGGGTTTCAATGGGGGGCAAATCTGGCGTGCAAAGTGTGATTCAAATGAGCTCATACGCCTTCTATTTATAACCAATGATGAACTGAAGTTTGTACATTTGATTATTTCCAATGATGCAACCCTGTTAGAGCCATGCGCAGACATGGCACTCTTTATCCAAAATGTATGAACTTGGGTTCTTTGGAAAGCTTGGATCAAGGGGAACAAGTTTGATGTTCAACACTTTTTCATTTGGAGCTTGGAACATGGAGAACTTTGAGGTGGAAGTTTGGAAATTTCAACATGTTGAAAAAATTTCTAAGTGTCAAACCATATATCTCAATATTCCACCTTGCTTAACGTTTTATGTGAGCTTCAAATGAGAAAAGTGTCTTCATCAAAGTTGTATCTCTTTCAAAGACCTTAAAAATGGTCACTAATTTAATGTAATTTGGATTTAGAATGATAGAGTTATGCATTTTTGAAGTTGAGAAAAATCACTTGTTCAATGGTATAGGTCAAAAACGACCTATAATGTATCCTCATATCACAAGCTCATAAAAGTTGAAATTGGTTTCACTCCAAACATCAAAGTTGAAGTAGACATCTTGAATTTGATTATGAAACTTGGAAATCTTTCATCTCATACAAATTGAGCAAGTTATGGCCTTGGGAAGTTGACTTTCAAATTAGGGTTTATACAAAATGACCTATAATGTTTCAACATAGAAAATGATTTTCAGAGAAAAACTACCTCAAGGTATCAACATGAAAGTTGTTTGGAATATCATTTAGAGTAACTTTTCTCTTGGAATCATTTTCATATGGTGAAAATTGTAGGAGATAGGGTCTAGGGAGACCTAGTTTTGATCAGATGAATTCATCTGGCCAACCACCACTAACCAACTTGCTAACCTTCAAATATTTGGACTTTCTTTGTTCATGGTAGATAATATATGAATAAGATGATGAATTTTGAAGTTTCCATTGAGAAATTTGATCAATTGGTGAGATATCTTGTTGGAGAAGTTACTCAAGATACCTAGTCAAACTAGGGTTTCCAAGGCAAATCACCTCCAAACTCTTGAAGAAAACTTGATCAATATAACATGGAGGAATCAATGGAGTTCATATATGATTCTCATAACCATCCTTGGATCAATTCATGGTTGTGCTCTTTGTCTTGGGGGTCTCATACCCTGGATATGAACTTGATAGATCAATGGTGATCATGCCCTACATACAAAAGAGTTAGGCAAATACAAAGATATATTTTTGGTATTTTGGTTAGTAAAATGATAATATACAAGTATGATACAATCACATAGAGCTTGGTTATCTCTCCCAAAACAAACCCAATGAAAGAGGGGTAAGGAGGATGCCAAGGTATGATCCCAATGCTAATGCTTATGATGAAATTGCATGAGGGATCTTAGGGTCAAAATTGGGGTCTTACACTTTTGCATAGGGAATATTGCCTAATTCAAAATCCAAGTCTCAGATCATATCCAATAGTCCGCACAAACATTTTTTAGGGTTTTTGTCTTTTATTAAGTACATTAAGGTCCTAAGACCAAAAACACAAACAAGGTACACAAAAATATATATAATCACAATATATGACTCAAGTGAGCAAAGTAAAAATGGAATTAAAAATAAACAAGTTAAATGATATGAATAATGACAAATGATAAAAGAGCTTGAATTTAAAGTGCATAAGGTAAATGATTTAAAATTAAAAGTTAGTCAAATGTTAGTTAGTTAGATGTTAGTATTGTTTTTGCTTTTCAAGTGTTTAAGTCATTCTTTTGGAGAAAACTCAACCCTCTATTCACAAGCATGGATCCTTGAACCAAGACATCTTCCAAAGAACGGAAAAAAGGCCAAGTTTCCATATAATACCATGAAGGGGGGAGACTTACAATCTCACTTGCTAGAATGCTATGCTTTTGGGTCAAAGTTTAGCGCTTTGTTAAGTAATCGTAATTGGACTTATCTGGAAGTCACAACTATCTAAGGTCGGGCAATAGAAATTTTAGTGTTAATGCATGTTAGAGATATGGTATAATGAACCATACTCCTAAAACATACCACACTTAAAAGAAAATGGCAAAAGGGTGGACCTAATCTCATCCATACTTGAATTGGTTTATCAACCAATTAGCCTTAGGATATATAGATATCATAGGTCAATAGAATGAATGGGATAGAATGGGATCAAAGATGAAGAGGAATGGAAAATGAGACAAACACAAATTGGACAAGGGAAGGATTTAATCAAATTAAAATCATTCATTTATTTTTGGAGATGAAATATACATTTCATCAATCCCCTAAATTCAATGATTTTAATCCAAAAAAGTCAACTCAACCTGACCAAGGCCCAAACACAATAGTCAAACTTCATAAGTCAATAAAAATAGCCCAACACAATTTATTCACAATTAAACAATTAAAAATCAATTAAAGATGCATTAAATTAAATTATGTTTGATCAAAAATCTAAAACCTCTTCAAAACACCAAATAAATGGCCAAAAGATTTATCATAGGTCAAATAAGGTCAAATGACCTTGGAGAAAAAGTTTCATTATTTTTGAAAATGCAAAAGTATTTTTAAACAATTGAAAATATGCACAAAAACAATTAAATCATGAAAAATATTAATATTGATCCAAAAAATAATTTTAATTCAGAAAATGAAAGAGAAAAATATTTGGTGAAAGTCCCATATTTTTTGGATCAATATCAAAATTAATATGAATTAATGAAAATAAAGCAATAAAAATGAAAATCATAAACTACAAAAATACTTGGACCATCTGATATCCCTCAATAATTGAGGTGGCAGATCAGATGGTCCCTAGCGCGCATTCCATGTGGTCTTGAGTCAGCAGCGCAGTAGACATGGTAATCACACCCAACGCATGAGATTAAAATAATTCAAATGGATCATGTGGTTCAGAGACATACCACTACACCGCCGGAGCTAGAGCTCCGGTCTTCTTCTCCGGTGGACCTCAACGGACTAGTCCACCTTCAACCATAACCAAATGAAAAATGAAGACATGGATTTAAAGAAAAACTGCTCAGGAGCTCGAATCTGGTCTCAATTTCGTCTAACTCCAAGTATATAAGAAGATACAGGGAGTTGAATTTTGAGGATCATGATCTGAGTTGCTTCAATTTTACCTCTAAGTAACTCAATCTTGTTGCCTACATTGGTGGGACTTAAGACAACCAAAAATCAACAAGAATAATGGAGAAATAAGAGAGATTTGAAGAGTGGAAAAATCTGGAAATTCACCTTCAATGGAGCTTCAGATTGGCACGATCTTGCTCTCAATTATGCTTGGCCTTGCTTCAGATGCTTGATGGAGTAGAAATGAATCAAGGAAAGGGATGGACTCTTGGAGTTTCAATCTCAAAAAAAGTGGGAGATTCAAACTCGATTTTCAAAGAAAATCTTCAAGCTTATCCTATAATGGTGAGGGTTTAGGGTTGCTGAATTAAAGCTGGTGCACGAGGTCCTTATTTCTGAGCAAGAGAGCTTCTATTTATAGGCCAATGTCAACGATATTTGCACACTTCCATTTTTGGAAAAATTTGAAAATCTCTCTTGCATGCTTGCATGGGCGTGTGATAGGCCCATCAAGTGATGCACCAAGGTCCAAAAATGAGTGTAAGCCATGTTGATATCATGTTGTGATGCCATACACTTGTGTGTGAAAAGTGGAACTTCAAATCTTCGAAATGGTCCTCCAACTTTAAGCCATGCGCAAGTGCCTCATACTTTATCCAAATGAGATGATTTTGGACTTTCTGGAAAGAATAGATCAAGAGGAACAAATTTCATGTTGAACACTTTTTCATTTGAAGCTTGGATCATGATGAATTTTCAGGTGGAAGTTTGGAAAATCAAACATATCATAAACTTTTTTAATTACTAAGCCATATGTTTACTTCTTCTACCTTGAATAACTTTTTCTATGGGTTTCAAATGAGAAATGTTCCTTCATAAAAGTTGTAGATCTTTCAAATCCCTTCAATTTGGTAACAAATTTGACCTTATTTGAATTTAGCATGAAGGCGTTATGCATTTTAGAAGTTGAGGAAAATCACTTGTTTAATGGTATTGGCCCAAAATGACCTATAATGTTCCCTCTTGGCACATGCATTTGCAGGTTGAAATTTCACTTCCTCCAAATATCAAAGTTGAATTAGACATCTCGAACTTGATCATTCAATTTTAATGGTTTTCATATAATAAAAATTGAGCAAGTTATGGTCTTGGGAAGTTGACCTCCAAATTAGGGTTTAGACAAAATAACCTATAATATTTCACCATAAAAAATGACTTTCCATGCAAATATAACTCTTGACCTCAACATGAAAGTTGTTTGGAATGTCATTTAGAGTAACTTTTCTCTTGAAATAATTTTCATATCATACAAATTGTACGAGATAGGGTCTAGGGAACCCCAGTTTTGACCAGTTGAATTCCTCTGGTCAACCACCATGAACCAACTTGCTAGATTGATATTCTATTAACTTTTGGGACTCATGGAGGATAATATATGCATAAGATAATGTAATGTGAAGTATACCTTGAAATATTTGATAAAATGGTGAAGAAACATATTGAAGAAGTCACACAAGATACCCAAATGAATTAGGGCTTCTAAGGCAAACAAACTCCAAACCCTTGATGATTTCTACCATGTGAAGATCATGGGGATTCATATATGACACTTAGAGCCAAAGTAAACCAATTCTTGATTGAGCTCCTTGTAATGAGGGTCTCAAAGCCTAGATATGATCTTGATAGAGCATAGGTGAGCATGTGCACTACCTACAAAAGAGTTAAACTATACAATGACATATTTTTGGTATATTGGTTAGTAAAATAAAGAAAAATGAAGTATGATACAATCAAAAGTGCTTGGTGATCTCTCTCAATGCAAACCCAATGAATGAGGGGTAAGGAGGATGCCAAGGTGTGATCCCAATGCTAATGCATATGTAAGACCCCAGTTTTGACCCTAAGATCCCTCATGCAACTTCATCATATGCATTAGCATTTGGATCACACCTTGGCATCCTCCTTACCCTTCTTTTATTGGGTTTGTTTTGGGAGAGATCACCAAATACTATGTGATTGTATCATACTTGTATATTATCATTTCACTAACCAAAATACCAAAAATATGTCTTTGCATTTGCCTAACTCTTTTGTAGGAAGGGCATGGTCACCATTGATCTATCAAGTTTTGTACATATGGTTTAAGACCCTGATGGCTAAGAGCACAACGAAAGATTGATCCAAAATGTCTCAAAGCATCATATATGAGTCCCAATGATCTCTACATGTTATTTTGATCAAGATTTCTTCAAGAGTTTGGAGTTGGTTTGCTTTGGAAACCCTAATTTGTCTGGGTACCCTAGGCAACTTCTACAACAAACTTCTTCACCAAGTGATCAAATTTCTCCAGGGGAACTTAAAATTTCATCATATTATGCATATATGATCTATCATGGGTCTAAAAAGTCAAGAAAATTGTAAGTTAGCAAGATGGTTGATGGTGGTTGGCCAGATAAATTCATCTAATCAAAACTGGGTCTCCCTAGACCCTATCTCCTACAATTTTCACCATATGAAAATTATTACAAAAGAAAAGTTAGTCTAAATGACATTACAAACAACTTTCATGTTGATACCTAGATCTATTTTTTCTTTTAAAATCATTTTCTATGTTGAAACATTATAGGTCATTTTGTCTAAACCCTAATTTGAAAGTCAACTTCCCAATGCCATAACTTACTCAATTTGTATGAGATGAAAGATTTCCAAGTTGCAAAATCAAATTCAAGATGTCTAATTAAACTTTTATGTTTGGAGTGAGATCTAAATTAACTTTTATGAGCATGAGATATGAGGATACATTATAGCTCATTTTTGCCCTATACCATTGAACATGTGATTTTCCTCAACTTCAAAAATGCATAACACTATCATTCTAAATCCAAATGACATGAAATTGGTGACCATTTTTAAGGTATTTGAAATATCTACAACTTTAATGAAGACTCTTTTCTCATTTGAAGCTCACATAAAAAGTTAAGCTAGATGGAATATTGAGATATATGGCTTAACACTTAGAATAATTTTCAACATGTTGATATTCCCAAACTTCCACCTCAAAATTCACCATGATACAAGTTCCAAATGGAAAAGTGTCCAATATCAAAGTTGTTCCCCTTGATCTTAGATTTCCAAAGAGTCCTATTTCATGCATTTTGGATGAGGTTTACTAGGGTTGCACATGGTCTTAACAGGTCTGCATCAAATGGAAAGATCAAATGTCCAAAACTTGACATTGCATTTCCTTGTCACTCAAGCCTCATTTGAACTTCAGAACAGTTGGATTTAGATCAAAATGGATTGCTTCATGGGCCTGTACACGGACATGCAAGCTTGTGCATGACATTGCCAAATTTAGCAAAATTTCAAGTGTGCAATTATAAAATCTCAAATGCTATAAATACATGGCCTCTGAGCTCATTTCAAACACACCTTGTGCACCAGCTTTGCCCCCGCTCTTTAAACGCTCACAATTCAAAGGAAAACCTGAGAATTTTCAACTTGAAAATTGAGTTTGAATCTTACTGTTTGGAGATTCAAAAACTCCAGGATCCAAAGCTTTATTCCATTGCCTAGCCACTTCTGCAAGCCCCTCGAGTGTGATCAAGTCAAGTTTGAAGCAAGCAAGATCCAATTCTACACATCACTGAAGGTATTTTTCAGAAATCTTTTTCTCTTCGATTCTCACTCAATTCTCATCAATTCTCTTGGATCTTTGGTTGTCTGAAGTCCTACCAATGTAGGCAAGAAGATTGAGTTGCTTTGAGGTCAAATCAAAGCAACTCAGTTGATACACCTCAAAATTCAACTCCTTATATCTTTCTATATATTTTGAGTTAGTTGAAATTGAGGTCAGATTCGTGCTCTACGCCATTTTTTCTTTCAAATCATGTCCTCCTTTTTCATTTATGTGATGGTGATAACTGAACCAGTCCGGTGAGCCTCCCTTGAGAAGGTGACCGGAGTTCCAGCGTCGGTGGTGTGCTGGACAAGTTCTAAGCCATTGATCTTGTTTAAATTGTTTTAATCTTGAGCGTTACTTTTGAATACCATTGGTGTGGCGCGCTGACTCAAGTGTACCATGGAACGCGCGTTTTCATCCACTTGATCTGCCACCTCAATTAATGAGGAAGATCAAGTGGTTCATGTTTTTTATGATTATTTGAATTTCATTTAATTTGTTTTATTTTCATTAATTCATATTAATTTTAATATTGATCCAAAAAATATGAGAGTTTCACCAAAATTTCAAAAATAAAATCCTCTTTCATATTTTGAATTAAAATTATTTTTTAGATCATTATTAATATTTTTCAAGATTTAATTGATTTTGTGAATATTTTTAGTTATTTAAAAATACTTTTAAGTTTCCAAAAATTCTGAATTTTTTTCTCCAAGGTCCTTTGACCTTGTTTGACCTATGATAAATCTCATGGCCATTTCTTTGGTGTTTTGATGAGGTTTTAGGAATTTGACAAACCATATTTAATTTAATGCATTATTTTTAGTATTTTTTAATTGAATAAATGCCAAATAATTGTGTTGAGCCATTTTAATGATCTTTGGAAGTTTGACTTGTGTTGTTAGGCCTTGGTCAAGGTTGATTTGACTTTGCTAGGTTCAGATCATTGGATTTAGGGGTTGATGTAATGTACATTCCATCTCCCAAAATGAATGAATGATCTTAATTTTGGTAAAAGTCCTCCTTTGTCCAATTTGAGTTTTGATCCATTCCCCTCCCTCTTCATATAATTCCCCTTCTTTATGCATCCATTTCATTTGACCTATGATATCTCTATATCCTAAGGCTAGTTGATTGCAAAATCAACATAAGTATGGATGAGATTAGGCCACCACTTTTTACGTATTCTTTTTGTGTGTGGTATGTTTCATGAGCATAGTCCATTATACTATGTCTCTAACATGCATTAACACCAAAATTCTATTGTCCGATCTCAAATAGTTGTGACTTCTACATAAGTCCAATTACGATTGCTTAACATAGCGCTAAATTTTTGACACAAAAGGAATAACATTCTATTTAGTGAGATTGTAAGTCTCCCCTCTTTCATGGTATTGTGTGGAAATTTGGCATTTTTTCCTTCCTTTGGAAGATATCTTGGTTCGAGGATCCATGCTTGTGATAAGTGGGTTGAGTGTTCTCCAAAGAATGACTTAAAAATAAAAGCAAAAGCAAAAGAAATATTAACTTCTAACTCATTAACAACTAACATTTAATTTCAAGTCATTTACTTTAAGGCACTTTATTTTTAAGCTTTATTCATTTGCAATTATCCATACCATTCTAATTGTTTATATTAATGCGATTTTTACTTTGTCCACTTGGACCATATTGTGTGATATATCTTGTTTGTGTATATTTGGTTTGCTTGTGTGGTCTTTGACCATTAATGTACATAATAAGAACAAAAAACCTAAAAAACTATTGTGTGGACTTTTGGTTTGATCTGAGACAATTGGACTTAGAATTTGGGCAACATTGTCTATGCAAAAGGACTTGGCCAATGCCAACTTTTATGAAGCCAAGTGCTTGCAATTTGAAACTTCATCTGATATACCATTGAAGAACCCTTTGAGTTCATCTACAACATGATCATTGTGAAGTTGTTATGTTGAACCTGTGACTTGTGGAATTCATCTGCTACATGGGCAAATTTGTAGAAGATCATGGAGTTGCTAAGATTGGATGTGGCTATCTTTATTTGATGCCTTGCTATTCAAGTTGATATATTATGCATTGTTTGTTTCTTGATTCTAATGTCCAAGGGAATTTTGGTTTCTATATGACATTCTTGTCTATTGGATTGCAACCCATTGGTCAGATCTTTTCAACTCTTAAGTTTTAAATTTATGCTTAGGATTAGTCTCTTCATCTCCTCCCCACCTCTTTAATTTCAAAATCTCTTCCTCATTTGAAAAAACTTCTTTGCTTGTGCTTGTTGATTTTTACACTTATACCACTTTGCAAACTAGAAACTTTGACCTTATGCCATTGCTTTTTTAAACTTATTTTCTTAATCAAACTTGTAAATATACTTAATCATACTTGACTTAAAACTTTCAAAAGCCAAAAAGAACTAACTCATTCAAACCATTTTAGGCCTTTGTGCCTTTCAAACTTAAATTTGTTAAAAGCAACGCATCCACTTTGAAATTTATACCACAGACTGTGAGGTTTTGATCCCTCATTTTATGTTGGTACGTAGGCACAAGTCTGAAAGTCTTGTCAAACACAAAAATATAATTAATGAATTCTTTCCTCATCCCCCCATTCTATTTGTTTGTAAACATCAATTTGTACAAAATACATATGCACACAAGAAAGGGCTCCCTAGGAGTACCTAGGACACTTTGGGTGCTAACACCTTCCCTCTTTGTAACCAACCCCCTTACCTGTAATCTCTAGAATTTTATTAGTTTTGATTTGAAAACTTTTTATTTTTGGGTTTTGTTTGTACTTTTCCGTTTTCCCTTGGAAACAATAAAAGCACGGTGGCGACTCTGGTTTTATTGACGTCTAGCTTATCAATAGCTTGATGATCATGAATTTACTACTACAACATAGGATGAGATAGCATGAGGGATATTAGGGTCAAAATTGGGGTCTTACAGTTGCCCCTATTTAACGACGTTCTAGCTGAGGAGATGAAGGTTAAAATCTTCCCATCGACTCAGTAGAATAGACTTAAATAACAATATATAGAGACAAGTTTTGCTCCCTAAGAGACCTCATGATGCATATGATATGAATGTTAAAATAATCTTTATGGGTAAAATGTTTCCACAAAGGAAAAGAATCCGGAGAGACCGAAAGTCGACAGGAGTATAATGCATTCCGTAAGGAAAACTCACTGGGGAGACAGAGACTCTAGGGGATAAAAGGTCGTGTGTATGCCAGTATACGAATTTAAAAAATGCTGGGGAACACGAGGGATTCCACGAAAATAAATCAATGGAAAGATTCAGCAGGAGATAAAGGAAAAATCTGCAGGGGAAACGGGTAGATCAGATCAAAGCTGAAATACTCGAACCAAACAGGGAATGGCGATCTCATTGAGGAAATACGCACTCAAACTCAACTGGGGAAGAAATGATCTTCAACACAGGAGTAACAAAAACATATTATCCACTACCGGTTACTGGGCAAGGAGATACCAAAATTTGTCATAGAGGACATCCGTTACCGGTTAGGGTAAACATATCAAGGATGACTCGCTGAGGATAGAACCAAATCAAATAGGATTAACAACTACCGGTTACTGGGTAGAAGACCACAAAGAAAGAGAATATTTGGCACCGGCTAAGGTGAACATATCAAGGATAGACTCAAAGGGAAGAATATTCGTCATCGATTAAGATGAACATATCAAGGATAGACTCACCTAGGGACATTAGGAAGAATATCTGTTACCGGTTAGGGTAAACATATCAAGGATAAATTTCCCGGAAAAGTAGGAATTATATCTATCGGCTATAGGATAGAATACCGGAGAGAGAATATTCGTTATCGATTAAGATGAACATATCAAGGATAAACTCTTAGGGGAGAAATAGGAATTACATCTATCAGTTACTGGATAGAATACCGAAAAGAGAATATCCGTCATAGGTTAAGATGAACATATCAAGAATAGACTCAGCAAAAGGGAAAGCAGGATTTACAACTACCGGTTACTGGGTAGAAGACCGCAAAGAAGAGGAAATCTGTCACCGGTTAAGATGAACATATCAAGGATTAACCTTCTAGGGAATACAACTACCTTTTTATTGGGTAGAATACCAAAACAAGAATATCTGTCACGAATTAAAGTGAACATATCAAGGATAGACTCGAAGCACGGGAAGAAAATATCTGTCACCGGTTAAGATGAACATATCAAGGATAAACTTCCTGGGACACGTGAAAACTAATCCACTGGGGAGCAAAAGGTTACTTTTGCCAGATATTAGGGCAAAAGTGAAATACTTGCAAATTGAGAAGAATATTACCAATTACCGGGTAATAGACTCTCAGGGGACTAAAAGCTTCTGGGTATGATCTAGAAAGAAACGGTCAATCAAAGGCTCAATCCAATGAGGATATAACTCAGGGAGAGTGATTCCATCCAAACAATCAACTAGGGAGGAAGCTAAAATAATGATTATCCACGAGGAAATAACTCAGTGGGGAATTTTAGGTCAATACCATACCAAATGGGCGACAACCTTGCAGAGGATTGAAAATACTGATAATGAATAACAGCTAACAAGGGCCAGGGACAACTCTGCTAGCGATAATGTGCTTATAACTCAAGGGACGCAATTACGAACTCTCCTGAGGAAACCATCAAAACTCGGTTGGAGATTGAAAAGCTGCTGGGGAAGAAACAGAGATCACACCAACTGCTTGGCGTAAACCAACAATGTTTCGCATTTTAGGGCTTACCTGTTCTTAGACCACTGTGAACATCCTTTAAATGAAATCAATTACTCTTTAGGAAGTAATTGCTTCTATTATTTAAGAAAACATGATTTTTTATTTTAAAATTTTAATTTCAAAAATGATCACAATAAAATTTAATTCTATTTAGCTGAATAAATAAGAGTAGAAATAATTGGATAAAAAACACAACTTTATTTAATAGGATGGTAGTCTGTAAATGACAAGACTCCATAGATCTTTACAAAAGTTTAAAAATGGTAATTTACATGGAAAAGGGCTACATTGAATACAATGATCACTAATCCTTTTACCGCCTTCAATATTCATTTTGCTCTTGGCTTTGGGTGAAGATGAATCAAAACCAAACATTGTGCTCAAGAAAGTCTTCAAGAATGGAGATCAACAAGATGCAGTTACTTGCCATAATCCCTAATTTTTGCATAAATTACCCCAAGGCGGGGTACTCAATTTATCGGGAAAAATATCTTCTGTTTTATATCTCAATTTTTGTCTGGATCATCCTTTAGGGTTTTCAATCCACCGAGACGCTCACTTTTGCCTAAGTCGCCTTTTCGGGTTTTCAACTTAGCGAGTTGTTCTTTTCTTTTTAGGATAAGTATTTCTTGATTGCATCAACATTCATAGGAAGCGTGAACTCTTCACCATCCATAGTTGTAAGGATCAGGGCACCGCCTAAAAAGGCTCTCTTACAAACATATGAGCCTTCATAATTAGGAGTCCATTTGCCCCTAGAATCTGGTTTGAAAGATAAAATCTTCTTGAGCACAAGGTTACCTTCTCTGAACACATGAGGCCTGACCTTCTTATCAAATGCTTTCTTCATTATCTATTGATATAACTGACCATGACACATGGCAGTTAACCTCTTCTCTTCGATCAAATTCAGATGGTCATACCTAGTCTGAGACGATTCATCCTCGATCAACTTGGCTTCCATAAAGACGCACAGTGATGGGATCTCAACCTCTACCGGGAGTATAACATCCATGCCATAAACAAGTGAGAAAGGGGTTACCCCTGTTGAAGTGCGGACGGATGTACGATACCCATGCAAAGCAAACATGAGCATCTCATGCCAATCTTTGTACGTCAGAACCATCTTCTGAATGATTTTCTTAATGTTCTTGTTTTCAGCTTCAATAGCCTCATTCATCTTAGTTTTGTAGGGAGAAGAATTATGGTGTGCAATCTTGAAGTCTTTGCAAAGAGCTTCCACCATATTATTGTTCAAGTTAGATCCATTATCAGTAATGATCTTACTTCGCACACCATAACGACATATAATTTCATTCTTGATAAACCTCACAACAACTTGCTTGGTTACATTTGCATGTGATGCCGCTTCAACCCACTTTTTGTAGTAGTTAATTGCAACCAGAATGAAACGATGTTCATTCGACGCTTTGGGCTCAATCATGCAAATCATATCAATTCCCCACATGGAGAAAGGACATGGGGAGGAAATGACGTTCAACAGTGTCGGGGGAACATGAATCTTATCCGCATAGATTTGTCAGCTGTAGCGGTAAATTCATGACCATCAAGCTATGGATAAGCTAAACATCAAATAAGAAGAGTCGCCACCGCACTTTTATTGTTTCCAAGGGAAAAGGGAAAAAGTACGAACAAAACCCAAAAGTAAGAAGTTTTCAAATCAAAACTAATAAAATGTCAGAGATTACAGGTAAGGGGGTTGGTTACAAAGAGGGAAGGTGTTAGCACCCAAAGTGTCCTAGGTACTCCTAGGGAGCCCTTTTTTTGTGCATATGTATTTGGTACAAAAATGATGTTCACAAACAAATAGAATGGGGGGATGAGAAAAGAACTCATTAATTATATTTTTGTGTTTGATAAGCCCTTCGGACTTGTGCCTACATACCAACATAAAAATGAGGGATCAAAACCTCGTAGTTCGTGATACAAATTTCAAAGTGCATGCATTGCTTTTAACAAAAATTAAGTTTGAAAGGCACAAAGGCCTAAAAATGGTGTAAATGAGTTAGTTCTTTTTGACTTTTTGAAAGTTTAAGTCAAGTATAGTCAAGTTTATTTACAAGTTTGATTTAAGAAAAGAAGTTTGAACATACAATGGCATAAGGCCAAAGTTTCCATCTTTTTTGCAAAGTTGTCAAAGTTTAGAACAAAATAAGTTCAATCAAAGAAGACTTTTGAAAGGGGAGTGTCGCACCTCAAAAAAATGAGAACACGACTTAAGCAAAGCGCAATCGCACGCTCGCATGATGGACTAAACAGAGTCGCCACCGAACTTTATTTATTCCTAAAAAGGAAAGGGGAAATATCTATAAAACCCAAGAAAGAACGACAATGATTATGATCGTCACAACCAATATCAGGGTTCGGGAGTCGATTACGCAAGGGGAAGGTATTAGCACCCTTCACGTCCGTTGTACTCAACGGGAACCATTAGGTTAGTTGTGTGCATTAGTATTAGCTTGAAATGTGAGGCTTTTCAAGTTATTAGGTGGGAAAGAAAGAATAGAAGAGAGGAGAATATTTTTGGATTTTTGACGAAGGACTAAACCTAAGTTTTTTATTAGTGGGCCTGACAAGATTTACAAATCCTGCTCCTACGTATCTCAATAGAGAAGTCAAGGCTTACGTAGTTCTGGGTAGAAAATGTTTATTTGTTGGGCGATTTTAGCGAAATCTACATTGTATTAATCGACGAAAACATTATTTTACCCAAAACAGATGAGGAGCGGACGTATACCACACATCGAATGGATTTACAAATCAACATTCGGAAAAACGTCACTTATCTCAACTCAACAATCGTGGCCGAAACATTGATTTGCATCACCTTAAGACAATATATCTTTCGTTTATGAAAAGATTTTTCTAATCAATCGCACGATGACAAAAAAGAGTTTGATTGGTTGGATGTATTTTGAGTGATGGCAAGAACTTGGATGAGCGAGATATCCATCTCGAATCCTAGACTCAGGAGTGCGTGGTATCCACCACGTTCCATTTCCATCTTACTGGAAAAAGTATTTAATGAAGATTAAGTGTTTTGAATTTGATTGAGAAAGAGGTTTGAAGAAACTGTATTGCCGATGACGGCGAGAGTCAAGATAGGCGAGGCATCCACCTCGAATCTTAATCTCAGGAGCGCACGGTATACACCATGTTCCATTTCCATCTTTATTGAAAGAGGTTAAGATAGGAATTAAGTATTTTGGAGTTTGAAAGATGAATACTTGTGACTTGCAAGCTCTTACAACTTGGGTCTAATACTCGGGACTACGTCTGGATATTCCACCCAGGTAGTCTATTTCTTCCAACTTACTGAGAAAAGAAGTTTCAATATTTACAAGTATTTTGGAGGGAAGACGAACACTTATGACTTACAAGCTCTTACAACTTGGGTCTAATATTCGGGACTACGACTGGATATTTCATCCAGGTAATCTTTTCCTTCCAACTTACTTATGAAAATGATTTAAATATGGAGTGTTTTAAAGAGAAGACAAATACATATGGCTTACAAGCTCTTACAACTTGGGCCTAATATTCGGGGTTACGACTGGATATTCCATCCAGGTAATCTTTTTTTCTTCCAACTTACTTATGAAAATGATTTGAATAATGGAGTATTAAACAAGGCATGGGAAGTATGAACATGTTAAACAATCAAGCAATAGTAAGCATGGATGAAAGAAACAAGTATAACAGATAACAGATGAACCAGACAGATGAAAAGATGCACAAAAAGGGTCCACTGAAATGATTAAATCAAGAAATGAGGTAAGGATCAAATAAAATCAAGATAAAAGGCCTCTAATACATGGCCTATGAGATGAACAAGGGAGGATCAAAAGATCTCTTCAATTGCCATAAGCAATCCCTAAGTCAAACATCGATCATAAAGAAGTCAACTGAAAAATCGAGCCAACTTAATAAATATCAAATAAATACCAAATTAATGAATAAAATTATGAAAAATTAAAATAAGTAAGGTGGGGTCAGGACATCATCATCCCCCAAAAATATTTTAAAAATAATGAAAATTGGTTCATAAATTAATTGAAATAAAACAAAGGTCAAACCAAAAGTCAATCAACAAGACTAGGTTAAAAGTAAATCAAGAATAAATAGAAAATTAATCAAGAAAATTGTGAAAAATTAAATTAAATAAGGTGGGGTCAGGACATCATCATCCCCCAAAAATATTTTATAAATAATGAAAATTGACACATAAATTAATTGAAACAAAACAAAGGTCAAACTAGAAGTCAACCAACCAAACTAGGTTAAAAATAAATCAAGAATAAATGGCAAATTGTGAAATAAAAATCCAAGAAAAAGTCAGGTTGACCATGGGACAGTGGTCTACCTTCATCCCAAAAATCAAACGCTGAAAATAATTTTAAGTTATAAAAATAAAATCAATAAAAAAATGCATGCTAAAATGAACCACTTGGAATGAATAATTAAAATAAAACATCAATATTAAATAAATGCGAAAATAAAAATTAAATAAAATTAAATAAGGCACCAAGAAAAATGGAAAATATTTTTGGATAATTTTATGGACGAAGAAAATATTTTATATCAATAAAAATCAAAACAGAAAATAAATGTGAATTAAAAAAAGAAAGTGGAAATGGAAGTGTATTAGTGTTGATGGGCCAGGAAAGGGGGTGTGGAAAACGAACAGTGGAAAGGCCCACGACCCAAGTCACTTAAACCAGGTGTGACACTTAAATAACATTTTATTAAAAATAACATGTGGCATAACATCAATTGGTCAAGTTTACTTAAGTGACTAAAAGACAAAAAACAAATAGATGGCCAGGATTAAAACATAAGTGTTGGATCTGAAGGCTCTCAAGATGACACACAGTCATCTTCTTTATGGAGCCAAACCCTAGAGCCATGCCATGCAAAAAATGCAGAATATACAGTGGGTTTTTTCAAACTTCAACCCCAAAATGCGACCACCATAGTGCATCAAAACACACGAAATAAAGCCTAGATCCCAAGTATGAAATGTAAGGATTAACATAGTATCTTTGTTTAATTAAAATGATAGCTTATTCATGGAGAAATATTGACAATAAAGTGTCAATATGGACATGGGTAAGAGCAAAAATCAACCACATAAATCAGCAACATGAACAATGCCTCATACTGAGGACTTCAGAAACAAGCAAAGCATATGATTAGCATGGTAATGAGCATGATGATTAGCATGGTAATGGCATAGATGTATCAATAGATGGATATGGAAAATAGAGTAAGATGATTACCTAGTGGAAACTTGGTCCACTGCCTCTTGACTAAGGAGAGAATAGAAGGAAATGGTGTTGTTCTCTTGGTGCTTCAAGAACCTCAACTCAAGAGCTTGATGAGAAAAATGGAATCTGATCTTAATGGCCTTGCCCTTTCTTGCTCGAAAATCAGCTGTCCTCCCTCATGTTCAGGGTTTATGGCTTTAAATATGGTGGTTCTAATGTCTTAATGGGCCTTGAAATAATCTGTTTTGGTTTATGAGCAAAGGATGCAAAGTGAGGTGTATGAGAAATAGGGCATATGAGAGTTGTTATTTTGGGAAAAACTTAAGTGAGTGGAAATGCAATGCATGGCCAAATGAGGAAAGTAAAACATGGGCTGGTTTGTGCAGCATGCATGGCTTGGCTTGTGCAACATGAAATCAGTCCAAGATGGTGACTTTGTGGCTTCATAACTTGATGAACAAGCCATCAATTGATGAGATAATGCAAACAGTAGAAAGATCTCATGGAGTATAGCATGTTTCATGTTCGGCATGAGTAGAAATAATGAGTGGAAGAAAGTGAAAAATGGGCCTCAAGTTCAGGTCTCACCATGCAAAACTGATTGGGCAAGTTTGGCCAAAAATCTGCCTAGAAAATCAAGTCATGGTGCCCACTTTAAATGAATATACCTTTTAACCCATGGATCCAAATGAGATGATTCCAAAAGGAGGTGAAAGAGGACATGGCAAGGTAAAATTGTTGTGAAGAAAACATTTTCAAATGATGCCTTGAAGTGCAAGAAAACTGGCCAAGAAGTCTTGACAAACTTGAAGATTTTTAGACTTAGAAATTTTTCTAAGTATCCTAAAAATAAGTCTCACTTTGACCAAGCATAACTTTCTCAATTTTGATCCAAATGGAGCAAACTTTATATCTATAGAAAGCTTGGAACAAGAGGAACAACTTTCATGTTGGACAAAGTTTCAATTGGAGCTTCTAACTTGATGGAAGATGGGCTGAAAGTGAGTGCAAAAATCATAAAAACTTGCCCTAAATGGAAAGTCAACCAATTCCAAATTAAGTAACTTTTCCAATTCCTGATTAAATGATGAATCCATGATCCAACCTTGATCAAATTTCACATGTAGGCTCCCCTAGGCATGAATTTTGAGATTCCATTCTCAAAAAGTCAGGAGTTGACTTTTCTGGCCCCACAGTTGACTTTTCCCAAACTGTCTGATTCCCGACTCCAGTGATCAATTGAAGCACTTCTGGCTCAAATAAAAAGCTGATTTTTTGTATGTAGACCCTTGTGGAAATATGGAAGGCCGTGGAAAAGAGTTTCACCCAAAGAATCAGAAATAAACTGATTTTATACCAAACCCTAATTTTAGGGCAAAATTGATCGGGAACTGATTGCACTGCTAGCCAATGGATCTTTCTGAGGAAACAAAGAAAATGAATGAAATAATTATACGAATATCAGGGTCAAAATCTGGGTGTGACAGGGAGGTGTAGCGGGAAATTCATGATCATCAAGCTATTGATAAGCTAGACATCAAATAACAAGAGTCGCCACCGCACTTTTATTGTTTCCAAGGGAAAAGGGAAAAAGTACGAACAAAACCCAAAAGTAAAAAGTTTTCAAATCAAAACTAATAAAAAGTCAGAGATCACAGGTAAGGGGGTTGGTTACACAGAGGAAAGGTGTTAGCATCCAAAGTGTCCTAGGTACTCCTAGGGAGCCCTTTTTATGTGCATATGTACTTGGTATAAAGTGATGTTTTACAAACAAATAGAATGGGGGGATGAGAAAAGAATTCATTAATTATATTTTTGTGTTTGACAGGACCTTCGGTCTTGTGCCTACGTACCAACATAAAAACGAGGGATCAAAACCTCGTAGTTTGTGATACAAATTTCAAAATGGATGCATTGCTTTTAACAAAATTTAAGTTTGAAAGGAACAAAGACCTAAAAATGGTTTGAATGAGTTAGTTCTTTTTGGCTTTTTGAAAGTTGAAGTCAAGTATAGTTAAGTCTATTTACATGTTTGATTTAAGAAAAGAAGTTTGAAATGCAATGGCATAAGGCAAACGTTTCTATCTTTTTTGTAAAAGTGGTCAAAGTTTAGAACAAAAGTAGTTCACACAAAGAAGATTTTAAAAAAATGGAGGGAGAGATTTTTGAAATTAAAGAAATGGGGAGGAGATGAAGAGACTATCCTATGTACAAAACTAAAAGTTTAGAGTTGTAAAGATCTGACCAAATGGGTAGCAATCCAATAGACAAGGATGTCAATAGAAACCTAGAATTCCCTTGGACTTTTAGAATCAAGCAACACACAAATGCACAATTATATTATCTTGAAGAGCAAGGCATCAAATAAAGACGGCCACATCCAAGCTTACCCATTCCGTGATCTTCTTCAAAATAGCCCATGTAACAGATGAATTCCACAAGTCACAGGTTCAAAATGACATATTCACAATGATCATGTTGCAGATGAACTTAGAGAGGTCTTCAAAGATGTATCAGATGAAGTTCAAATTGTAAGCACTTGATTTATCAGCAAGTTGGCATTGGCCAAATCCTTTAGCATATGAAGGTTGCCTATATTCTAAGTCCATTTGTCCAAGATCAAGCCAACAGTCCACTCAGAAGTTTTTTAGGGTTTTTGTTATTATCATGTACATTAATGGTCAAAGACCACACAAACAAGAAAAGTATACACAAACAAAATGTATCACACAATATGGTCCAAATGGACAAAGTGAAAATTGCATTAACATAAACAATTAGAATGATATGAACAATGGCAAATAAAATAGAGTGCTAAGAGTAAATTACATTAAACTAAAAGCTTGAAATTAAAAGTTAGTAGTTAATTGGTTAGAAGTTAGTATTGTTTTGCTTTTGCTTTTCATTTCAAGACATTCTTTGGAGAACACTCAACCCACTTATCAAAAGCATGAATCCTTGAGCCAAAACATCTTCCAAAGGAAGGAAAGAAGGCCAAGTTTCCACACAATACCATGAAAGAGGGGAGACTTACAATCTCACTAACTAGAATGCTTATGCCTTTTATGTCACAAATTTAGCGCTATGTTAAGCAATCGTAATTGGACTTATGTAAAAGTCACAACTATTTGAGGTCGGGCAATAAAACTTTGGTGTTAATGCATGTTAGAGACATAGTATAATGAACTATGCTCATGAAACATACCATACACAAAAAGAATATGCAAAAGGTGTGGCCTAATCTCATCCATACTCATGTCAATTTTTCAATCAACTAGCATTAGGACTTTGAGATGTCATAGGCCAAATGTAATGAATGAATGAATAAAGGGAATAAAATGAAGTGGGAGGGGAACGGATCAAAACACAAATTGGTCAAAGGAGGACTTTTATCAAATTAATATCATCCATTCATTTTGGGAGATGGAATGTACATTCTATCAATCCCCTAAATCCAATGATATTAATTTGACAAAGTCAAATCAACCTTGACCAAGGCCCAACAACAAGAGTTAAACATAAATAAGTCATCACAATTGCTCAACAAATGTATTTGGCATTTAATCAAATTAAAAATACTAAAGTAGTGCATTTAAATTAAATATGGTTTGTCCAATTCCTAAAATCTCATCAAAACACCAAAGAAATGGCCATGAGATTTATCATAGGTCAAACAAGGTCAAAGGACCTTGGAGAAAAAATTTCATAATTTTTGGAGATTTAAAAATATTTTTAAACAATTAAAAACAACTGCAAAATCAATTAATTCATGAAAAATATTAATAATGATCCAAAAACTAATTTTAATTCAAAATATGAAAGTGAAAAATATTTGAATTTTTTTGGTGAAAGTCCCATATTTTTTGGATCAATATTGAATTTAAAATGAATTATTGAAAATAATGCAATTAAAATGAAAATTAAAATATCAGAAAAAAGTGAACCACTTGATCTCATTAATTGAGGTGGCAGATCAAATGGCCAGAAACGCGCTATCCACGATGGACATGAGCCAGCGCGCCACAACATTGGTATTTAAAATGGATGATCGTGATTAAAACAAAACAAGAGGGTCCTGTGGCTGTGAGACATGCCAACGCATGGCCGGAGCTGTAGCTCCGGTCTTCTCCTCCGGTGGACCTCACCGGACTGGTCCACCATCAACCATCACCAATATTAAAAACAAGGACATGATTTCAAAGTAAAAATGGCACTGAGTTCGAATATGGCCTTAATTCACTCTAACTCCAAGTATATTAAGAGATACATGGAGTTGAAATTTAAGGCACATGAACTGAGTTGCTTTGATTTGGCCTTAAAGCAACTCAGTCTTCTTGCCTACATTGGTAGAACTTCAGACAATCAAAGAATCAATGGAATTGAGCAAGAATTTTAGAGAATCGAAGACATCAAAATTTCTGGAAAATACCTTCATTGGAGGTCTGGATTCAACTGATCTTGATCTTGCTTGTGCTTGATCTTACTCCACTTGCTTGCAGAAGAAGGATTGGATGCTTACAAGGTTGTGGATTCCTGGAGATTTGAATTTCGAAACAGTGGAAATTCAACCTCAAATTCAAATGAATTTCTCATGTTTATCCTTTGCAAAGTGAGGGTTTGAGATGGGGGATCAAAGCTGACGCGAATGTGTGTTGATTGTTGAGCATATGGAGCTCTATTTATAGCTGAAACCATTGATATTTGCACACTTGAAATCACTTTCAAAATTTGGTCATTGATGATGCATGGGTGCATGGGAGCGCATATGCCAATAAAATCATTGCCATAAGTCCACAAATGAATGTTAGATAGTATGAATTCAGCTTGGATTGCAAGGGAAGTGTGCATTTGGATTTGAAGTTTGATCCTTGCCAAGTGATAACACCATGTTTAAGCCATGCGCAGCCTATGCATTCCTTGTCCAAAAAGAATGAATTTGAGCTCTTTGGAAAGGTGAGATCAAGAGGAACAACTTTCATGTTCAACACTTTTTCATTTGGAGTTTGTAACTTGGAGAGATTTGAGGTGGAAGTTTGGAAATGTTTGACATATCAAAAATTTTCTAAGTGTCAAGCCATATGTCTCTATGTTCCACCTTGCTTAACTTTTTATATGAGCTTCAAATGAGAAACATGTCTTCATCAAACTTGTAGCTCTATCAAATACCTTAAAAATGGTCACCAGTTTCATGTCATTTAGATTTAAAATGATAGAGTTATGCATTTTTGAAGTTTGGAAAGAATCACTTGATCAATGGTATAGGTCAAAAGTGACCTATAATGTAACCTCATACCACATGCTCAAAAAGGTTGAATTAGCTACCAACCCAACAATCAAAGTTAAATTAGACACATTGAATTTGATTGTGAACCTTGGAAATATTTCATATCATAAAAATTGAGCAAGTTATGGCCTTGGGAAGTTGACTTTCAAATTAGGGTTTAGACAAAATGACCTATAATGTTCCAACATAGAAAATGATTTTCCAAGCAAAACTAGATCTAGATCTCAATATTAAAGTTGTTTGGAATGTCATTTAGAGTAAGTTTGATCTTGTAATCATTTTCATATGGTGAAAATTGTAGGAGATAGGGTCTAGGGAGACCCAGTTTTGATCTGATGAATCCATTTGGCCAACCACCATCAACCTACTTGCTAACTTCCAATTCTATTGACTTTCTTGGCTCATGGTAGATCATATATGCATAAGATGATGAATTTTGAAGTGTACCTTGAGAAATTTGATCAATCAGTGAGATAGCTTATTGTAGAAGTTACTCAAGATACCTAATCAAAATAGGGTTTCCAAGGCAAATCACCATCAAACTCTTGAAGAAAACTTCATCAATATAATATGTAGAGAACATTGGGACTCATATATGATGTTCATAACCATTCTTGAATCAATTCTTGGTTGTGCTCTTTGTTCATGAGGGTCTCAAACCCTAGATGTGAACTTGATGAATCAATGGAATCATGCCCTTCCTACAAAAGAGTTAGAGAAATGCAAAGACATATTTTTTTGGTATTTTAGTTCGTGAAATGATAAAATACTAGTATGATATAATCACAAAGTGCTTGGTGATCTCTCCTAAAACAAACTCAATGAAAAGGGGTAAGGAGGATGCCAAGGTATGATACCAATGCTAATGCTTAAGATGGAATTGCATGAGGGATCTTAGGGTCAAAATTGGTGTCTTACAGGAGGGAGAGATTTTGAAATTAAAGAAATGGGAGAAGATGAAGAGACTAATCCTATGCATAAAATTAAAAGTTAAGAGTTGAAAAGATCTTACCAAATGGGTAGTAATCCAATAGACAAGAATGTCAACAGAAACCCAGAATTCCCTTGGACATTTAGAATTAAGCAACACACAAATGCACAATTATATTATCTTGAAGAGAAAAGGCATTAAATAAAGATAGCCACATCCAAGCTTTAGCCATTCCATGATCTTCTTCAAAATTAGCCCATGTAGTAGATGAATTCCACAAGTCACAGGTTCAAAATAACAGCATCACTATGATCATGTTGCAGATGAACTCAGGGGGATCTTGAATGATGCATCAGATGATGTTTCAAATTTCAAGCACTTGGTTTCATAGAAAGTTGGCATTGGTCAAGTCCTTTAGCATAGGAATGTTGCCAAAATTCTAAGTCCATTTGTCCAAGATCAAGCCAACAGTCCACACAAAAGTTTTTTTAGGTTTTTTGTTGTTATTATGTACATTAATGGTCAAAGACCACACAAGCAAGCAAAGTATACACAAACAAGATATATCACACAATATGGTCCAAGTGGATAAAGTGAAAATTACATTAACATAAACAATTAGAATGATATGAACAATGGAAAATGAATAGAGGCTATAATTAAATGACATCAAAGTAGAAGGCTTGAAATTAAAAGTTAGTTGTTAATGAGTTAGAAGTTAGTATTGTTTTGCTTTTGCTTTTCATTTTAAGATATTCTTTGGAGAACACTCAACCCACTTATCACAATCATGGATCCTTGAGCCAAGACATCTTCCAAAGGAAGGGAAAAATGCCAAGTTTCCACACAATACCATGAAAAAGGGGAGACTTACAATCTCACTAACTAGAATGTTGTGCCTTTTGTGTCACAAATTTAGCGCTATGTTAAGCAATCGTAATTGGATTTATGTAGAAGTCACAACTATTTGAGGTCGGGCAATAGAATTTTGGTGTTAATGCATGTTAGAGACATAGTATAATGGACTATGCTCATGAATCATACCACACACAAAAAGAAATATGTAAAAGAGGTGACCTAATCTCATCCATACTCATGTTAATTTTTCAATCAACTAGCCTTAGGACTTTGAGATATCATAGACCAAATGAGATGAATGCATAAATAAGGGGAATGAGATGAAGAGGGAGGGGAACGGATCAAAACTCAAATTGGTCAAAGGAGGACCTTTACCAAATTAATGTCATCCATTCATTTTGGGAGATGAAATGTACATTCTATCAATCCCTTAAATCCAATGATATTAACTTGTCAAAGTCAAATCAACCTTGACCAAGGCCCAAACACAAGAGTCAAACTCAAACAAGTCATTACAATTGGTCAACAAATTTATTTGGCATTTATTCAAATTAAAAATACTAAAATAAGGCATTTAAATTAAATATGGTTTGTCAAATTCCTAAAACCTCATCAAAACACCAAATAAATGGCCATGAAATTTATCATAGGTCAAACAAGGTTAAAGGACCTTGGAGAAAAAATTTCAGAATTTTTAAAGGCTTAAAAGTATTTTTAAACAATTAAAAATAAACATAAAATTAATTAAATCATGAAAAATATTAATAATGATCCAAAAATAAATTTTAATTCAGAATATGAAAGAGGAAATTATTTGAAATTTTTGGTGAAACTCTCATATTTTTTGGATCAATATTAAAGTTAATATGAATTAATGAAAATAAAAGGAATAAAAGAAAATCAGAAAATAACAAAAAAACGTGGACCACTTGATCTCCCTCATTAATTAAGGTGGAAGATCAAGTGGTCCTCGTCGCTCTTTCCACCGTGGACTTAAGTCAATGCGCCACAGGGATGGTAATCAGAACCAATGCGTGAGATTAAAACAATTTGAAACAGATCAATGGCTATGAACACTTCTAGCGTATCGCCGGAATCCAAAGGCCGATCATCTTCTCCGGTGACCTTGGCTGGTCTGGTTCACTCATCACCATCAAGAAAATGGAAAAAGGAGGACATGATCTGACAGAAAAAATTGGGTAGAGCACGAATCTGACCTCAAAATTTAACGAACTCCACATATATAGAAAGATATGAGGAGTTGAATTTTGAGGTGTGTCAACTGAGTTGCTTCAATATGACATCTAAGAAACTCAATCTTCTTGCCTACATTGGTAGGACTTCAGACAACCAAAGATCCAAGAGAATTGAGTGGAATTGAGACCAAATATTATGCAGATGGTAAAAAATGACCTATAATATAACCTCATATCACATGCTCATAAAAGTTGAATTATCTCTCACTCCAAACATAAAAGTTGAAGTAGGCATCCTGAATTTGATTGTGCAACTTGGAAATATTTCATCTCATAAAAATTGAGCAAGTTATGGCCTTGGGATGTTGACTTTCAAATTAGGGTTTAGACAAAATGTCCTATAATGTTTCAACATAGAAAATGATTTTCCAAGTAAAACTAGCTCTAGGTCTCAACACGAAAGTTGTTTGGAATGTCATTTAGAATAACGTTTCTCTTGGAATAATTTTCATATGGTGAAAATTGTAGGAGATAGGGTCTAGGGAGACCCAGTTTGGGTCAGATGAATTCATCTGGCCAACCACCATCAACCAACTTACTATCCTCCAATTCTTTGGACTTTCTTGGCTCATGGTAGATCATATATGCATAAGAGGATGGATTTTGAAATTTCCCTTGAGAAATTTGATTAATTGGGGAGATAGCTTATTGGAGAAGTTACTCAAGATACCTAGTCAAACTAGGGTTTCCAAGGCAAATCACCCTCAAACTCTTGAAGAAAACTTGATCAAAATAACATGTAGGAATCAATGGAACTCATATAGGATGCTCATAACCATTCTTGAATCAATTCATGGATGTGCTCTTTGTCATGAGGGTCTCAAACCCTAGATATGAACTTGATAAATCAATGGTGATCATGCCTTACCTACAAAAGAGTTAGGCAAATGCAAAGACATATTTGGGGTATTTTGGTTAGTAAAATGATAATATACAAGTATGATACAATCACATAGTTCTTGGTGATCTCTCCTAAAACAAACCCAATGAGAGAGGGGTAAGGAGGATGCCAAGGTATGATCCCAATGCTAATGCTTATGATGAAATTGCATGAGGGATCTTAGGGTCAAAATTGGGGTCTTACATCAGCCAATAGTAACCTGTTCTCAACATCTTCTTAGCCATAGAATTTCCATTGGAATGAGTACCAAAGGAATCTTCATGGACTACAGTCATCAATAAGTCTGCTTCGTGTCTATCCACGCATTTGAGTAGAACCATATCGAAGATTCTCTTGTACAACACATCACCATTCAGGTAGAAGTTGCTGGCTAATCTTCTCAAAGTCTTCTTATCTTTCAAAGATGCCCCAGGTGGGTAATTCTGACTTTGGAGAAAACACTTGATATCAAAATACCACAGCTTCTCATCTTTGATCTCTTCAACAGCAAACACGTGAGCTGGCCTATCAAGACGCATCGCAGTCAAATTGGGAACTTCATTCCAATACTTCACTATAATCATTGAAGCCAATGTTGGAAGAGCATATGCCATCCGGTTTTCATCTTGAGGGATATGATGCAATTCAACCTTTGTAAAGAAAGTTAAAATCCTCCTCGCATAATCTCTATATGGTATCAAACCGGGTTGATTCGTCTCCCATTCACCTTTGATCTGATTCACAACCAAAGTTGAATCTCCATAGATGTCTAAATACTTGATTCTGAGATCAATGGCCTCTTCAAGCCCCATAATGCAATCTTCATATTCAGCCATATTATTTGTACACTTGAATGTCAATCTAGCTGTAAATGGAAAATGAGTGCCTTGAGGAGTAATAATCACTGCCCCAATGCCATTACCATATTGATTAACAGCTCCATAAAATACCATGCCCCATCGGGAACCAGGTTCTGGCCCTTCTTCAAGCAATGGTTCATCACAATCCTTCATTTTCAAGTACAAGATCTCTTCATCAGGTAAATCATAATATACTGACTGATAATCTTTAATCGGTTGGTGAGCCAAATGGTCAGCCAAGACACTACCTTTAATTGCTTTCTGAGATCGGTATTCAATATCATACTCTGATAACAACATCTGCCAATGGGAAATTCTCCTAGTTAAATCAGGCTTCTCAAAAATATACTTGATTGGATCCATTTTGGATATCAACCAAGTGGTATGATTCAACATATATTGGCGCAAACGCTTAGCAGCCCAAGCAATTGCGCAACAAGTTTTCTCAAGCATAGAATACCGAGTCTCACAGTCGGTGAACTTCTTACTCAGGTAGTAAATATAATATTCTTTCTTTCCAGTTTCGTCTTGTTGACCAAGAACACAACCCATACTCTCTTCAAGCACAGTCAAATACATGATCAACGGTCTCCCTTCAACAGGCAGGGACAAAATCGGAGGCTCAAGTAGATACTTTTTGATACTTTCAAAAGCTTTATGGAAATCCTCGGTCCAATCACAAGATTGATCTTTCCAAAGAAGCATGAACATAGGTTCACATGTGGGAGTCATGTGCGAAATGAATCTTGAGATATAATTCAAGCGGTCGAGAAAACGTCTGACTTGCTTCTCAAATTTTGGGCGCAGACATATCTTGTATTGCTTTGACCTTGGCAGGATCAACTTCAATACCTTTCTCGCTGATAATAAAGCCCAACAACTTATCAGAACGAACACCAAAAGTACATTTATTGAGATTCAAGCGGAGTTTGTACTTCCTCAAATGTTGGAATAACATTAACAAATGCTCGACATGTTCTTCTTCGTCAGTGGATTTAGAAATTAGCATAGACTTCGATCTCTTTATCCATCATATCAGGAAAAAGAGTGGTCATTGCTCTCTGGTAAGTTACACCAGTATTCTTTAAACCAAAAGGCATCACTCTATAACAGAATGTTCCCAAAGGTGTAATGAATATGGTCTTCTCCATATCCTTAGGTGCCATCTTGATCTGATTATATCCGGAAAATCTGTCCATAAACGAAAAGACTTTGAATTCAGCTGTATTATATACCAACATATCAATGTATGGCAGAGGAAAATCATCTTTCGGACTAGCTTTGTTCAAATCTCTATAATCGACACTCATACAGACTTTTCCATCTTTCTTCGGAACAAGCACAATATTGGCCACCCATTATGGATACTCAGCAGTAACAAGGAAGCCATCATCAATCTGCTTATACACTTCTTCTTTGATCTTCACTGCCATATCAGGATGAGTCCTCCTTAGCTTATGCTTGACTGACGGGCATTCTGGCTTTAACGACAATCTATGCTCCACAATCTCAGACTCCAACCAGGCATGTTTTGATAGGACTAGGAAAATACATCTGAATACTCTCAGAGAAGATCAATCAACCCCTTCTTAACCTCTGGACACAGTTGAGACCCAATATTGACTTCCTTCACATCATCTTTGGAACCCAAGTTGACTAACTCAATCTGCTCTTCGAATGGCTGAATGGCTTTTTCCTCGTGCTCAAGTAGACAAGACAATTCATCACTTTCTTCCCCAACCTCAAAAACAAGGGAATTCAAAGTTTGGAGTAGGAGTAGGATCATTGTATTCAATGGGTTTAGAAACCAACCTGCATAATGATTTGATATTTTGATTTTAGATAAGTGAATTATGAACAAATATTATGCAGATGGACAATTATTATTTATTTATGTTTTATGTGATTACCATTTTCAGAAAGAAAAAAAAGTAAAAATAAAACATCATAGATGTGGATGAATAGAATTGTATTTTATTAATGATCAAATTGAAAGATGCCTGACAATGTTCACTTCTCCCTTAGGCATAGGAGAAGGATTTTCAAAAAATAATAAAACAATTACTTAGAGCGATGAACAATAACAGGAACATCGACAACGATCCAATTGTTGCAAGCTTTTCCATGCGTCACAAAATTGGTGCAATCTTCCTCTTCCTCTTCATCAATCACTACAACTGAGTGTTGCTCATTATCATGGATGAACCCTCCGCTATAGAAACTAGGTTGCACATCTTCAACTTTGATCACAGACGACCCTTGCTGAAATCCCAAACCAACACGATTCTTGTTCTCGGTGACCTCTACCATCCGGCCCCACTAATCAGAATTACCATCTTCCACAATCTTCTGAGCGTCTTTAAAAGAGGAAATAGATGCCCTAACTCTCTTTTCTTCAACAATAGTTAGAGCTTGGAACGGAGTCCAATCTCATCCTCATCTTCCACATATGAGAAAGATGACAGATGACTCACCAACAACGCTTTCTCTCCACCCACAATGACGAGCTTACCATTCTTCACAAATTTCAATTTCAGATACATAGTGGATGTCACAGCTCCTGCCTCATATATCCATGGCCTTCCTAACAAGCAGCTATAGGCCGGGTGAATATCCATTACCTGGAAAGTAATTTGGTATCACTTGGACCAATCTTCACTAGAAGGTCCACCTCACCAATAAGCGTCTTGCGAGAACCATCAAAAGCTTTGAAATTCATGCAAATGTACCTCATCGGAGCTCCTTGGTAGGATAATCTTGACAGTGTTGAGTTGGGGAGTACATTCAACGAAGAACCTATATCAACCAATACATTGGACAGTGCATCCTCCTTACAATTCATTGATATGTGTAGTTCCATATTGTGATTTCTACCCTCCTCGGGGAGTTCTTCATACAGAAGCTCAGACTATTGCAGGAAGTGATGTTAGCCACAATGTGGACAAACTGATCCACATTTACATCATGCTCTACATAAGCTTGCTCCAATACCTTTTGCAATGCTTCTCTGTATGCTTCAGAATTCATAAGCAGAGACAACACTGAAATCATGGAAGGAGTCTGGAGCAGCTGCTCCACCACATTGAATTCACTCTTTTTTATCAAACGAAGCACCTCATCATCATCATTAGGCTTCATACTGCTGGATTCACCAGACTGACACTTTGGAGCACTAACCGGATTTGCTACAGGCACTTCAACCTTCTTACGAACATCCTCTGTGTCCTTCGGGAAAACGGGACCAAAAACACGACCGTTACGGGTCACCTTCGCTATATCGGCAATATTCACAACAGAATTAGTTGTAGGCAACATAACCTCTTGACCATTCTCCAACATTGTTGCATTATACGGGTACGGAACAACTCTATTGGATGCATACGGGACTGGGCCCGCTAACCGTATCACTAACGATAATACCGATATATTGATACTGCTACTGCTGCTGCTATCGAACTGAATTACCACCCGCTCAGGGGTCTTAAACACTGGTACTATTACATTGGCATGACCAATATCCCTAGATTATTGAATCTGGATTACATTCTCATCCATCAACTTCTGGATATCTCTCTTGACAACCGAACACCCACGGAGGTTCACACTGCAGATTGTACAACTGTCATGGTCGTGGTCACAATCACTAATTGTACACAGGGTCTTGTGCATTTCCTCCAATGATCGACGAATACGTCTCACATCAAATACTCGGAAACTCTCTGGACAACCATCTACCATATTAACAGAGGGATTACCATGAGCAGGCAATGGGTTTGCTTTCACATTCGGCGCACGGTCCTCGAAGGACACCATCCCACTCTTCACTAGCTTCTGGACCTGATATTTCAACGGGTAGCAATTCTCGATATCATGGCTAAGAGCCCCTTGATGAAAGGCATAGCGAAGTTCGGGCTTGTACCACCATGGAAGTGGTTCTGGAATTTGTGGCGGATTTCTTGGTTGGAGTAGGTTCTTGAGAACCAAAGATGGATATAACTCAGCATAGAACATGGGAATAGGGTCAAAAGAGACCTTCTTTCTCTCAAAATTTTGTTGTTGTTATTGATTATTGGTGTTGTTATTGTAGTTGTTTATTCTTTGTTATGGCTGTTGTTGACGTTGTTGTTGAATTGGTACTGATTGATTATTGGAAAATACTGGAATAACGAATGATACTTGATGATGATGCTGACGTGGTTGCAGATTTCTTCTCACATGAGGCCTCCTCTGCCTCCCTGCTGACACTACATTGGTTTCACCTTCGTTCTTCTTGGCGAAACTATTACCATACTTCTTGCTTGAAGACACTTCTTCCTTAGACAAACGTACCTCACAGACACCTTCTTCTAATCTCATCCCCATATTTACCATTTCGGTAAATTCACTAGGGGCATAGAAATCATTAGTTCATAATAAAAAGAACTTAGGGTCTTGAGGAAGATCTTGGTCATCTCTTTTTCTTCCAACAGAGGGTTAATCTGAGCAGCACGCGCTCTCCACCTCTTGGCATACTCTTTGAACGTTTCTTTGTCCTTCTGAGACATCGATCTCAGTTGGTCCCTATCTGGCGCCATTTCAACATTGTATTTGTACTGCTTCATAAAGGCTTCACCCAAATTATTGAATGTGCGAAAACTTGCATTATCCAATCCCATGTACCACCTCAAAGCGGCACCAGTGAGACTGTCTTGAAAGTAGTGAATCAATAACTGAACATTATCAGTTTGCATCTACATTTTCCTGGCATACATGACGAGATGGCTAAGTGGACAGGTATTTCCCTTATACTTTTCAAAGTCAAGGACTTTGAACTTCATTAGGATCTTGACATTTGGCACTAGGCAGAGCTCATCATCACTCTTACCAAATAAATATTTTCCCCACAAGGTCTTTAACTCCTTTCACAACTCAAGGAATTGGTCTTTCATCTCATCCATCTTCTCATAAACATCTGGACCCTCAAACGACTCGGAATGGTAGATGGTGTCCTCAACACGAGGCAGAGTGTGAACAACTAGAGGTGGCATAGACATGACCGGGCTAGATGCCAGCATGGAAGCAAAAGCAGGCGCAAACCCTTGGGCATAAAGTTCAAAGGCATTCCCCACGGGAATCCAGAAGGCATAGCAGGCGCAAATTGAGTGGCAGACATGGTTGAAGTAACAAGTTTTGAAATGACAGTCCTCTGAGGAGGAGGAGTTACAGGCGTTTGAGAAGATTGACTCTGAGCGGCTACGACAGACTCCATCATGGCAGTCAAGCGGGCAATCTCGTCCTTCAACTCTCTGTTTTCTTGTTCCAGGTGTTCCATGATTCTCGGATGATTGGCGCAAGTATTATATCGATGAGTCGGCTTGGCTGAAGCACAGAAGAATAACCAATGAGACATCTGGTGAAAGAAAAACCTGTTGTGCAAATGATGCATGAATAGTAATGCTTTGACTGTTTTTATTTATTTTCAAGGAACATACTATTTTATATGCAAATATATAATAACAACAATAACAAATTTGATTGACCATAAAAATCTCTTTTATTCATATAATTTGGAAGGATTACACTGAGTACAATTTCATAAACCAAAATACAAATACAAGAGAAAAGGAGACTAATCATCCTAAGGATCCCCTAACAACGGTGTCAGATGATCTGGCTGCAGACGCGTACTTCCTTCGGATGTGTCAGATCTCGAACTCAAAGGATGTCTTCATCTGAGCCTTCTCGAGAACAAGCTGATCAACAATCTTCTTCCAAGCACCGGAAGGCTGAGGCATACTAGAGGAAGATGGACCCTCTGGCTCTCGCTTTCTTTTCAATACTCGGTCTTCAAGAAGTTCAATGAGTGCATCTTTATCCTTAGACTCAAGTTGCAACTCCTCATGCGTTCTGCTGAAAGCATGGAACCTCTCTTCCCACATATCCTTCTCTTGCTTCATCTTGGCGAATGCGTCTTCCAACTCCTCTATATCTTGGTTAGGGAGAGTTAATGGCTCAACCACAACCATAGACATAAGTCTTTCACAAGCATATGGCATCTTCAATTCCAAAGATCTCTTCTTCACCCAAAGAGTGTAAGCTTCCAAAGAAACACAGTTGCATGGACTAAGCTCGGATCTTCCCTTCCTATGCACATTATGCCAAGCATGAATCATCTCCTGCTTCAAAAGTTGGGGATCTTTAACCTCTTGATAGAAAAGACCTTCTAACTGAGTGTTATTAGGTTTGTCTCTCAAGAGGGACCCAAGTTGACGACGAGACAAAGAAGGGTTGCAGTTAATTCCTCCTTATGTACCAATGAGAGGCACATTAGAGAATTCACCACAACTATTAATAATATCCAAGCTACCCAATGAATAATCATATTGTAGCGGGGTATTCGTTACCATTAGAGATATTGACTAAATCTAAGGTAAACCATACAAGTTGAGTTGCAACCGCACTTCTATTTATCCAAAGGATTGGTTAGAAAGCGAACAAAAACCTAAGAGTTTTATCGAATCAAAAACTAGTAAAAATGTCAGAGATCGGGGTAAGGGGGTTGGTTATGCAATGGGAAGGTTTTAAGCATCCAAAACATCCTAGGTACTCCTAGGGAGCCCTTTTCACATTTGTTGCAAGGTTGGTATTTTGAGAAAATTTATTTGTCCAAACATGATTGAAGAGATGAGAAGAGAATGTACAAATTATTTACATTTTTGTGTTTGGATGGATAAACCCATTGCCTACGTACTATCTTAAAAAGATTAGGATCAAAACCTCGTAGTTCGGGGTAAAAATTTCAAAATGTGTTGGTGAATTGATTGGTCCAAAAGCCTTAAGGTCTTTTGTTATCCAAGGGAGAAAACTCAACCTAAAACCACAAATCCACCATGTGAGGATAGCTTCAACATGCTAGTGAGGGGTTAACCCTATAATAAGCATGGAAGACTCATTGTCCATCACTAAGGATATAGGTGAGTATTACATCTACCTCAAGGATAACTCAAACCTAATAGCTAAAGGTTATAAAAGATTTGATTAAGAAAATGGCCATTGAAACCACAAAAGTATTTGAATGAGTGGTATTTACCAATGAAAGTTATTTACAAAATATGGTCAAAGTTGATTTAGAAGTTCAATTCAAAATAAGTGTTAAAAATAAAGATTGAAAATCAAAAGCATAAGGCTTAGGTTTCTAATGTTTGAAAACAAGTGTTAAATGTTTGCACAAAAGTTTTGGCTTGGGTTAGAGTGGAGGGAAGAAGAGAATGGCTAGGTCCTAAACAGGCAAGAGATAAAGGATAAGGAACAAGACCACAAATGGAGTTCCTCTCTTGAGATCATATTGATGATCCAAGTAGCTCACATCCTTTGGAATATGCAAGCAAAATAATAGTAAGCTCAAGCAATCAACACAATCAAACAAGCTCCTTAGGAGATCCTCAATGTATCTTGTATCTTTCACTTTGGATGAACATGGCAATGGTTCTTCAATTTGAGCTCTCATAGAATCCCCTAGCATAAAAGCACACGCATCAAAAGTTCTTATGAAGTAAATCAAGAATGGGCAAGAGTGAGTTTAGAGATTTGGTCCTTCTAGTCCATCTTCAACATTAAGGTCCTTTTACTCCAATTTGCATAGGGAAAGTCCTAGAAACTAAGTCCATTTGTCCATTTCTTTGCATTTTGGTCCACAACAATCAAAACAAAATACAAGCACAAAGATATATACACAATTATGTGTTCAAGTGAGCAAAAAGCAAATTGCATTAACATAAACATGTGCTCAAGTGAGCAAAGAGCAAAAGAAAATGAATAAAATGTACAATAATAGTAAATTGCATAAATGTAAAGTGCAAGAAATAAATGTTAATGGTTAATAGTTAGTGTTAATGGTTAGTGTGCCATAAGGCAAATTTAGCGCTATGTTAAGCAATCGTAATAGGACTTATGTAGAAGTCACAACTATCTGAGTCCGGTCAATAATAATGTAGGCAACAACACAAGTTAGAGGTCTTGATTAGTGAATCAAACTCCAACAACTTGCCATGCCAAAAATAAGATGAGAAATGATCTTGTATTGATTTAGGTCCTTTGCATGATTTAGAAAGCAATCTATCCTTAATGCAAAGTCATTCACTTGATCATTGATCAAGATGAATTAGATTTGAATCAAGGAAGATTAAACCTCCCTAATCAATGCTAACCATCAACCTTTAACTCAAATAAATCTCAAATCAATTAATAAATTGATGAGAATATTTTTCATAGATCTATCATCATTCAAAGAGGTTGAGAAAATATTTTTGTATTTTTTGAATATAAAAAACTATTTAAAATGAATTAAAAATACCCAGAAAAGAAAAAATTATTAAAAAATAGCAAATGATAAAATAAAAAATATTAAAAATCATTTTTAGAAACTAGAAATTAAAAGAGAAATAATGCAATTGGTCCCATAATTTTTGGACCAATAATGAAAGAGATATGAATTTTAGAAATAAAATGGAATTAAAAGAAATAAAAGAAAATAGAAATCAGAAATTAAAAATAAGAAAAAAAGGAGGGGCGTTGGATCCAGTTCATTAATTCACGTGGCAGATCAGACGGATCTGAGCGCGCTTTCACAATACACGTGAGTCAATGCAACCACACAAACGTTTAAAAATGGTCATAACATTGGACAACGTAGATCTAATCTGGAAATGAAAATGGACGGCCACGATTGGATCTGGAGACCAGACAGTGGCCAGTGCCACCGTCTTCTCCGGCTAGCTCCGGTGAGAGCTCAAATTTGCAGAAGAACAAATGTGCATCAAAACGCACGATCCAGGTACCAAATGAAAGGTGGAGTGATGTACATCACTCCTATGCCACTCAATTCCACTCTAGATCCCTATTGAGAGAGTAATCAGAGATGGAACTTTGGTGGTGTTCAACTGAACTTGCTTGGTTTCAAAAATTAAGAACACAATAATGATGCCTCTATACAGAGGACTTTAGATCACACAAAATCAAGGCAAATGGAACAATATATGAGTTGTTTCGAAGCGAAATGTAGTTGAGCAAAACCTTGGAATTGAGATGAATTGAGTCACTATCTTTGAATTCTTTTGCAAACAGAAGCTTCTATGGATCAAGGTGAAGAGGTCTAGGAACTTTAGATCTTAAGAAAACAGTCAAGGAAATTGAATTCTAGATCTGAAATTTTTAGAGAAAATTGAGATTTGTTCCTTTGGTATGGGTGTGGATTCAATTCAGTAGAGGTTTATGCGCCTTTAGGTTGAGGAAATGAAGAGAAAAGCACTTGTATTTATAGCCAGAGCCATCTTATATGTGTAGCGGTGTATTCGTCACCATTGGAAATATTAACTAGATCCAAGGTAAATCATACAAAGTCGAGTCGCCACCGTACTTCTATTTATCCAAAGGAATGGCTAGAAAGCGAACAAAAGCCTAAGAAGTTTTGCAAGAGAAAACTAATAAAAGAAACAGAGATCTGGGTAAGGGGGTAATTATGTAATGGGAAGGTGTTAGGCACCCACAACATTCTAGGTACTCCTAGGGAACCTCTTTTCACAACTTGTTGCAAAAGGTATTGTTTATGAAATATTTATTGTGCAAACATGATTGAAGAGATGAGAAAAGAATGTGCAAGTTAGTTATTTTTGTGTTTGGATGGATGAACCCATTGCCTACGTACCCTCTTATGAAAGATAAGGATCAAAACCCCGTAGTTTGGGTAACAAATTTCAAAACAGATGAGTGGATTGATTTTAAACAAAAGCCTTAAGGTCTTTCATTATCAAAGGGAGAAAACTCGACCTGAACCAACAATCCACCATGTGAGAATAGCTTCGACATACTAGTGAGGGGTTAACCCTATAATAAGCATGGAAGGCTTACAATTCGATCACTAAGGATGCGGTGAGATTTACATCAACCACTAAGATAATTCAGATCTATGGCTAATGCATGAAAATTTGATTAAGAAGTGGACAAGGGCCACAAAAGAAATTGAGTGGGTTGAATTAACCAATTAGAAGTATTCAACAAACATGGTCAAAGTTGACTTAAAGTTCAATTCAAAATGAGTATTATGAAAAGAAAGTTTGAAAATCAAAGGCATAAGGCCTAGGTTTCTAATGTTGAAAACAAGTCAAATGTTTGCACAATAGTTTTCTGGTTTTTGGGTTAAGGATGAAAATATGGATCAAGGTTAAGCATGAAAAGGTGAGGGTTAAGGGACAAAGCCACAAACAGGAGTTCCTTTCTCAAGATCATAGAGATGATCCAAGTAAGTTCCTTTGGAATTAGGCAACACAAGGATAAAGGCAACAAGCTAGTCTCATAAGAGAACAACAAAACTGGAAACAGAATGCCAATCAATGGGCTTACATCCAACTCCAAGCAACAAAACAGGAAATAGAAAGCCAATAGATGGACTTATATCTAACTCCACAGAACAAACAGGAAACAGAAAGCCAATAGATGGACTTACATCTAACTCCAAGAACAAATGGGAAACAGAATGCCAATCAATGGACTTACATCTAACTCCTCAAAACAAATGAGAAATAAAATGCATGAAACAAACACATGAAAGGTTCACAAGTAAGCAAACAATCAATCAAACATCACACTCTATATACAAACAAGAGGCTCAGACAAATGGTTAGGCTTTAGTCAAGAGGGGTCATATTAACCTCGACAAACAAGCCAAAACTGTAGGGTGTTCTGAAGCTCTTAACCACTAACATTGAGAGTTAGGGTGAAGCTGATGAAATGTGGTAATGAGGATTAGACCTCATGCTCTTAACCCTGGCCTGGGTGAGCTTATGACAAAAGAAAGTGTGGGGATCCAGAATGAGGGACCCTATTCCACTTGACTGACTCTATACAAAGATCTTGGGTTATGTTCAAGAGCATCAGCATGTAGTGCGAGCATAATGAACGACTCACTGAATAATAAGGGATTGATTGCTAATCCCTTCTATCTGTCAATTGCCTCTTCACTTAGGAGGACTTAACAAGTAACATGCCTCACTTGGAGGTCTTTAGCACAAATGTAAACAATCACAATCATTGCCTCTTAAGGAGGACTTCAGCCAAATGCCTGCCAAAAAGGTGGCAGGACTTCCAGACTACATGGAGTAAAAGAGTGGCTACCTAAGTGGTGTATCAACCACACTCCAAAGCAAAGCTCAAGCAAGAGCTAGCAACTAATGTACCTGTACAAAAGCCAAACAGTTAATAGTGTATTCAGAAAACCAAACAGATAACAGTGTAACTTTCCAATATCTACACAATGCAAGTCACAAGTGCAAGCACTTAAGTGAGTTCATCACATCAATGAACCTACAACACAACAAGAATTAGTGATCAAAGCAATTTGGCATGTCAAGTAATGAGACCACACCAACCATTAGTGCTAAATACCTGAAACACAAAACACAATTGGTGAGTACAAACCACTAGTACAATGACTAGGGTCAAAGGCAAGTCAAATGACTAGAACAGAAGTCAATATTTCACATGAAGCACATTCAATCAAACAAGAAAGAGTCCTCAAAAGGACCAAAACCAAATCATAAGGCAAAGCCATCAAATGATCAAAGTAAAGCAAAGGCAAGCAATGTGATCAAAATTGGACATCAAAGATAGAAAAATCCAAATCAAAACAGAAAAGCATCCAATGATCATGAAATTTTTTATGCAAGCTTATCATGTTAAGAATGAACATCATGCAAAAAATTAGGTCCATAAGAGCTCAAATGATATGTAAATGAAAATTCACAAATGCAACATCAAATATGTGACACAAATTGTCACACCATATGTTCATGTGTTCAAAATAGTGATGGAATATGATAAATATCTCAAACAAAAGCCAAAAAATCACATCACATGTTATGATCAAGCATACCAAATTTCAAAGCAATTGGATTAAACATGAGCATTTTACAATCAAATGAATGCAACATATCAACATGGCATCATGTTCAATCAACAAATCACAATTAAAAATCCAGGAACAAACAATTCCTGAAAATGACATCAAAAAAAAAATAATAGACATCAACACAAGCATGTGAAAAAAAATTGGATCAATTTGGACATGTTTACTATTTTTTATGATTTTTTGAAATTGAATGAACAAAATGAAATAATATGAAAAATAAAATGGAAAATAAAATGTGAATGGAATTGGAAAGTGCATAGCCAAGTATTGAACTCAGGTAAGGACGGTCAAATGATAATGCTAATGCAATTCAGAAAACATGCAGCATCCTGTATCGAACTCACGCACTCACAGTCAAGCGAATATTCAACAATTACATTCAAGAAAACATGCGCCAGGTATCGAACCTATGCGCTTATGGTTCAAGGCGCGCTCAATTAAAATTTTAAAAAAATGCATAGCGTAGGTATCGAACACAAGTGAGCCAGGCCAAAGCACGTTTGAAGCAAACCTTAAGCCACTGAACTAGACGGCCGGAATAGTGATTCCGGTCGTCTTCTCCGGTTGCACTCCGGTGGAGGTTCATGATTTTTTTTCTTCAGAAACTTGCAAATTGCACATGGTTCGAAAGGTCTTTCAATGAGGAACAAGAATATCACATTCATACAGCATAATTCTCCATGAATCAACTGGATCGAGCGAAAACATTTTGATCAACCAAACTTAAAGTTCATGTATCTAACTCATTTCTCAGCCAAATTACAATCTAAAGCTATCAGAATCATCAGCAAAGCAAGCTCTACAAGATCATGTACATGAAAAGGCAAAGAGTGAAGGTCGAATTTCAAGCTTACTTGAGGTGCAGTGTTCAAATTCGTATGTTCAAGCCTCCAAAATGTCCAGATCTTCTTCCTCAATCCTCTAATGAAGCTTTATGAAAGAATTGACACTTGAATCCACCTGAATGAAGCTCAATTTTCAAGATCCATCTTCATGTTCAAGCTTTGGATCTGCACGATTATGGACTGAATTGGCCAAAGTGATGGTTGATTCTTGCTCCAAACTACACCAGGATCATGAATCTACCAAGAAAATTGGTGTTTGTGTGAAGAATTTTGAGATTTGATGAGAGAGAAAATTAGGAGGGAAATGAGATTTTTGATCCAAATTCTGTTATTCTCTTTAATTGTGATTAACATTTGGCTTATATACCATCCCTTAATCATGCTGAAATTGAGATTAGGCATTGGCTAATTGTGACTAGAGAGATGTGAGGTGTTTTTGCAAATTGGCAAGTGTGAGGTAGCATGGCAAATGTGCACGTGAACAGTGCCATGCAAGGTTCAATTCCACTCCAAATCATCCAATAAACATCATGGAAGTGGAATTTTGCTCATGTGATCCACCAAATTTGAATTACCAACTTTCCCTCCAAAATGCACTTGAAAGGCCACTTGATCATGTGAGCTTCTTTCATGCAATACAATGGTTGATTTGGAATCTCTTGGTCACAAGGAGCATTTTGCAAAAAGAGTGGTTCAAATTGGAGTTTTGAATCAAAAGTTATGCCATGTTGAACTTCCATGTATACTTTGCAATCATTTGGCCATAACTTCTCAACCATTCATCAGATGATCATGATATATGACTTTTTGAAAAGAGGAGAGAAAGATCCTCAACTTTCATGTTCACCAAAATTTCATTTGAAGCTTCTTTGATGTTGGAAAGTCAAGTTGAATGTGAACCAAAAACTTGCCATTTTTGGAAACTTGAAATTACAGGTCACTTTCCATTTTTGGAAACTTTTGCTTTGACTTCAAAATCTTCAAGATAGATATTTGACATGATGAAAAGGCCTTGTATGAACATGATTAGGATGAAGAAATTCCATTCCTCAACTCAAAGCCCTGAATTGACTGCACATTTGACTTGTATGGTCCTCAGATGACCTGAAAATGCCTTGATGAACTTGGGCCTCTACCACCTGGTAAATTTGATTCAAAATGAAACCCTAGCTCATATAAGCTCCTTATAATGATCAAATGGTTCTCATCTCAAGGAAATGCCTCATCTTGTGCACATAGGATCCACTTGATATGCTTGACCTGTTGACTGCTTAAGCTGCAAGTAACAAAGATTAATGACATATTTTGTGCATTTCAGTTAGCAAACAAATGAGAAAAGCAATGATATACAATGCAAACATGCTTGGTGATCAAGAATCACTCTCAAAGAGATCCCACCCACAGGTAAAGGAAGCAATATGCTCATTGATCCTTGAGGCTTATGCAATGCAATGTTATGATGCCATGAGGGATCTTAGGGTCAAAAATTGGGGTCTTACAATATGCATGAACAAAGTGTGCATGGGAAAAGAGGGCCTCCATGCATGGGCCTGTACAGGTGCATGGAGGGCCCAATTCTGATTGGAATTGATTGCTTATATCATAATTAAAAGGAATGGACGTGCAAATATGATATCATGAGCTCATGCAATGTGTTTGAAATGAATTTCCAAAAATGCACTAAAAGGTTCTCTTCTTCGAAAATGATACTTCAAAAAATAAAACATAGCCTTATGGGTAATGGTTGGAAAGCTTGTTGCATAAGGAACAAATGTCATATTGATCAAAAATCCATTTGGGCCTTGGAAATTAATGAAATTTGAGCTTGAAGTGTAGGGTGCAAAACATGCATATGTGGAATTTTCAAAATTGGCCAATGTTCAAGCCTTTCTGTCTCAATGATGAAAGATCCAAATGATAAAACTTTACACATTAAAGTTGTATATCTTTTCAAGAAAATTAATTTGGACTTAAATTTTGCATAATTTGGATTTTTGATGAAGAAGTTATGGGCACTTGAAGTTGGACTTTTTCACATTTCAATGCATTTGGTCCAAAGTGACCTATAATGTTTTGCATTATCACATGTATTTATTTTGAGATTTTGCCATTTTTCTAAACATAAAATTTGAATTAGACACGTTAAGCTTTCTAATTCATTAAGTCCCACCTCAAAATAATGAAAAATGAAGGAGTTATGTCCTTGGGAAGTTGACCCAAAATTAGGGTTTCAATCAAAATGACCTATAATGTCTTGGAATGGATGATGACCTTCCAAGCTTCAAATAAATTTTTGATGAACATGAAAGTTGTTCATATTGTCCTTAGGAACAGGTTTTCTCTTGGGATCATCTCCATTTGACCAACACATAAAATGTTACGTCTCAGTGCCTTTCAAAATAGTCAGATGAATTGACTGATCAACTTCTCAAGTCCAAAACTCATATCTTGATGAATTGATGATTGAGGACACCTAAAGAAGTTAAAATATGCATGAAATGATGAATTAAAGAACTTCCCTTGATTGTATTTGACCATGGGTTGAGGTTGCTTCATGAGCAAGGCATTGTTGATGATCAGATGAATTTAGGTTTTCCTTAGGAAACACACCTCAAACCCTTTGATTTGCTTGATCAAAATGATGAATTGAGATACTTGGGAGGCATATTTGAGAGCTTTGGGAACCATTACCATGCTTGCTTTCATCTCCTCTTGACCATATCATTGCATAAATGATCTCCTAAAAGCTTTTGACCTTGAGACAGCTCAAGCTACAAACAAAAGATGTTAGTGACATATTTTTGTGCTTTTGGTTAGTAAATAAGAATGAGAAAAGAAATAATATACAATTCAAGCATGCTTGGTGATCTCAAACCATCCACAAGAGATCCTACCCAAAGGCAAGGGGATCCAAGATACTTATGATCCTTGAGGCAATGCAAATGTAATGTAATGATGCCATGAGGGATCTTAGGGTCAAAATTGGGGTCTTACAGATGCCCCTATTTAAGGTTATTCTAGCCGGAGAAGTGAAGGTTAAAATCTTCGTCTCGACGAGGTAGAATGGGCTTAAATAATAACAAAGAGACGAATTTTGGTCCCTAAGAGACCTCATGATGCAAATGTATGTATGCAAAAGGTAATACTCTGTGGGGATATGTGTCCACAAAGAAAAAAAAGACATCCGGAGAAACTGACAATCCACATGAGTATTTCACTCCATGGAACAGAGACTCTGAGACTTTTAAGGGGATAAGAAAGGAGATAAATTGCGTGAGCAGGTCACGACTTAGAACTTGCTGAGAGACACGAGAGGGATTCCAATGGAAATAAATCAATAGAAGGACTCGAGCTGACTCAAAGATGCATGTATTGGGGAATATGCCAATACAGCAAAACTATCCACAAAGTATAACTTCGGATGAAAATCCGGACTCAGTCTGGGAAATCCACTAAGGGACTTTGCTGGGGAATATCCAAACAGGACTCCTCTAGGGAAGCACCATGATGAGGTATTACCAGTTACTGGGTAATAAGCTCAAGGAGACATGTGATCAAAACACCGGTATAAGGGTGAGAGAACAACATGCTCGGGGAGAATGAATATCTAAGACCGGTATAAAAGTGATAGATATCAAACATCCGAAATCATCTGAGGAAAACCTAAAAAGGTATATTTCAACTCAGGAAAATCTGACTCCACAAGGGACAAATGTCATAATGGGGAGCAAAGAGGAAGGAACACCAGAGATACCGGTTACTGGGCATATAATAGGTGACCAACCAAGGCGTGAATTGGGGAAAATTTCCAAGACACTCATCATCCAAAAGAGGGATAAAAAGCAGACTCGACTATAGGATGGGCCTTCGATTCCACAAAAGGAGATATGAATCTTACTCGACTGGGGAAGAACAAAAGACTTCGACCAAAGAGTGCATGAGATATATTATCTATTACCGTCAGAACGTAGATAACTAACTCGCATGGAAGATTATCCACGGCCGACTACTGGGTTAATAAAGGATAAATCGACCGAAAGGAAAAAAGGCATCGGGATCCCGAATACTAGGTATAAAATGATGACCAAACAAAGGGAGAAACGATCATTGCCATTAAAAGGCAAATGAAAGATGACTCGCAGGGGATACATTGACGAAGGCAACGATCCGGGAGACATATCACCGGTTACTCAGAAGGTGAAGGAATATCGATACCGAATATTGGATAAAGATAACCGTCAAGGAGGGGATTACATCTACCAGATACGGGGTAGAAAACCACAGAAGAGTAATGTCATACCCCAATTTTGTCCGGGCATATTTAAATTTTTGTAAATCTGACTTCATTTTTTAATTTGCATCATATGCATAACATGACATGCATTTCATCATGAATAATACCTAAAAATATCAGTCAGGATAAATTTATTGAGAATACTGACAAATCGGTTAAATCGCTTCTCAAGAATGTGCAAAATCAGCGGATAAAAAGTTTCAAAATTAAAATCACAGACGCCGGTATTATTAATCTACAGTTCATGTAGTTTAACCTGGTGTGCTCGTTGTATTTTTCAGTGGCTGTTTCGGTTCCATTTCGACCCGCCTGAGTCTTTTAACCGGTGCAAATGTATTTCAGAATTTGAAGAAACGTTGTATTTTTTCAATAAGTATATTTTGCGCTGATCATTTTAGTGTGCCCGATTTAATTTTCCGAGCAAATTTATACTCGTTTTCTATTTCTAATCGGTCAATATTTTTTTTGGTTTAGTTATTTAATTAAAGTAATTAGAATTTATTTAAATCAAATATTAATTAGATTTTTTTTATGATTTTTATTTTCTTAAATGAATAATAATTATATGCAAAAAAATATATTTTTGTACATTGGATCCTCTCATATCTCTCCCACGCGTCCTCTCCTCACTCTCTCACACGTCAATTATCCTCTCTCCAATCCACTCACAACAACCTATCACAATCCACTATCCCTCTCACTCTGCGTGGCAACCGAAAGAAAAACGAAAAAGACAAAAGAAAATGAAAAGAAATAAATACCCTCACTGTTCACTCATCCCACGCCTCTCCTCACAATCCTCACGTTCCTCTCTCCATCTACCTCACTCACGTCTCTCTTCACCCTTCACTCCCTCTCATTGTCTTCACCACTCACTCCAGCTACTATCAACAAAAACCCTTTATCTTCCACCTTCACGGCCGCGATAACTCCCACCTACCTCACATTCTCAATCATCTTCTTCTTTCCAGATCCACACATCCGCCCTAGAATCGCCGGCGCATCAACCATCACCCGTTACCCTTAAACAACCACGCCACACACAACCTTCGAACACGAAAACTCCGACCTAAATCCGCCGCCGTACCACCACACATCCTCCGAAGCTCATCACCTTCCTAACACTGCAAAACCCTCAGCCGCCGTTCACCATCGCTCACACTTCACAACCACCCGTTGTCCAAACTCACGCGATACCGTCATTCACCGTCGGTCTTCACTAACAATCTCGCCGACGATTCCGTTCGCCTCCGCCGCTCCACCTTCATCGTCAACAACCCGCGATCTTCCGTCCGCCGCGAAACAGAAGGTCGGTAACAACTATCCATCACTTCCGACGCCATCAGTTTCAGCTATCGGAACCTCTGATAACACCATCGTCATATTCTCTCTTACGGAAATACAATCATTCAGCATACGGTAACGGCCTCATTATGTATTCCTTTGTGCATCAATGGTTACATCTTCTTCATCAACTGTGTTTATGCTGGTTGTCGATTGTATTGGCTTTCGAATAGATGATAGGTTGTATGCTGGATTTTTTATGATAGTTTCAAACTCACATGTTTTTTTTCTGGTGCTACGTTCATATAAACATTAGCTTTTGAGTCTTGGTGATAGGATGAACCACTTGTATTGGTGTATTAGGTTTCATCATGGAGGTTGATCTTGTCATGTTTTGGAAAGGTACCTCGTTTTGACGCCATTCGTTGTGGCGCAATTTCAAGCTTCTTTTCGCGTTTTTTTTCTGTTTTGTTCAAGCAGGATGGGTAATGGTCCAACCTGGTGTGCTTAAGCAGGCAACAACTTTTATTAATAGTAAACTTTGTTTTATATCAGTTTCTGCACTTACCAAATGGTTTTTCATTTTTCTTAGTTTGTTTGGATCTTGATTGCTTAAAAGAATCATATTTGCGTGGCTTTAGGATATGTTATTGTGGCCCTTCATCAAATGCTTATAGTAGTCCTGGTAATGGTTGACGCCCACATTCATGATGGTCCTACGCTTGGTTTCACAAAATATGTTGTTTCGCTTTTCATTTAGGTCGTCACTTTGCGGATTTAATTGAATTGATTGTTTTTTTTGATAATGTGACATTTTGAAACGGTCTAGTAATATATTGCTTGGATTTCTCTTCGATTTTCATTACATTTCTTAATTCGATCAAATTAATGGACTCGACAATTCTGTGTCGTTGTACCACCCAAAGTTTCAATAAATTAATGGACCAATTTCACCGCGTTATGAATTCGCGAATGACATCAATTTTATTGTCATTTCGCCCTAACCGGTTCTTGAGCACATTTTGTAACCGATTCCGATTCAATCAACATTATCACATATTTCTATTCTTTTAATTAAATAAGTCAATGAATTAAAGTTTTGTTTGATTACTTAATTACCATTAATTAATTTTAATTAACATGATTATTAAGTTTAAACAAATAATTTTGATAATTAAGTTTAATTAAGTTAATTAATCACTTCAATTAAATCTTAAGTAATTAATTTGATTAATTAAATATTTATTGATTTAGTTCATTCCAATTCACCATCAATCCAAACCAATTTCAAAAACACAAATCACACAGTTCTCGATTCAAACATCGAGCCCATTTTTAAAACACCCTTGTAAGTCGATTGCTCTTCGCATCGCCATCAACCTCACATAGCTTACTCTTGGGCTTTCTTACAATGAGACCTATTCGGTTATTAATTAATCGAGTAGATGATCGATTCACCATAATTTATTCAACAAATACAAACTCAAACCAGTTTCCAAACCATTTAACTTCAAAAGAATTTTTGGTATGAAAAAGATATAGGGAGCGTTCGCTTCACTATTTCTCAAGCACTTGAATAATTGGCGTACGTCACATTGCTCGAGTTCTTGTCACCCGATTAAACCTTAATCATACAATTTCAAATCACTTTTCAAAATCAAATATAATTTCTAAATTCAAATTATTTTCAAACCTTAAATTTCAAATCACATCTTCTAAATCAACTACAAATCCTAAATTCTTTTAATTCTAAATTTCATATAATAAAAGGATAGGAGGCGTTCGCCTCACTATCCTCCGATTAGTCGAATAACAGGCGTACGCCACATTGCTCGAATTTTCATCATCAAAATTAAAACCATAATTATACACATTCAAATCACATCTTCTAAATCAACTACAAATTCTACAACCATTTAATTCTAAATTTCCGATAATAAAAGGATAGGAGGCGTTCGCCTCACTATCTTTCGATCATTCGAATAATTGGCGTACGCCACATTGCTCAAATCTTCGTCATCAAATCAAAACCACAATCGAATAAATTCAAATCACATTTTATATCAAATACAATCTCGCAAAACAAACTTAATAACTTAAACTTCAATTGATTGAATGAGAGGCGTTCGCCTCGCCATTCCTTGATTATTTGAATAATTGGCGTACGCCACATTGCTCAAAATCATCGACTTTTTAAAACCTACCAATTCAAAATTCAAACTAATTTTGTAAATCAAATACAACATCTAAAAATCTATCTTTTATAAATTAAACTCTGGATGACAAAAGATGGGAGGCGTTCGCGTCACCATCTCTCGATTATTTGAATAATTGGCGCTCGCCATATTGCTCAAATTATTGACTTCTGATTAATACATTTTAATTAAACTTGGATAAAGGAATAAGTGGTGCACGCCTCATTATTCTTTGAATAAACAAGTAGGAGGCGTACGCCTCACTACCGTGCATATTCAACATCCACAAACAAACTTTCAAAATAATTCGAACGAAAAAGGGAATAGAAGGTGGTCGCCTTATTATTCCTCGAAAAAGGGAATAGAAGGTGGTCGCCTTATTATTCCTCAAAATCAAAAGCATAAGGCTTAGGTTTCTAATGTTTGAAAACAATAGTTAAATGTTTGCACAAAAGGTTTTGGCTTGGGTTAGAGTGGAGAGAAGAAGAAGAAGGGCTAAGTCCTAAGGAAAACAAAAAGATAAGGGATGAAGAATTAAAACCACAATGGAGTCCCTCTCTTGAGATCATATTGATGATCCAAGTAGCTCCCATCCTTTGGAATAAGCAAGCACAAAGCATAAGCAATCAAACAAGTCTCATAAGAGATCCTCAATGTATCTTGTATCTTCCATTTGGATGAACATGGTAATGACCCTCCAATTAAGCTCTCATTGAATTCCCTAGCACAAAAGCACACACATCAAAAGTTCCATGAAGTAAAACAAGAATGGACAAGAGTGAGTTTAGAGATTTGGTCCTTCTAATCCATCTTCACCATTAAGATCCTTTTACTCCAAATTTGCATAAGGAAGGTCCTAAAATCTAAGTCCAATTCTCCATTTTTTGCATAGGGGAAGTCCTAGAAACTAAGTCCATTTCTTTGCATTTGGTCCACAACAATCAAAAACAAAAACACAAGTACAATAATATATACACAATTATATACTCAAGTGAGCAAAAGGCAAATGGCATTAACATAAACATGTGCTCAAGTGAGCAAAGAGAAAAGCAAATGAATAATATGTGCAAGAATAGTAAATTGCATAAAAGTAAATTGCATAAAGTAAATGTTAATTATCAATAGTTAGCGTTAGTAGTTAGTGTGTCATAAGGCAAATTTAGCGCTATGTTAGGCAATCGTAATTGGACTTATGTAGAAGTCACAACTATCTGAGGCCGGTCAATAATAATGTATGCAACAAACACAAGTTAGGAGTCTTGATTAGTGAACCAAGTCCCAACAACTTGCCATGCCAAAAAAGAAAATGAGAAATGATCTTGTATTGGTTTAAGCCTTTTGCATGATTTAGAAGACAACCTATCCTTAATGCAAAGCCATTCACTTAATCAATTGATCAAGATGAATTAGATTTGAATCAAGGAAGGTTAAATCCCCCTAATCAATGCTAACTTATCAACCTTCAACTCATTGATCAAAAAGAAAAGAAGTAGAAGAAGAAGAAGGAGGAGATGGATAAGAGAAATGGAAACGACAAAATTAAAGTGCATTAAATGAAATACAATGTACCAATTCTCATATGTTGACCAATAACATTGAAAGTCAAGGTCAAACAATCAAAAACAGAAGTGAGATGAAGATTGGATGTCAAGATCTGAATAAACTATTTTTGGCATTTTTTTAATATAAAAAATAAACTTGAATTAAAGTAAAAGAAGAGGTCAAACTTCAAAATTACTTCAAATCAACCTTGGAAGGTCCAAGTAATTTATCCCAAGCTCAACAAGGTCAAAGAAAGTTTGACAAAAAATTTCAGCATTTTTAAAAGTCAGAAACTATTTTTAATCAATTAAAAATGAATGAAAATAACCTAATTGAATTAAAATCTCAAATCAATTCAAAAATTGATGAGAATATTTTTCATAGATCCATCATCATTCAAATAGGTTAGGAAAATATTTTTGCATTTTTTGAATATCAAAAACTATTTAAAATGAATTAAAAATAACCAGAAAAGAGAAAATTCACAACAAATATCAAATGACAAAATAAAAAATATTAAAAATCAGAAATAGAAACTAGAATTTATTTGGGAAATAATGCAATTGATCCCATAATTTTTGGATAAAAATGAAAGAGATATTGATTTTTGAAATAAAATGGAATTAAAGAAAATAAAAGGAAATAAAAACAGAAAATAGAATTTGGAAAAAAGCGTGGACCGTCTGATCTAAGCTCATTAATTGAGCTGGCAAATCATGAGGCCATGAAGCGCGCGCCTACCATGGATCCAAGTCAACTGAGCCACACCGCACATTATAAAAAGTCATAACAAAGAAGGGATGAGATTAAATCTGGAGATTCAAACGCACGGCCTAGATTTGATCTGGAGATGATGAAGCCACCGGAGCCACCGTCTTCTCCGGTGAGCTTCAGGATTCCGGCCAAGTTGCAGAAACTCAAACCTCCATCAAAACGTGCGATCTATACATCAATAGAAAGCTGGGATGATGTACATCATCCCTGTACCATCCATTTTCCTTCTAGATCTCTATAGTGTGAGAAATCAGAGATGGAAAAATCTGGTGTTCATCATGAACTCAATGAATTTCAAAAATTAAAAGCATGAACATGATGCCTCCATTGAAAGGACTTCAGCCAACACAAAATCTAAGCCAATAGGTCAATGGATTAAGAGAATCGAAGAAAATACCAGTTGGAATGTAAGCTTGAGTTCTAGTGATTTCAACACGATGCCTTGCTTGCTTTATCAAAACAGAAGTTCAATGAAGTGTATAATAAAGGTCTAGAAGCATTAGATCTATGAATACAACCAGATGAAGCTGAATTCGAGATCTGAAATTTTTTGAGAAAAATGCAATTGCTTCTTTAGTGATGGTTAGGGAGAGAATCCTGCAGCATTTCAGGTTGAATTGGGTCTCTGAAATGGAGGGAATGAGGCCTTTATTTATACAGAAAGTGGCAAGGAGAGTGTGAGTAATCCGTGTGCATGACATGTGAAGTTTTCATTGCATGGGCTTGCATGATCATGCACAAGGCCCAAAAGCAATGCCAAATGAGTTCTGAATACCAGCCAGATGGAAATGGACGTGTGAAATGCAAAGGCAATTGCTCATGTAGTAAGACTTCAAGTGAATCCTCCATTTGTACCTAAACAATCATCTCTTCGAAAGTACCATTTAGAAAATCGAAGCATAGGCATATGGGTAATGGTTGGAAAGGCCTTTGTATGAGTAACAAATGTTATGTTGGACAAAAACTCATTTGGAGTGTGGAAATTTATGAAATTTGAGTTTAAAGTGTGATGTGCAAAACATGTCAAGGCAAGGTTTCTAAAATTGGCCAACTTTCAAGCCCTTCTGTTTTGATGATGCAAGCTTCAAATGGAAAAACCTCCAACATAAACGTTGTAGATATTTTCAAGACAATAAAAATGGACTTAAATGTTGCATCATTTGGATTTTTTATGAAAGAGTTATGGACACTTGAAGTTGGACTTTTTTGACTTTTAATGCATTTGTCCCAAAAGGACCTATAATGTCTTGCATTATCACATGTATTTCTTTTAGGATTTTGAAATTTTGTTCAACATAACATTTGAATTAGACATCTTAAGATTTCCAATGCATTTGATCCCACCTCAAAATCATAAACAATGAAAGAGTTGTGTCCTTGGGAAGTTGACCCAAAATTAGGGTTTCAGTCAAAATGACCTATAATGTATGGGAATGGCAGATGGTTTTCCAAGATTCAAATAAAATTTTGATGAACATGAAGGTTGTTCATATTGTCCTTAAAACATTTTTTCTTTTGGAACCATCTCCATTTGACCAACACATAAAAAGTTAGGTCTCAGTGCATTTCAAAATAGTCAGGTGAATTGACTGATCAACTTCTCAGGTCCACAACTCATACCTTGATGAATTGATGATTGAGGATATTCAAATAAGTTCAAATATGCATTAAATTATGAATTAAAGAACTTCCCTTGATTGTATTTGATCATGGGTTGAGGTTGCTTCATGAGCAAGGCATTGTGGTGCACAGATGAATTAGGGTTTTTCTGGGGAACAAACCTCAAATCCTTTGACTTGCTTTGATAAAAAATGATGAATTGAGATACTAGGGAGGCATATTTGATGGATGAGAGCTTTGGGGACCATTACCATGCTTGCTATCATCTCTTCTTGACCATGTCTTTGTACCAATGATCTCCTAGAAGCTTTGGACTGTGTGATTGCTCAAGCTATAAACACAAGATGTTAGTGACATATTTTTGTGCTTTTTGGTTAGTAAACAAAATAAGGAAAGCAATAATATACAATTCAAGCATGCTTGGTGATCTCAAACCACTCACAAGAGATCCCATCCAAAGGCAAAGAGCACCAAGATGCTAATGATCCTTGAGGCTATGCAAATGAAATGTTATGATGCCATGAGGGATCTTGGGGACAAAATTGGGGTCTTACAGAGGCCCCTATTTAAGGTCATTCTAGCTGGAGAAGTGAAGGTTAAAATCTTCGTCTCGACGGGGTAGAATGGGCTTAAATAAAAATAAAGAGACGAATTTTGGTCCCTAAAAGACCTCATGATGCAAATGTATGTATGTAAAAGGATAATACTTGGTGGGGACATGTATCCATAAAGGAGTAAAGACAAACAGGAGTCACTGACAATCCGTACGAGTGAATACATTCCGTGGGACAAAGTCGTGGGGACTCTTATGGGGATAAGAAAGAAATGCGTGAGCAGGGAACGACTCGAAGTTTGGGGAGTAGAATTCCAAAGGGAATAAACCAATGGAAAGACTCGAGCTGACTCGAATACGCCCGTATTGGGGAATATGCCAATACAGCAAAAACGACCCATAACGGACCTCACTGGGGATGTCTGAAAAGACTCTCCTGGGGAAGCAGCGAGATGAGGTGTTACCGGTTACTGGGTAACGAGCTCAATGAGACATGTGATCTGAACACCGACATAAGGGTCAGAGATACAACATGCTCGGGAAGAAATGAATATCTAAGATCGGTATAAGGGTGAGAGATATCAAGACTCCAAAATCATCTGAGGAAGACCTAAATAGGTATATTTCAACTCAGGGAAATCTGACTCCACAGGGGACAAAAGTCATAATAGGGAGTAGAAGGAGGGCACACCAGGGATACCGGTTACTGGGCATATAATAGGTTACCAACCAAGGCATGAATTGGGGAATATTCCCAAAACACTCATCATCCAAAAAGAGGGCAAAAAGCAAACTCGATTATGGGATGGACATTCGATTCCGAAATAGGGATGCGAATCTTACTCAACTGGGGAAGGACAAAAGGCTTCGACCAAAGAGTGCATGAGATGTATTATCTATTACTGTCAGAACGTAGATAGTATACTCGCATGGAAGATTATCCACAACCGGTTACTGGGTTAATAAAGGATAAATCGACCGACAAAGAGAAAGGCATCAGGATACCGGAACTAGGTATATGATGATGACCAATCAAAGGGAGCAACCAACATTACCGGCAACCGGTAAATGATGACTTGTTGGGGATAAATTGTCTAATCAGAGAAATTATCCAAAAGAAGGAGGGAATATCAATACCGAAAATTGGATAATGATAACCATCAAGGAGGGGATTACATCTACCGGGTACTAGGTAGAAAACCACGGAAAAGCAACCGTCATCAACTAGGATGAGCAACAAGGTTAACTCTGTAAAGGGGAGAAAATATGATTTACAACTACCGGTATAAGGGTAGTGAACCACAGGCTCTGTCGGGGATAAGATGAATGATTACTGATTAATGAGCAATTATTCATTTATACCACGGGGAAGCACAAAAAACAGTCACAAGAGGCCAATTTAGGATCAAACCAAAGAGGAAAACTGAATCTAGACTCGTCCTAATGAGGATATAACTCAATAGGGGAACCCATCCCAATATATGTGTTGGGAGGAAACAAAAACAACCGTCGTCCATGAGGATATAACTCAGTGGGGAATGCGGAAGGAAAGATAAACACTTTCTGCTTAAGGGGGCCGACTCTCTATATTGAGGAATCAGACACCGACATCTTGCTTGGAAATATATTACCAACTAGCAGAGGATAACAAACAAAAGATATATGGCAAAAATGCAATATGAATATCCAAATGTTTGGAAATATGTGCACATATGTGTGGTTTATGTATGATGAATGCTGACAAGCAGACATTTCTAACACAAACAGCTCCAAGGGAATAGGCACACAGCCGTCCGGTACTACATCTCAAGAGAGAAAGCCCAAAATCACCGGAGAGTATCCAATCTTCCGGGGATAAGATACCAGGAAACAATAATATCTCTGCAGGGGATGAATCATCAGTCAATCCGGCTGGGGAAAAGAGTTTATTGCACAGGTAGAATCTGCCACATAAGCAACTCTACTGGGGAATCTATCCAAGGGATAAAGGGATTCTGGGGATCAACCACCAAGAAGATCACATCCGCTAAGGAGGAGAGATCGCTACTCTGCTAAAGGGGAGAGTGGTGGACATCTCAACAAGCATACCACTCAAGGATAAACCATAAAAAGGGGCTCCAGAGGAAGAAGATACAGTCATGCCAGGAATATGAACAAATGTCTTACCCTGTTGGGGATCATACCATCCTTGGGAGAGCACTGAGGATCTCCTAAGTATCCTTTTCATCATTGTGGAAGTTCACCTTGTTTAAAAACAAGTTATGAAAAATTTATTTTGTCAAAACAATGATATTTTCTCAATTAAAAGCATGCAAAACATTTGTTGAAATAGAAACAAATAAGAGTGCAAATAATTGGATAAAGGCTCGAATTTATTTGATGGAATGGTAGCCTGCAAATGGCAAGACCCCATAGATCTTTACAAGTTTGAAATTGGTGATATATATTGGAAAAGGGCTACATTGAACATAATGACCATTTCTCCACCAATTCTGAATTCGATGTATTCGAAGCTTTGGTTGATGACGAATGAACAAGAATCTCTGACGGATGACAGATGTAGAACAAAGTCTTGTCAGGATGCAGTTACTTTCCAAATCCCTAATTTTTGCCTAGATTTCCCCAGGATGAGGTACTCAATCTAGCGGGATACATATTCATTTTTTATGTCTCTAACTTTTGCCTGGATTGCCCTTTCGGGTTTTCAATCCACCGAGACGCTCATTTTTGCCTAAGTCGCCCTTTCGGATATTCAACTTAGCGAGCTATTCTGTTTTTATTTTTTTAGGCGAAGTATTTCTTGACTGCATATGAATTCACAGGACGAGTGAAATCCTCCCCATCAGTAGTTGTAAGTGTCAACGCACCGCCTGAAAAGGCTCTCTTAACAACATATGGACCTTCATAGTTTGGAGTCCACTTGCCCCTAGAATCGGGCGCGAAAGACAATACTTTCTTGAGCACAAGGTCACCTTCTCGGAACACACGAGATTTAACCTTCTTATCAAAAGCTTTCTTCATTCTCTACTGATACAACTGACCATGGCACATGGCAGTCAATCTCTTCTCTTCTATCAAATTCAGCTGGTCATAACGACTCCGAACCCATTCGGCATCAGTCAACTTGGCCTCCATCAAGACTCTCATTGATGGGATCTCCACCTCTACTGGGAGTACAGCCTCCATGCCATACACAAGAGAGAAAGGGGTTGCCCCTGTTGAAGTGCGGACATATGTACGATATCCATGTAAAGCAAATGGCAGCATCTCATGCCAATCTTTATACGTAACAACCATCTTCTGAATAATCTTCTTGATGTTCTTGTTAGCAGCTTCAACAGCCCCATTCATCTTGGGTCAATAAGGAGAAGAATTATGATGAGCAATCTTGAACTCAAACCATGCTTGGTGATCTCAAACCACTCACAAGAGTTCCCACCCAAAGGCAAAGGGCACCAAGATGCTAATGATCCTTGAGGCTATGAAAATGAAATGTTATGATGCCATGAGGGATCTTGGGGACAAAATTGGGGTCTTACACCGGCGCATCAACCATCACCCGTTACCCTCAAACAACCACGCCACACACAACCTTCGAACACGAAAACTCCGACCTAAATCTGCCGCCGTACCACCACACATCCGCCGAAGCTCATCACCTTCTTAACACTGCAAAACCCTCAGCCGTCGTTCACCATCGCTCATACTTCACAACCACCCACCGTCCCAACTCACGCGATATCGACATTCACCGTCGGTCTTCACTAACAATCTCGCCGACGATTCCGTTCGCCTCCGCCGCTCCACCTTCATCGTCAACAACCCCCGATCTTCCATCCGCCGCGAAACAGAAGGTCGGTAACAACCATCCATCGCTTTCGACGCCATCAGTTTCAGCTATCGGAACCTCCGATAACACCATCGTCATATTCTCTCTTACGGAAATACAACCATTCAGCATACAGTAACGGCCTCATTATGTTTTCCTTTGTGCATCAATGGTTACATCTTCTTCATCAACTGTGTTTATGTTGGTTGTCGATTGTATTGGCTTTCGAATAGATGATAGGTTGTATGCTGGATTTTTTATGATAGTTTCAAACTCACATGTTTTTTTTCGGTGCTGCGTTCATATAAACATTACCTTTTGAGTCTTGGTGATAGGATGAACCACTTGTATTGGTGTATTAGGTTTGATCATGGAGGTTGATCATGTCATGTTTTGGAAAGGTACCTCGTTTCGACGCCATTCGTTGTGGCGCGATTTCATGCTTCTTTTCGCGTTTTTTTCTTCTGTTTTGTTCAAGCAGGATGGGTAATGGTCCAACCTAGTGTGCTTAAGCAGGCAACAACTTTTATTAATAGTAAACTTTGTTTTATATCAGTTTCTGCACTTACCAAATGGTTTGTCATTTTTCTTAGTTTTTTTGGATCTTGATTGCTTAAAAGAATAATATTTGCGTGGCTTTAGGATATGTTATTGTGGTCGTTCATCAAATGCTTATAGTAGTCCTGGTAATGGTTGACACCCACATTCATGATGGTCCTACGCTTGGTTTCACAAAATATGTTGTTTCACTTTTCGTTTAGGTCGTCACTTTGCGTATTAAATTGAATTGATTATTTTTTTGATAATGTGACATTTTGAAATGGTCTAGTAATATATTGCTTGGATTTCTCTTCGATTTTCATTACATTTCTTAATTCGATCAAATTAATGGACTCGAGAATTCTGTGTCGTTGTACCATCCAAAGTTTCAATAAATTAATGGACCAATTTCACCGCGTTATGAATTCGCGAATGACATCAATTTTATTGTCATTTCGCCCTAACCGGTTCTTGAGCACATTTTGTAACCGATTCTGATTCAATCAGCATTATCACATATTTCTATTCTTTTAATTAAATAAGTCAATTAATTAAAGTTTTGTTTGATTACTTAATTACCATTAATTAATTTTAATTAACATGATTATTGAGTTTAAACAAATAATTTTGATAATTAAGTTTAATTAAGTTAATTAATCGATTCAATTAAATCTTAAGTAATTAATTTGATTAATTAAATATTTATTGATTTAGTTCATTCCAATTCACCATCAATCCAAACCAATTTCAAAAACACAAATCACACAATTCTCGATTCAAACATCGAGCCCATTTTTAAAACACCCTTGTAAGTCGATTTCTCTTCGCATCGCCATCAACCTCACATAGCTTACTCTTGGGCTTTCTTACAATGAGACCTATTCGGTTATTAATTAATCGAGTAGATGATCGATTCACCAAAATTTATTCAACAAATACAAACTCAAACCAATTTCCAAACCATTTAACTTCAAAAGAATTTTTGGGATGAAAAAGATATAGGGAGCGTTCGCTTCACTATTTCTCAAGCACTTGAATAATTGGCGTACGCCACATTGCTCGAGTTCTTGTTACCCGATTAAACCTTAATCATACAATTTCAAATCACTTTTCAAAATCAAATATAATTTCTAAATTCAAATTATTTTCAAACCATAACATTTCAAATCACATCTTCTATATCAACTACAAATCCTAAATTCTTTTAATTCTAAATTTCATATAATAAAAGGATAGGAGGCGTTCGCCTCACTATCTTCCGATTAGTCAAATAATTGGCGTACGCCACATTGCTCGAATTTTCGTCATCAAAATTAAAACCATAATTATACACATTCAAATCACATCTTCTAAATCAACTACAAATTCTACAACCATTTAATTCTAAATTTCCGATAATAAAAGGATAGGAGGCGTTCTCCTCACTAACTTTCGATCATTCGAATAATTGGCGTATGCCACATTACTCGAATCTTCATCATCAAATCAAAACCACAATCGAATAAATTCAAATCACATTTTATATCAAATACAATCTCGCAAAACAAACTTAATAACTTAAACTTCAATTGATTGAATGAGAGGCGTTCGCCTCGCCATTCCTTGATTATTTGAATAATTGGCGTACGCCACATTGCTCAAAATCATCGACTTTTCAAAACCTACAAATTCAAAATTCAAACTATTTTTGTAAATCAAATACAACATCTAAAAATCTATCTTTTATAAATTAAACTCCGGATGACAAAAGATGGGAGGCGTTCGCCTCACCATCTCTCGATTATTTGAATAGTTGGCGCTCGCCATATTGCTCAAATTTTTGACTTCCGATTAATACATTTTAATTAAACTTGGATAAAGGAATAAGTGGCGCATGCCTCATTATTCTTTGAATAAACAAGTAGGAGGCGTACGCCTCACTACCGTGCATATTCAACATCCACAAACAAACTTTCAAAATAATTCGAACGAAAAAGGGTATAGAATGTGGTCGCCTTATTATTTCTCGAAAGAATTGGACGATTGGTGCGCACCACATTGCTCAATCTTTCGTCGTTCTTCAAAAACACCTTAACAAATCAAACCTAACTTCTCGCCCCCGCGCGATCGAGACCAAACCAAAAATACCCAAACATGTCAATTCAACTCGTCACCCCCCCCCCCCCCCCCGCGTGACCAAAACTCTATTCAAAAAGAACACTGTTAATCCTTTCTAATACGCACAACAAGCCAGTGCTAGAGCCTCCACCGAGAGTAGACAAGCCAACGTTTATCCGTTAGAACGCCGACTTACACAGTCGTTCATCAAAACAAAACACACCCAATATTCGTAGTAGCCCGAACTACGAATGCTCTGATTTCCTTATTGCACCATAAGGATAAGTAGGCAGGAGATTGTTGTATCTTCGCGAGCACACTAATAAAAAACCTCTCATTTCCCCTCCTGAGGTCTTCATCCATATCTATCATCAATTCTAATTACTCGAAGCAAGCAAATAACAGTCAATTAACAGTCAAATAGCAAATTAGACTAAAAGGTTCCCGTTGAGTACAACGAACGTGAGGGGTGTTAATACCTTCCCCTTGCTTAATTGACTCCCGAACCCGAATATGGTTGCGATGACCATTATTCTTATTTCTAAAGGTTTTCTCGATATTTTCCTATTCCTTCATTGGGATAAATAAAATTCGGTGGCGACTATGTTTCGAACAACATTTTTTCCGTGTTCCATCGCGAGGGATCGCATTATCATTTTTTGAGGTGCGACAAGTAACCGTCATCGATTAGGATGAACAAAAAGGTTAACTCTGCAAGGGGATAAAATAGGGTTTACAACTACCGGTATAAGGGTAGAGAACCAAAGAAATAGGACTTATAACTACCGGTATGAGGGTAGAAGGCCATAGACTCCGCCGGGGAATAGATGGACGATGACTAGTTACTGAGCAATCATTCATCTAAACTACGGGGAAGTGCAGGGAAAATCTCAAGAAAGCCAATCTAGGAACAAACTAGAGAGGCACGATGAAACAAGACTCATCCCTATGAGGATATAACTCAGGGGGAATTCCATCCAATATATGTGTTGGGAGGAACAGGAATAACAATCATCCACGAGGACATAACTCAGTGGGGAATATGGAAGGAAGGATAAACACTTTCTGTTTATGGGGCTGACTCTACATGGGGAGATCAGACACAGACATCTGCTTGGGGAAATATATTACCAACTAGCAGGAGATAACAACGAAAGATATATGGCAAAGAATGCAACATGAATATCTGAATGTTAAAGATTATGCATATATGCGTGGTTTATGTATGATGAATGCTAACAAAACAAACATATCTAACACAAACAGGTCCAAGAATCAATGAACAACAATCTGGTACTACATCTCAAGAGAGGAAGCCAGGACCACTGAAGAACATCCAATCTGATGGGGGAAAGAGATACCAGGAAACAAAAGACCTCTGCATGGGAATGAACATCAGTCATTCCGGCTAGGGACAAGATTATCGCGCAGATAAAAATCCGCTGTAGAAGCAACTCTACTGGGGAATTATCAGAGGGGAGGATGGATCTCTGTGGGGAACAACCACCAATCAGAAGCTTTCAAGGCCACCAAATACGGTACTTTTAAATAAATCACATCTGCTGAGGAGGAAGGATCATTACTTCTGCTGAAGGAAAGAGGGATGAATATCTTTACCAAACACTCCGCTCGGGAGGAAACCACAAACAGGCTCCGGAGGAAGAGGATACAAACATGTCTGGAATATGAACAAATTTCTTACCCTGTTAGGAATCATACCATCTTTGGGAGAGCACTGAAGACATCCCAAGTATCTTTTTATCATTGTGAATGTTCACTCTGTTTAAAAACAAGTTATGAAAACTTATTTATTTCAAACAATGATACTTCTCAATTAAAACATGCAAAACATTTGTTAAATAAAAACAAATAAGAGTGCAAATAATTGGATAAAGGCTCAAATTTATTTGATGGAATGGTAGTCTGCAAATGGCGAGACTCCATAGATCTTTACAAATTTGAAATTGGTGATATATATTCGAAAAGGGCTACATTGAACATAATGGCCATTTCTCCATCAACTCTGAATCCGATGTATTTGAAGCTTCAATTGACGATGACTGAGCAAGAATCTCTGACAGGCGACAGTTGTAGAACAAAGTCTTGTCAGGATGCAGTTACTTGCCAAATCCCTAATTTTTGCCTAGATTTCCCCAGGGTGAGGTACTCAATCTAGTGGGATACATATTTATTTTTTATGTCTCTAACTTTTGCCTGGATCGCCCTTTCGGGTTTTCAATCCACCGAGACGCTCATTTTTGCTTAAGCTGCCCTTTCGAGTTTTCAACTTAGCGAGCTATTCTGTTTTTATTTTTAGGCGAAGTATTTCTTGACTGCATCTGAATTCACAGGACGAGTGAAATCCTCTTCGTCCATAGTTGTAAGTATCAAAGCACCGCCTGAAAAGGCTCTCTTAACAACATATGGACCTTCATAGTTTGGAGTCCACTTGCCCCTGGTATCGGGCGTGAAAGACAAGACTTTCTTGAGCACAAGGTCACCTTCTCCGAACACACGAGGCTTGACCTTCTTATCAAAGGCTTTCTTCATCCTTTGCTGATATAACTGCCCATGGCACATGGCAATCAATCTCTTCTCTTCTATCAAATTCAGTTGGTCATAACGACTCTGAACCCATTCAACATCAGTCAACTTGGCCTCCATCAAGACTCTCATTGATGGGATCTCCACCTCTACTGGGAGCACAACCTCCATGCCGTAAACAAGAGAGAAAGGGGTTGCCCCTGTTGAAGTGCGACAGATGTACGGTATCCATGCAAGGCAAATGGCAGTTGTAGCGGTGTATTCGTCACTTTATGATTTATTGATTGAACCAAAAGCAAAGCATACAAAGAAATCGAGTCGCCACCGCACTTTTATTTATCCAAAGGAATGGCTAAAAAGCGAACAAAAGCCTAAGAAGTTTTACTCATAGAAAACTAATGAAAAGATCAGAGAATCTGGGTAAGGGGTTAATTACGCAATGGGAAGGTGTTAGGAACCCAAAACGTCCTAGGTACTCCTAGGGAGCCCTTTTCACACTTGTTGTATAAAAAGTTTATTTGTTTATGACATATTGTGCAAACATGATTGGGAAGATGAGAAAAGAATATACAATTTTTATTGCTTTTGTGTTTGAACGGATGAACCCGTTGCCTACGTACCTTCCATGAAAGGTAAGGATCAAAACGCCGTAGTTCGGCTAAAAGATTTCCAAAATATCAGTTGGTTCATTTTAAAACAAGAGCACTAAGGCTTTTCATTACCAAAGGGGGAAAACTCAACCTGAATCAACAATCCACCATGCGAGTACGGCTTCAACATACTATTGAGGGGTTAACCCTATAATAAGTATGGAAGACTTACAATCAACTCACTAAGGATAAGGTAAGATTTACATCAACCACTATGGTAATTGAAACCTAAGGCTAATGTATGAAAGCATATTAACAATGGACAAAGCCACAAAACAATTGAATGGGTGAAGTTAATTGATTATGATTATTCACAAAATATGGTCAAAGTATGATTAAGATTCAATTCAGAGAAGTGTTATCAAAAGTGAAGTTTGAAAAGTCAAGGACTTACGGTCCAGGTTTCTAATTTGAAAAGAGATGAGAATGTTTGCACAACATGTATTTATAAGTTTTAAAATCAACAAGTGAAAAGGGTTTTGAGACAAAAAGGATGTGGATGAAGGAGTGTAAAACTTCCTAGAAGTTCACCTCTTGAGATCATATAGAAAATGATCCAAGTGTGTCCTATGGAATGAGGCAACAATGCAAGTAAGCAAATAAAAGCAAGGTGATACCGGATGCCATCAATGGACTTATACCAATCTCACAAACAAAAGCGGATACCGGATACCAATCAATGGATTTACACCAATCTCCTAAAACAAAACAATGATGTCGGATGCCAATAAATGGACTTATTCCAATCTCACAAAACAAAAGCGGATACCGGATACCAATCAATGGATTTACACCAATCTCCTAAAACAAAACAATGATACCGGATGCCAATAAATGGACTTACTCCAATCTCCTAACACAAAACAATGATACCGGATGCCAATAAATGGACTTACTCCAATCTCACTCAACAAAATAAAACATGGATGTCAGATGCCAATCTATCTGGACTTACTCTAACTTCCACAGATGATCATAGGAATACAAATGCCAACAACATGGACTTACACTTGCATCCTCACATACAACAAGCAAATAAGAAGCACTAAGCAAGGAGGACATAAGTGGCCAATGAAATGGTCTTACACTCAATCCCTTCCAAATCATAGGAACAAATGGCCAATGAATGGACTTATAGTTGATTCCTCAATGGGCAAACTCAAACAAATCACACAGATATGAAATGATGATCATGCAATAATGAACAATTAATGATGATAAATGCACAAAGGTATGCAAGCAAACATGCACATATGAATCAAGCAATCAGTCAAACAAAGTCATTTAGCACACACTATATACAAGCAATTAGGCTCAAGCAAGGGTTAGACTTTAGAGTCAACTGAAATGGGGTGAGTGGTGCTCTTAACCTTAACATTGAGAGTTAAGGTGAAGCAGATGAAAGGATATGAGGGGTGTGCCTCATTGCTCTTATCCCTGGTCAGAGAGAGCATTGAATATCAGAAGGTGTGGGAGTTCAGAAAGTTGGAACTCTCTCCACAAGTTAATGACTCTATAGATCTTGGTTTAGGATCCACAATGCTACAACATGTAACGTGAGCAAAGGGAAGACACACAGAATAGTAGGAGATGGACTACACATCTCTTCTATCTACCAATTGCCTTATCAAAAGGACTTTTCCTGCTTGGGGACAAAGATAAACAATCACAAACATTGCCTCTTAAGGAGGACTTCAGACAGGTGCCTGGCTAAGTAACAAGCCAGGTCTTCCAGACTACATGAAGAAGAAGATGTTATACCTCAATGCTAATGCTATCAAGAAAAGAAAAAATCAAGTTCACAATGAACTATAGCAACTAAGGTACCTGAAATCAATCCAACACAATCAGTATTCAATTCAAAAAGAAAGTCAACAGACAATAGACAGTCAACTGTACACAAACAATGCATTAAGCAAAGCATAAGCCCAACTCAAAGGAGCTCAAAGCATCCTACAAAACAAACCAAGTTAGTCCATGACAATCAAATAAACCAAACTCAATCAATTTGAATTAATCTCCTTAAAACAATTGCTTCTTCAACCTGAAAATCAAACTCAAACATGAGAAGTAGACCACTAGGACAAGGCCTAGGGTCAAAGGAGGAGAAATAAACCAAAACAGAACATGAAAGTTGACCAAAATCAATATTAATCAAATAAGAACAAAGTCCAATTGGTCTCATATCAAAAGCATCAACCAATTCCATTTCATAAGCAAAACATGTCAAACAAGCAAATTGGGATCACATTGGAGCAAACAGAATGAACACAAGCAAATCAAATCAAGAATGGCTCAATAAATTCCAAGAAAAATCATGCCTAAACAGAATAGATTGAAGGATCAACACAACAAAAATCATGGCATTTGGCTAAGTGGAAGCATGTCAAAGAAAATCACTAAGTCATGGTATGCAAAAACAAGCTCAAACAAGGCCACAAATGGTGCATCAACTTCACACAAGCATAAAACAGTGATGACAAATGATAAATGATCCAAACCAAAACCAAAACGAACTTCAATGTGTCTAGAAAACATGTGTAAAATTTCAAGTCCATCCAATAAACCTCAAGAATTTCACAAATCATATAAGATCATGACTCACAAAAAGTCCACAATTGGTCAAACAGAAAGTAAAATCTCAATCAAATTGAAAATGCACTCAAAAAATCCACAAAAATTCACAATCAAACTTAACATCCAGGAGAGTCAACATGCAAAAATTCAGATCATTTTGAGTTCATATGGCATGGTAGCAAAAATCCACAAGTTGGACAAGAAATGGTGTGACACACATTGTCACACCCAAATTGATCAGGTCATATCTCACAATCCAGAAATGCAAAAATAGCAAACTATATACCAAAATGACCAGGAATGAGTCTAGATTATGCTTGTCAATTTTCATGTTCATAGGATCAAGCATCATGATTTCATAAAAGAAATGGCAAGCATTGTGCAAGAAATGACATGTATGAACAAACCCTAGGCAATTTTAAATCCAACCGTGCACAAATCTGGAAAAAATATCCAAAAAAGAAGTAGACATGATGGTGAACATTTCACAAAAAATTCCAGGTGATTTGGATTATTATTTTAGGAGTTATGATTTTTTCAATGTGAAGAAAAATTAAAAAATGAATGAAACAAGTATGTGAACATGTACAAGTGAGATGGAATAAATGTCAAAAGCCAAAAATGAAATTGCCTTGGAGCGGACTCGAACACGCGAGCAATTTGAAAATCCAAGGCGCCAAGACCAAACGCGGTCGTTTTGGCCAATGCCCTAAGCGCATGCAGCATGCATGCATCGCGTGAATCCGCAGGTAATACGTGCGAATTGTCGCATCCGCGAAAAACAACCGGCGGGCTGAAACAAAAACAACACAGAGCCGCCACCGTGCGTTATTTATCCCAAAAGAGGGAAAGGAAACGCTCGAAGTAAACCTGGGAAAAGCATGGTCTCGCGACCAAAGAGAAAGGGTACGGGAGTCGGTTACGCAAGGGGAAGGTATTAGCAACCCTCACGTCCGTCGTACTCGACGGGATCCACGCTCTAAAAGATAGGTTAAGGTTGCTAAAAAAAATATCACACACACACACTGAAGACAACACAGGTGGGAGAAGAGGGGAGAGGGCTCGCTAGGATATCGCATCCTATGCCTACGTATCTCGTCTGGAATGAGAATCAGAGCTGCCGTAGTTCGGCTCACGCACGCCGAAACAAGACACACACAAACACAGGCAAACATGGAACCCGAATGCCAATCACTGGACTTACATCGGCTTCCGAACCCAACAAACACAATCAGGATACGGACAGCCAATCGCTGGGCTTACATCCATATCCTGACACACAAGAAGAAACAAACAAACACACACAAAAAAGAAAAAAAAAAGTGCCCAGATAGACCTCGCACGGTCTCCTGCCTACGTACCTCATCTGGTATGAGGATCAGGGCGACGTAGTTCCCCTGAACGGGAAAAAAATTCTAGCCAGAAACCAAGGGGAGACACACTACTAGGGAGCTGTACTCGAGCCTAGTGTTATCATGCATCATTGCCCTATGTTATGGTTTCTATCCTAACTTGCTCAACAGCAAGCTAATCCTAACCAGGAAACACAAAACACACATGCTCAATCAAAATAAAGCAAACATTCACATAGCACACACTATATCCAGTCAAGTGAGGCTCAAACAAGGGTGGACTGCCGAGGCAAGTCAACTGTACAGGGTAGTGTTTGCTCTTAACCCTGACATTGAGAGTCAGGGTGAAGCAGATGAAAGGTGAGTGAAGATTAGACTTCACAGCTCTTATCCCTGGCCAGGGAGAGCTTCAGACAAAGGAGCGTGGGTTCAGAATGGGGGAACCGTTCTACGCTCAAGACTCTGACTCAACTGTACAAATGTACAAGATCTTGGGTTAATGTCTCAATGCGTCAACACAGTGGTGTGAGCAGAGGGACGACTCAACAAGAATAGCGGGGGATGGATTGCACATCCCTTGGGTTCCGCCAATTGCCTCATAGAGGTCTTTACCTGCTTGGGGACAAAGTTAAACAATCACAAACATCGCCTCTTAAGGAGGACTTCAGACAGTTGCCTGGCTAAATAACAAGCCAGGTCTTCCAGACTACATGGAGACAAGAGAGTCTACCTCAATTGGTTTATACAACCAAGCAGCAGCACAGCAAGTTCTTAAAGAACTAAAGCGACTATGGTACCTGGAATCAATCAAGCACAGTCAGTATACCCATCACACAGTCAAAACAGACAAGTTAAGAATCAACAGTCAATGTATAATCAGACAATGCAATGTGCAAAGCACAATCAACCCAAGTGAGCCAAGCATCCTACAAAATAAACCAAGTTAGTTTACAACAAGCAACCAAACTCAATTTGATCAACTTGCATTTTTCTCCTTAAAGCATTCGCATCTCAACCTGAAACACAACTCAAAAGTGAGAAACAAGACCACTAGGCCAAGCCTAGGGTCCAAAGGAGATGAAAAATCCAAAACAGCAAGTGAAAATCAATCAAAATCACAATCAAACAAATTAGAAACAAATCCCATTGGTCTCATGCTTATATCATTCATTATCATCATTTCATGAAAGAAAAGGCATCAAACATGCAATTTGCAACCTCAAAAGACCAAACGGAATGATCATCATCAAAAGCATAGCAAAACACTTCAATAAATTCCACAAAAATTCAAGTCTAAACAGAACATATCCAATGAATAGCATATCAAATTTCAGCTCATTTGGATCCAGGGAAGTAGGTCAATGAAATTCATAAAATTTAGACAAGTTCAAACAAGCCAACACATGGTATCAAAACAAGCACCAACTTCCAATAATCATAAAACAGTGACAATACATGATAAATGAATGGGATCAAAACCACAATGGCCTATAATGTGTCTAGAATCCACATGTAAAATTTCACACTCATACAATCAATGATCAGAATTTCACAAATCAAATGGTAACATGTGTCACAAACAATCAACAAAATGACCAAACAGAGGGAAAAATTCCAATGAAATAGGAAATGCCATAAATAAATCCAGAAAAATTCACATGTCATCTCAACATATATATGTTCATTCATGCAAAATATTAGCTCAATCCAACATCCCTAGGCAAGGCAAATAAAATCATGAAATTCATCAAGCTTGGTGTGACACAAATTGTCACACCTCTATTCAAAAATTCATATCTCAACATCCAGGGATCCAAAAATTGCAAACCACATATCAAAATCACCATCAAAGAGTTCAGAATATGCGCAAAATATTTCATCCATTTCTTTGAAAGCAACATCATTTTATGAAAGATATGGCAAAGCATGTACCAATGTGACACTACCAAGCAAACCCTAGGCATTTTAATTTTTTACACGTGCACAAAAATCACAAAAATCATGATTAAATTCTACACATTACAAGGAGAATCATGCAAAAAATCTCACTCAATTTGGACAAGAAATGAATCCTCTATGAATTTTTAAAGATCATGTGAAAAAAACGAAATAAAATGAGAAAAAGAAATAGAAATAAAACAAATTAATATGAACCAGTGGCATAAGCGTAATATTTAAACGCACAGGCAAAACGACGTCGCCTCAATTAAATGCCATGGCGCGCTCCTATTGGTCCAAACCCGCGGCAAACACCAATTCAAAACGGAAATGGAAACAAGCGGATCAAACACACATTTCATCGTGTTCTTGAGCAAGAACACTTCAGATTTTCCAGAAATGAAGAACAACAAATCTCAACCAAAATCAGCAAACTATACATCAAAAGAACCGTCTCAACTAGCACATCATGAATATGTAATTTGTTTAACCTAATTCTTTCTACACAGCACGGATCGAACGAAAAAAGAATGCACATCAAAACTTCAAACTCAGATTTCTCATCCAATACTCAATCAAATTAAAAACCACAAACAGCATGATGATCTATGTTGAACAATCTACAAAATGCATATCAAGATTCAAGCAATGGAGACTTTCGAAACTCTACCTCTTGGAGATTGCAGATCACGATTTGGATGTTTCAAGGTGCAAAAGGCCAAAACAGTTACAACTTATTGATGAAGAAGTTGAATGGAAAAGGTTCACCAGCTCAGAGATGGTTCAGTTGCAAGATTCGTGGAATTGCCATTGTTGTGCAAGCTTTGGACAGTCCAAGTTCTTGAAACTTTTGGTACGGATTCAGCAAAACAGTTCTTCCTCAAGGTATATGGAGCATGGATCCACGAAGAATGAACAAGATTGATGAAGATTTGGATCAGAATTATGAAAAATGTGTGATGAAGTTTTGAAGAATTTGAGAGGTTTTGATGAAAAAGTTTGTTGCAATCTTGGAGAATGTGATTGTGATTACCAATTCTGTTATAATTAAGGTTATATACCTAGCTTAATCCACCTTGCTAATCACAATTAGCAAATCCAAGTGAATTAGTGTTAATGTGGTTTTAAGTGAAAGTCCAAAAATGTCCTCCTCCAAATTATGCAATGTGACAGCAAAAACCAGTTGGAGCAAATTTCATTTGGCATTTGTGAAGTGTTGGAAGTGGTCTCATGTGCATTGGCCTTGTATTTCTCAATCTCACCATTCCACACCAAAAATACAAATGAATTCACTTGAAAAATGACTTTTTGCCTTGACCATTTTTGATGAACTTTGATTATGCATCATGAAAGTACATGTGAAATGGGGTTTGCTCAAAGAAAGATCACCCAAATTGCCCATTCCATGTGAAAGTTATGCCACTTTGAATTTAGGCATTTTTGGCAAATGATTGGACCATAACTTGTCAACCATTCATGAGAAATTCAAGTTCTTTGACTTTTTGGAAAGGTGAGAGCAAGATCTACAACTTTCATGTTGAACAAAATTTCGTTTGAAGCCTTTTTGGACATGTAATTTTGTGGTGAAAAACTTTCCATTTTTGGAAACTTTCATTACAAGTCACTTTCTATCTTTGGCAACTTTTCTTCTGACTTTATTTTCTTCATTCTTGATGTTTGAAATGTCAAATGAAACTTGTTTAGACATGAATGAAGTGTATCCAACTCTCTCCCACCTCCAAATCCATAAAATCAAGCACAGTTGACCACAGTTGACTTTTCTAATTGATAGATGAATTTGGCTGTGCATTGATCAAGCTGAGCCTCAAACTTCTGATGAAATGGCTCAATGATGAACCCCCTAGCCTTCATAAGCTCAATATAATCACATGATGATCCCCATATCCATTGTAGACCCCATCTCCTTGCCAAGCCCTGATTGGCTCAATACAACTGATTAGGGTTAACCAGTGGTCAAAACCCTAATCTCAAGGCATCTGATCAATCTCTTGAACCTTCTGGATGATAACAAGACCATGATGATGATGATGTATCATTTCAACCAAGATCAAGCTCAATCTTCTTGAGAAATCATGAAACCCTAATTTGTACCACACATCCTCAGATGACTAGTGATCCAGTCCATTCAATCAATGAAACCCTCATGCTGAATCTCAACCTCTTATCTTCTGACCAAGACTTAGGAGGATGACTTGCTCAATGTAGCCACATGATATGCAACATGCTAATGACTAATGTCCTAAAAAATGATATGCAATATGCAAAGCTAGTCCCAAGAGAGGAGGACAAATTTTGAGGTGTTACAGCTGCCCCTATTCAATCCACTGTGAACCTGTCGATATGAATAGCCTCGGCTTTCAGATGATCAGGATGAAGAGTGATTGAATACCAAGAACAGACGAACAATTTGCACTCTGATGGGAAAATAATTAACCATGCTTGTCAGAATCGGCAAAGAAACAATCTCGAAAGGAAAAATCCGTCTGGAACGGAGAATAGTCGGCATGATCACCGAAACAGAAACGTCGACCTGGATACCAAAATAAATGATAACACAGGGATAACCATGGCCCGAACACCACATCCGCTGGGGATTGTTATTTTTTGCTTTTCTTGAACCCCGAAATTTTCTGATTGCTCTTCTTTTTTTAATTTCTTGAACCCCGAAATTTTCTTTCACGCAAATGATCCCGGATCACTGCATTTGAACCCCGACATCTTGTTTGCCAAAATGATGAACCCCACTCTCCATTTGAACCCCAGTCGCCTGACGATAGCTCGCGATCGCCATCGTGAACCCCGTTCTCCAGAAAATGCCTCAACATTTCCCTTTCTCCATTTGAACCCCGTTCTCCAGAAAATGCCTCAACATTTCCCTTTCTCCGTTTGAACCCCGTTCTCCGCTTTCTTGTGATAATTCCGCTGGCAATGTCGGAAATAACACCAAACACCACTCTGAGGGCGACATATCAGAGGGTACACCTTCGACCAGACATTAACTGATGACTGGGAGGAAACTCGACGTTTACTGGACATCGAACAATGATGTTTACTGGACATCGAACAAGGATGTTTACAGGACATCGAACAATGATGTTTACAGGACATCGAACAATGATGTTTACAGGACATCGAACAAGGATGTTTACAGGACATCGAACAAGGATGTTTACAGGACATCGAACAAGGATGTTTACAGGACATCGAACAAGGATGTTTACAGGACATCGAACAAGGATGTTTACAGGACATCGAACAAGGATGTTTACAGGACATCGAACAAGGATGTTTAGAGGACATCGAACAAGGATGTTTACAGGACATCGAACAAGGATGTTTACAGGACATCGAACAAGGATGTTTACAGGACATCGAACAAGGATGTTTACAGGACATCGAACAAGGATGTTTACCTGACATCGAACAATGATGTTTACTGGACATCGAACAATGATGTTTACAGGACATCTAACAATGATGTTTACAGAACATCGAACAATGATGTTTACAGGCATCAAACAATGATGTTTACAGGCATCGAACAATGATGTTTACAGGACATCGAACAAGGATGTTTACAGGACATCGAACAAGGATGTTTACAGGACATCGAACAAGGATGTTTATAGGACATCGAACAATGATGTTTACAGGCATCAAACAATGATGTTTACAGGCATCAACCAATGATGTTTACAGGACATCGAACAATGATGTTTACAGGACATCGAACAATGATGTTTACAGGCATCAAACAATGATGTTTACAGGACATCGAACAATGATGTTTACAGGCATCAAACAAGGATGTTTACCTGACATCGAACAATGATGTTTACTGGACATCGAACAATGATGTTTACAGGACATCTAACAATGATGTTTACTGGACATCGAATCAATGATGTTTACAGGACATCGAACAAGACTCGACCAGACATTACCTGATGACTGGGAAATACTGTTGCTCCAAAATCACGATGCTGAACTCCTCAGAGTAACACCTTCCAACTTCTGTCGAAACCAATTCCCAAGCGGTAACCACGGCTTGAGTCACGCTGATCGCGTAACCTTTCCATCTCTGTCCGACGGAAAAATTTCCTCCAGTATCGCACTACTGGGGAACATTGCTGATCTAGTACCAAACTCCTCGGAGTAACATTTTCACTGACCGGCAAAACCCAAATCTCAAATGGTAACCACGGCTCAAGTCGCGCTGATCGCGATCTTCATTTCCATCTCTGTCCGACGGAAAAGTTTCCTCCAGTATCGCGCTACTGTGGAATATTGTTGTCACGATACCAAACTCCTCGGAGTAGCATCTTCACCTTTGGGCAAAACCACCTCTCAAACGATGACCACAGTCTGAGACTAGCTCATGCTTGCAATGATGCATGATTGATTTTTCTGCGTAATGCTCCATAATTATGGAAATGCTACACGATTTATTATATGCAGTATGCTATGCTTATTCTACATGATGAATGCATAAAAAGTATCCCCCTCAAGGGACTCTTCTGGGGAGCTCGAGACACTCTGCTGAGGAACTCGCCAATACTCCGATCTCCACCCTGCTGGGGAATAGCACTGCTGCTGGGAAAAAGGCAACCCTTGTTGGGGAAAATCTCCTTTGCACCCAACCCGCCTGGGGAATTGCTAGGGATAGAACCACCAGCGCTCTGTGGGGATACACCAGTCTTTGACTTGCTGGGGATATCAATCCCGACTCTGCTTGGGAAACCACCACACACAGATACTTCCGCCTGGGAAACTGCAACCTTCAGGCCTGGCGACTGGGGAAGCATCAATCTCGCATCTGCTGGGAATAACCACCCGACCCTGCTAGGGAGACCTTGAATCTGCTGGGGAGTTAGCCCTCACGACTCCGCTTGGCGAGTTGAGGAAAGTCTGGTACTGAACACCCTTCGACTTATCGAACCTTGGCATTCAATATCCAATTCCAATATCCGCTTTTCACTTTTGAGAACTCCCAGACTCATCTGGACTTTTCTGCTCCATCATCTTGTATTCCAAACCGCCCCGTACTCGACGGAAAGCGAACTCCTGGGACTTATACAGACTTTTCAATTTTCAGACTTTGAAGAGTCTTCTTGATTAATCTCAAGGACCGTCGTACGTCTCATCGTCTTTTCACCATTCTTTCATTCACTCGTCCCCGATTGGACTCCACGGGGATTGTTTTGTGAAAAGCTTCCACATCACAACCTGCAAGTGAGTGAAAATACCTAACAGTACCTGCAAAAGAGATCATTAGATAAAACCGTGCCCCAGGCGTGTCAAGATTTCAACACTTGGATCACTCAACCTTCCGAATAAGATTTCAAGCTTCAATCTTATAAACATGCATTGGAAGGGACCTGTATGTCTTAAAATGCAAGATTCTTTATCACAATAATTGGATGTTTTTGCAATCAAAGCGGTAATGAAAAACAAAAACAAAATTATTTGACTGAATATGCATTTTATTGATCGAAAAAGTGTGGCTCAAATTGAGCAATACAAAGGAAGCAATTCCTGAAAAGAGGTAATTGCGCAGAAAAGGAAAATCTATCCTAATGGCAATGTGAAACCCGCGATCTCATCGAGTTCCAACTCGGTTACACCCCATATATCCTCAGACTTTCCGTACTTTCTGCCTTCTGAACAAGACGATTCCGATTGATCCCTACCGGGTATTATCCATGATGCCTTAACCAAAGCGCAAACGATCATGCCAGACGCAGTTGTTCGCTTCAATCCCTCTTTTGCCTGGACAGCCCTCTCGGGTTTTCAGTCCACCGGGATACCCTTTTTTGCCCAAGTCGCCTTTTCAGGTTTTCGACTTGCCGGGTGTACAATTTTTCCTTTTATCCCTAATTTTTGCCCGAACCTTTCTTTTCTGTTTTTTGGTTCGCCGGGATGCCCATTTTTGCCTGGACTATTTTATTCTTTCCGTCCAGCGGGTCTCTTCATACGAAGTATTTTTTAACTGCGTCCGCATCTGCAGGGGATGGAAAATCCTCGCCATCCATGGTCATCAGCAACAAGGCTCTGTCAGAGAAAACCATCTTGACCACGAATGGACCTTCATAATTGGGTGTCCATTTGCCCCTTCGATCGTTTTGAGGAGGAAGGATCCTTTTTAGCACCATATCACCCACGTGATATACCCGAGGTCGTACCTTTCTGTCAAAAGCACGCTTCATCCGCTGCTGGTATAACTGCCCATGACAGATGGCTGCCAGCCTCTTTTCCTCAATCAGGCTTAACTCTTCATACCGGGTCCTTACCTATTCAGTGTCTTGCAATTCCACGTCCATCAGGACTCTCAAAGAGGGAATTTGAACCTCCAACCGGTAGTACGGCTTCCATATACCAACGAGAAAGACCTTGCCCCAGTTGGCGCACCGAGGTACAATACCCAGGATACAAGCTTCGTACTCAGCCACCCTTGCCGGTGCTTTCAAATGCTAACCTGGAAACGAAGGGAACATGGGATCCCTTTGGCGTAACCAAAGCAGCGCTAACTCCTTCACATTAACCCCATCAGACATCAGAACCCGTTCGGATTCAGGGTCAGGCCCCTCCTTCGGGATCGGTTACTCTCAATCTTTCGATTAGAGTACCTCGAGATGTCCTCATCAGGGAACTCAAACTTCACCGGTTGATAATCCTCTACGGGTTGTGGGGCGATGTAATCAGACAATACACCCCTTGATTGCTTTCTGGGAATATCCCAAATCAATCAACCTTCTCTTGCACTCTCACAACCCGTCCGGCCAATGCTGGCTTTTCCGATATGTGCTTGATCAGATCCATCTCGAAATCCACAAAGTGGTATGAACCAGCATATACTGTCTCAGTCAGCGAGCAGCCTATGCCAAAGTACATCAAGTTTTCTCGAACAGTGAATGTATTGTTTCACAGTCGGTAAACTTTTTGCTAAGGTAAATTGCATGCTCTTTTCGACAAGACTCGTCATGCTGCCCCAATACACACCCCATAGACCCCTCGAGGACTGTCAGGTACAGAATTAACGGTCTCTCTCCATAGGGAGGCAACAGAATCAGAGGCTCCTGCAACTTATTCTTTTATTTTTTCAATGCCCCTTGGCAATCATTATTCCACCTGACCGTTTGATCTTTTTTTTCTTGAATGGGTTCCCACGTGGCTGTTAGGTGAGATGTGAACCATGACATGTAGTTCCATCTTCCCAGGAGACCACGAACCTCTCTTTCCATTCTCGGTTCAAGCATTTCTTTTTTCTTTTCTCTTATTTTTTTTTATTTTTTTTTATTTTTTTTTTAGCAGGATCGACCTCGATTCCTCTCTTACAATGAACCCCCAACATCTTACCAGACCGCACTCTGATAGTGCACTTATCTGAATTCAACCTCAGTTTGAATTGTTTCAACCGGTCCATTCAGCTTGGCCAGATGCCCCTCTTCTGTTTGGGACTTTGCTATCATGTCATCAACATAGCATTTGATTTCATGATGAATCATATCATGAAACAAAGTCACTCTGATACGTGGCATCGGCGTTCTGCTTCTCTAGAGGACAGTCTTCTCTCTATGGTAGCTTGTGCATAATGACATCGGTTTCCGACCCTGACATATTCTGACATGTCTAGGCGAAGATGTCCACATGCTCTTTTAACAAGGCTACCATTCTTGACTCGCCTCTGAAATGGCCCCAAATTTTCACTTTCTGACCTCGGCGGTATACAGGTTAACAATCTCAACTCGCTCTTCCTGCGGCTGAATCACCTTCTCCTCTTGTTTCGACAACCTGGCTAATCTTCCAGCAGATCACAATCTTCTTCGCCTTCTTCTTCGGCTTGATAGATCAGATTGTCGAAGTCATATGAGGTGTAACCAAATTGTTGTCAACGAGATCCGTAGAATTATTTTTGAAGTCGGAATGAGACAAATCAAAAAAAGAAAAAAATGAAAACAAACATTGCCATTTTTATTTGTTTTAAAACTGCAAAAATAAATGAAAAACAGGGAACACCGCTTTTAATTGAAAAACATCCATTTATTTATGATGCGAAATGTTGCAAATATGAACATGAGGTGGCCCTTACAATGGACCATTACGCTTCGGGCAAAACGTATGGCTTTCATGCAGATAAAATCAAAACAGAAATCATTACTCTTCCGGATGAGTGACAGTGATGCTCCTTTTTAGACCTTCCAGTTCCCTGGTACGCACGATCTTATCCATTGATCAATTTCACAGTCACTGTCAATTTCCTTACCCACCGCACCAGTGTGACTTGAGTCTAGCATTCCCGCACTGATGAAGGTAAACAGCGGACGACGTCCTCTGTTTTGCTCAGACGAGTCTTGATCTGGCTGATAGCAAATCCCCAACATGTCCGCCTTTACCACAATGCCTATGATTTTTCCCCTTCCTGGGATCCCTCCATTTCTCACACTTCCACTGCCTGTTTATAAGAAGAAATGGACGGTTTTTTCTCTTTCTCAACACCAACGGCATTTTTCACCTTGATGGTTTCAACTGCCAGACTGGGTGCTTTACACCTTACATCGTCCATTTCTACTTTCATCTTTCTCTGGACCGATTCCCCAATTACTACACACCCCTTTATAGCGATGGCCGCACAACAATCATCAACACGAGGGAAAGCTCCATTTTTCGTCAGGCGTTTTGGGACCACAGACATGGGCTTTCTTAACTGATCCTTCTCAGTCACCTCTATCCCTTTCTTGTCCTTCGACATCATCTCCACTTTTACAGGACCATGCCTTGTCACGGGGTTAGCACTATCATCTGTCGTCGGTGCAAAATTGATTGCCTTAGAATCCACCAAGTCCTGGACCACATGCTTAAAAGCTTTGCAATCCTCAACATGATGTCCGGGTGCCCCAGCATGGAACTCACACCTGACATTCTCATCATAACTGGCAACCCTCTGATCCGGTTTCCCTGGAACCAATATCCTTGGCTGCACCAACCCAAGATCCTTCAACTTTTTAAACAGAGAGGCGTAAGTCACGGGCGGCTTATTGAAATGACGATATGTCGTCCTCCTTCTCACTTGGCCCACTGCTCTTTGTGTCCTCTGTTGAGGTGGTGGTTGCCGCTGTTGTGCAGATTGATTACTAGTAGGGATTGTTACCGTATCAGCATATGGGTGATAACGATCCATACCGCGTTCTCTTTTGGCCTGCACACCACCTGATTCAACTTCCTTCTCAAGATGACCATTGCCAGAGGGCTTCTTTGCTACAGAGCCAGAGGGATTTGTTACTTCGGATGACGGAGCCTTTCCCTGAACTTTCTCCTTGATCATCCAGCCCTCAATCCTTTCCAATCTCTCGGCCATGGCTTTCTGCCACAAGGCAAGCCCTTGCACAACACTGAACAAATCCCTCACCATCTCTTTCAGTTCGAGGATGTCGGCGTTGGGAGAATCCATCAGTTTGGATTTGTTGCCCCTAGCAGGATATCTGAGCAAACAAGCTATGCGCACCGGTTGACACCTACAAAACAGCAAATGGGTTAGTATGACTCACGCATGCACCATCTATCCATATGAGGAAGACTCTGTCCTTTGATTCTGGCTTCATCGAGACAGATAATATTTTGACATCCATATTCTGAAATTCAAGATGTCTCTCAACCAGATTCTCAATCAATAATACTCCCCATATGGCTAGACATAGGTTCGATGCAGATGAATGCAAAATGAGAATGATGCAGATGTATGAATGCAATGCATTGCCATCCTCCAAGTCCTCTGATCATTTGTTGCTCTGAATCACAGCCCTGATCTCTGAACCGATCACAACCATCAGAGGGAATATGCAACCACAAATCCGACTCAAGGGTTCCGAAATAAACGGAACTGAAAGGTACATCATCATCATCACCAGACAAAACTCTGAGCAGATACCCATAACCATCTCTGAATCGGCCCGGGGAATCCTGAAATAAACGGATCCCCACTGATAAATAACTCGGACATCACTTCGGCGTCTCAGAAATAAATGGCCATAAATCCGACTTATAAATAGGACTCTGATCACCGGAACCAATAGTCACCATCAAAGTCACCATCTGAACATGCCTCTGTAAGAATCACCCTCCCCTCACAGGTAAATTCTAATCAGGTCATCCTAAGGCGGATAATAGTCTCGACAATCGGGCAGAGATACTCAATGGGTTTGCCCTTTCGGGTGTGCCATTGTAGCTCTCCTGAGATCGTCTAAACCAAAGATCCGGGAAATGATCGGTCACCGAAGTCAATAGTTCAGATGAAGTGACATAACCAAAGTGGATACTCCACAGAGGAAGGGCACTATCAAATGAACCTCGTCCGGCTTGTGGTATGTCACGTTGCAACAATATGCTGATAAAGCAAATGAGGAACGCGAGACCACACTAATCCTAGGTGTATACTCGGGCCTGGGTTTTAGCCCCACTCAGAACACCCACCCCAAAACAAGGAACCACCTACACAGAGGACGGCAACATGATAGTATGATGCATGCAAATATTTATGCAAATATATACAGTCAGAATAATAAATGCAATAAATAACGGCACAAGCAACCTAAACTATCCTAGAACGCTAGGAGAGACTCGCTTAGGGAAGATGGACCAGCACAGGTCAACATCTTGTATGTCCCCAGCAGAGTCGCCAGCTGTCGCATCCGCGAAAAACAACCGGCGGGCTGAAACAAAAACAACACAGAGCCGCCACCGTGCGTTATTTATCCCAAAAGAGGGAAAGGAAACGCTCGAAGTAAACCTGGGAAAAGCATGGTCTCGCGACCAAAGAGAAAGGGTACGGGAGTCGGTTACGCAAGGGGAAGGTATTAGCACCCCTCACGTCCGTCGTACTCGACGGGATCCACGCTCTAAAAGATAGGTTAAGGTTGCTAAAAACAAACATCACACGCACACACTGAAGACAACACAGGTGGGAGAAGAGGGGAGAGGGCTCGCTAGGATATCGCATCCTATGCCTACGTATCTCGTCTGGAACGAGAATCAGAGCTGCCGTAGTTCGGCTCACGCACGCCGAAACAAGACACACACAAACACAGGCAAACATGGAACCCGAATGCCAATCACTGGACTTACATCGGCTTCCAAACCCAACAAACACAATCAGGATACGGACAGCCAATCGCTGGGCTTACATCCATATCCCGACACACAAGAAGAAACAAACAAACACACACAAAAAAGAAAAAAAAGTGCCCGGAGAGACCTCGCACGGTCTCCTGCCTACGTACCTCATCTGGTATGAGGATCAGGGCAACGTAGTTCCCCTGAACGGGAAAAAAATTCTAGCCAGAAACCAAGGGGATACACACTACTAGGGAGCTGTACTCGAGCCTAGTGTTATCATGCATCATTGCCCTATGTTATGGTTTCTATCCTAACTTGCTCAACAGCAAGCTAATCCTAACCAGGAAACACAAAACACACATGCTCAATCAAAATAAAGCAAACATTCACATAGCACACACTATATCCAGTCAAGTGAGGCTCAAACAATGGTGGACTGCCGAGGCAAGTCAACTGTACAGGGTAGTGTTTGCTCTTAACCCTGACATTGAGAGTCAGGGTGAAGCAGATGAAAGGTGAGTGAAGATTAGACTTCACAGCTCTTATCCCTGGCCAGGGAGAGCTTCAGACAAAGGAGCGTGGGTTCAGAATGGGGGAACCCTTCTACGCTCAAGACTCTGACTCAATTGTACAAATGTACAAGATCTTGGGTTAATGTCTCAATGCGTCAACACAGTGGTGTGAGCAGAGGGACGACTCAACAAGAATAGCGGGGGATGGATTGCACATCCCTTGGGTTCCGCCAATTGCCTCATAGAGGTCTTTACCTGCTTGGGGACAAAGTTAAACAATCACAAACATCGCCTCTTAAGGAGGACTTCAGACAGTTGCCTGGCTAAATAACAAGCCAGGTCTTCCAGACTACATGGAGACAAGAGAGTCTACCTCAATTGGTTTATACAACCAAGCAGCAGCACAGCAAGTTCTTAAAGAACTAAAGCGACTATGGTACCTGGAATCAATCAAGCACAGTCAGTATACCCATCACACAGTCAAAACAGACAAGTTAAGAATCAACAGTCAATGTATAATCAGACAATGCAATGTGCAAAGCACAATCAACCCAAGTGAGCCAAGCATCCTACAAAATAAACCAAGTTAGTTTACAATAAGCAACCAAACTCAATTTAATCAACTTGCATTTTTCTCCTTAAAGCATTCGCATCTCAACCTGAAACACAACTCAAAAGTGAGAAACAAGACCACTAGGCCAAGCCTAGGGTCCAAAGGAGATGAAAAATCCAAAACAGCAAGTGAAAATCAATCAAAATCACAATCAAACAAATTAGAAACAAATCCCATTGGTCTCATGCTCATATCATTCATTATCATCATTTCATGAAAGAAAAGGCATCAAACATGCAATTTGCAACCTCAAAAGACCAAACAGAATGATCATCATCAAAAGCATAGCAAAACACTTCAATAAATTCCACAAAAATTCAAGTCTAAACAGAACATATCCAATGAATAGCATATCAAATTTCAGCTCATTTGGATCCAGGGGAAGTAGGTCAATGAAATTCATAAAATTTAGACAAGTTCAAACAAGCCAACACATGGTATCAAAACAAGCACCAACTTCCAATAATCATAAAACAGTGACAATACATGATAAATGAATGGGATCAAAACCACAATGGCCTATAATGTGTGTAGAATCCACATGTAAAATTTCACACTCATACAATCAATGATCAGAATTTCACAAATCAAATGGTAACATGTGTCACAAACAATCAACAAAATGACCAAAAAGAGGGAAAAATTCCAATCAAATAGGAAATGCCATAAATAAATCCAGAAAAATTCACATGTCATCTCAACATACATATGGCCATTCATGTAAAACATTAGCTCAATCCAACATCCCTAGGCAAGGCAAATAAAATCATGAAATTCATCAAGCTTGGTGTGACACAATTTGTCACACCTCTATTCAAAAATTCATATCTCAACATCCAGGGATCCAAAAATTGCAAACCACATATCAAAATCACCATCAAAGAGTCCAGAATATGCACAAACAATTTCATCCATTTCTTTGAAAGCAACATCATTTTATGAAAGATATGGCAAAGCATGTACCAATGTGACACTACCAAGCAAACCCTAGGCATTTTAATTTTTTACACGTGCACAAAAATCACAAAAATCATGATTAAATTCTACACATTACAAGGAGAATCATGCAAAAAATCTCACTCAATTTGGACAAGAAATGAATCCTCTATGAATTTTTAAAGATCATGTGAAAAAAACGAAATAAAATGAGAAAAAGAAATAGAAATAAAACAAATTAATATGAACCAGTGGCATAAGCGTAATATTTAAACGCACAGGCAAAACGACGTCGCCTCAATTAAATGCCATGGCGCGCTCCTATTGGTCCAAACCCGCGGCAAACACCAATTCAAAACGGAAATGGAAACAAGCGGATCAAACACACATTTCATCGTGTTCTTGAGCAAGAACACTTCAGATTTTCCAGAAAATGAAGAACAACAAATCTCAACACAAATCAGCAAACTATACATCAAAAGAACCGTCTCAACTAGCACATCATGAATATGTAATTTGTTTAACCTAATTCTTTCTACACAGCACGGATCGAACGAAAAAAGAATGCACATTAAAACTTCAAACTCAGATTTCTCATCCAATACTCAATCAAATTAAAAACCACAAACAGCATGATGATCTATGTTGAACAATCTACAAAACGCATATCAAGATTCAAGCAATGGAGACTTTCGAAACTCTACCTCTTGGAGATTGCAGATCACGATTTGGATGTTTCAAGGTGCAAAAGGCCAAAACAGTTACAGCTTATTGATGAAGAAGTTGAATGGAAAAGGTTCACCAGCTCAGAGATGCTTCAGTTGCAAGATTCGTGGAATTGCCATTGTTGTGCAAGCTTTGGACAGTCCAAGTTCTTGAAGCTTTTGGTACGGATTCAGTAAAATAGTTCTTCCTCAAGGTATATGGAGCATGGATCCACGAAGAATGAACAAGATTGATGAAGATTTGGATCAGAATTGTGAAAAATGTGTGATGAAGTTTTGAAGAATTTGAGAGGTTTTGATGAAAAAGTTTGTTGCAATCTTGGAGAATGTGACTGTGATTACCAATTCTGTTATAATTAAGGTTATATACCAAGCTTAATCCACCTTGCTAATCACAATTAGCAAATCCAAGTGAATTAGTGTTAATGTGGTTTTAAGTGAAAGTCCAAAAATGTCCTTCTCCATATTATGCAATGTGACAGCAAAAACCAGTTGGAGCAAATTTCATTTGGCATTTGTGAAGTGTTGGAAGTGGTCTCATGTGCATTGGCCTTGTATTTCTCAATCTCACCATTCCACACCAAAAATACAAATGAATTCACTTGAAAAATGACTTTTTGCCTTGACCATTTTTGATGAACTTTGATCATGCATCATGAAAGTACATGTGAAATGGGGTTTGCTCAAAGAAAGATCACCCAAATTGGCCATTCCATGTGAAAGTTATGCCACTTTGAATTTAGGCATTTTTGGCAAATGATTGGACCATAACTTGTCAACCATTCATGAGAAATTCAAGTTCTTTGACTTTTTGGAAAGGTGAGAGCAAGATCTACAACTTTCATGTTGAAAAAAATTTCGTTTGAAGCATTTTTGGACATGTAATTTTGTGGTGAAAAACTTTCCATTTTTGGAAACTTTCATTACAAGTCACTTTCTATCTTTGGCAACTTTTCTCCTGACTTTATTTTCTTCATTCTTGATGTTTTAAATGTCAAATGAAACTTGTTTAGACATGAATGAAGTGTATCCAACTCTCTCCCACCTCCAAATCCATAAAATCAGGCACAGTTGACCATAGTTGACTTTTCTGATTGATAGATGAATTTGGCTGTGCATTGATCAAGCTGAGCCTCAAACTTCTGATGAAATGGCTCAATGATGAACCCCCTAGCCTTCATAAGCTCAATATAATCACATGATGATCCCCATATCCATTGTAGACCCCATCTCCTTGCCAAGCCCTGATTGGCTCAATACAACTGATTAGGGTTAACCAGTGGTCAAAACCCTAGTCTCAAGGCATCTGATCAATCTCTTGAACCTCTTGGATGATAACAAGACCATGATGATGATGATGTATCATTTCAACCAAGATCAAGCTCAATCTTCTTGAGAAATCATGAAACCCTAATTTGTACCACACATCCTCAGATGACTAGTGATCCAGTCCATTCAATCAATGAAACCCTCAGGCTGAATCTCAACCTCTTATCTTCTGACCAAGACTTAGGAGGATGACTTGCTCAATGTAGCCACATGATATGCAACATGCTAATGACTAATGACCTAAAAAATGATATGCAATATGCAAAGCTAGTCCCAAGAGAGGAGGGCAAATTTTGAGGTGTTACACGAATCCGCAGGAAAAGCCGTGGCTAGCGCTATGAAGGTCGCGGATAAATCCGCAGGAAATCTCCAGCCAGCAAGAACACATGAAGATCTTCATGATCTTCATGCACGATTTTTCCAGAAAAATGGAATGTTCCAGAAACGTAAATTGCGCATTGCATCTCAAAGATCTAACATTAGGCAAGAAGAATCCACAACTAACACGTCCAAAAACACTAAATCAAGCATGAATCGATCAAAGTAAAAATCAATCATCAAACTTCAAATCAACCGTTCTCTCTCATTTTGGCATGGTTTAACATGATTCAAAGCTCATTCAATTCAGGAATCAAAGATCTATGATATTAATACAAGAAAAAGCAAGATTATGAAGATTAGTTTGTGACCTCTTGGAGCACCAGAAGCGGATTCAGCTGGAAATAGGTCTTGTAATGCTTGGAGGATCTTCTACAATGCTTATGGAGATGTTTAGAAGGAAGATCGAAGCTCAGCTATGCACGATTCCACAATTTCAAGACTTCACCATTGTTGATGTTCTTGCTTTCAAGATGCTTTAATTTGCACGAATTTCAGTTGAATCTTGATTGAATGTTGCTCAACAATGATGCTTGATGATGAACAGAGCAAGAACAATGCCAATTACTTGAAGGAAATGAGAGAAAAAATTGAAAAAGTTGAGAGAATTTTGAGATGAAAAATTTTAGATCTGAAAAAATGAATTGTGGTTAGGGTTTTTCTGTTATGATTCCACTTATATACCTCTAATTAACCAAGTTTAATCATGATTAATCAATTGGTAATGGAAAATTAGTGAAAACCACATGTTTGGGGCAAATGGACAAAACCACCCTTATGCATGTGCATGGCATGCTACAGTGCGAATTTCACTTGAAACTAGTTTAAAAACCTGTTTGGATGCAAATGAGATTGATTGGAGTTGAAAATCATGCATATTTTTCAAATGGATATTTTCCCTCCAAAAAATCAAATTAATTCAAGTAAAAAATGAAGTATTTTTATGATGAGTTTTAATGAAATGTGATGCATGATCATGATAGTAGAGATCAAGAGAAAATTGCTCAAAAAAGAATCACATGAATTGGCCTTTTGATGCAAAAGTTATGCCTTGTTGAAGTTCAAAATTCATGGACAATGATTTGATCATAACTTGCCAACCACAAATGAGAAATGGATGTTCTTGGACTTTTTGGAAAGGTGAGAGCAAGAATTTCAACTTTCATGTTGGACAAAATTTTATTTGAAGCTTGCTTTGACATGTAATCTTGAGGAGAAAACCTTTCCATTTTTGGCAGTTTGAAATTACAGGTCACCTACTATTTTTGGAAACTTTTTGTCTGACCTCAAATCCTTCAAGGTTGATGTTTGACATGTTATATGAGACTTGTATGGACATGAATGAGACCTCTCAAACCATCTCCCACCTTCAAATCCCTGATTAAATGCACAGTTGACCACAGTTGACTTTGCTAGGGTTTTGGTTGACTCAACAATGCTTTGATGAATTTCAAGCCTCTACCACTTGAGATCTTGATTCAAAATGATGTCACAACTCATATGAACTCTTGATGAATAATCATGGTGCCCAAATTCTTCAGAATGGCCACCATCTATTGCTCAATGGCTGCCTTTGACTGGTTTGACCTAGTTTTGCTTCATCTGCAAGTAACAAGGTTAGATGACAATATTTTTGTACTTTTGGTTAGTAAACAAATGAAAAGCAATGATATACAAATGCAAAACATGCTTGGTGATCAAGAACCACAATCACAAGATAGCCCACCCACAAGGAAGGTGGCAAAGGTGTACAATGATCCTTGAGGCAATGATATGATATGATATGATGCCATGAGGGATCTTAGGGACAAATTTGGGGTCTTACAGATGCCCCTATTTAAGGTCATTCTAGCCGGAGAAGTGAAGTTTAGAAATCTTCATCTCGACGCGGTAGAATGGGCTTAAATAATAGTAACGAGACAAATTTTGGTCCCTAAGAGACCTCATGATGCAAATGTATGCATGTAAAAGACACAAACTCTGCGGGGATATGGTTCACACAGAAGAAAAGATGATCCATCGGAGTAATACACTCACCAGGAACAGAGACTCTAATAGGACTCTTATGGGGAAAATAAAAGAGAAAGGAAGGCGTGAGCAGGACACGACTCTGAATTGGGGAAAACAGAAACTGACATTGCGTGAACAAAACACGACTAGCATAGAGACCTCACTGGGGAAGTGAAGGACTCACACTGGGGAAAAGAAGAATTCCAAAGGACAACACATCCACTGGAAGGACACAAGCTGACTCAAACTATCCACAAAGGATACTTCGGATAAAAAATCCGGACTCGGACCAAGGAACGATTCACAAAGAACCTCCCTGTCGGGGAATTGCATATATTGGGGAAAACGCCAATACAGCAAAAGGGTAAAATCACAGCAGGAACTCCACTGGAGAGGTGTCTAACAAAGAGACTCTCGTGGGGAAAGGCAACAAGGAAATGAGGTGTTACCGGTATAAAGGTAACAAACTCAGGAGGAATGAATATCTAAGACCGGTATACGGGTGAGAGATATCAATCAACCCACATCTGAGAAAGACCTGAAAAAGGTACATCAACTCAGGAAAATCTGACTCCACAGGGGACCAAGGTCATAATAGGGAGCAGACAGGAAGGAACACCAGAGATACCGAAGTATATAATAGGTGACCGACCAAAGCGTGAATTGGTTTTTACTGCCAAAACACTCATCATCCGAAAGGAGGGCTTAAAAAGCAAATCGACTTACAGGATGGACATTCGAATCCACAAAGGGAAGACGAATCTTACTCAACTGGGGACACAAACCCGAAGAGTGCATGAGATATAATATCCATTACCGTCAGAATGTGGATAGAATACTCGCATGAGATATATTATCTATTACCGTTAGAACGTAGATAATATACTCGCAAAGGAAAAGACACCAGAGATACCGGTTAGGGCATATAATAGGTGACTAACCAAAAAAGAGAGACAATCGATACCAAGCATCCGGGTAAACGAAAGACAACTCACAGGGGATAAATTGCAAGCATCCGACAATTATCCAACAAACAAATATTCGATTCCGCAAAGGGAAATAACGAATCTTACTCGACCAGGGAAACACAAAAGGCTTCGACTGAAGAGCGCATGAGATATATTATCCATTACCGTCAGAACGTGGATAACATACTCGCATGGAAGATTATCCACAACCGGTTATTGGGTTAATAAAGGATAAATCGACCGAAAAGAAAGGCATCGGGATACCAAACTAGGTATATAATGATGACCAATCAAAGGGAGAAACAATCATTACCAAGCAAACGGGTAGATGAAAGCGACTCGACTGGGGGTACATTGATACAAAAATCAATGATCCAGGGATGAATTGCATAAACAGCAATTATCCACAAAGACTAGCTGGGGATATATTGATAAACAATCAATACTCCGGGGAACAAATCACTAGCAAACGGTGAAAAGACCCACTGTTGAACTCCAAAGGATAACATTGCAAGCATACGACAATGATCCAAAAGACAACTTGCTGGGGATACAATTGCTAGCAACCGGCAATTATACACAAGTAAAAGGAGGAATATCAACATCAAATATTGAATGAAGATAACCACAAAGAGTAACCATCATCGGTTAGGATGAACAACAAGGTTAACTCTGCAAAGGGAGAAATTAGGGTTTACAACTACCAAATACAGGGTAGAATACCAAAACTCTGACTGAGGATAAAATTGCTAGCAACCGGCAATCATCCACCTGTACCACAAGGCACAAACTCCACTGGGGAGAAAAACACAACATCAAAAATTCCGCCAATAACCAGAACGAACCACAAAGGTTACCTCTGTTAGGGGAAAAGAGATAGGACTTACAACTACCGAATACGGGGTAGTGGCCAAATCAACTCTGATGAGGATAAAAGATTTAGGGTTTACATTCGCCGAATACTGGGTGGAAAACCAACGACTCCTCGTGGGAAATGAAAGAATCACAAATTCGCACGGGAACAAAATAGGGTTTATGACAAACCACCAACTCTGCTGGAGAGTACGAAAATCAGGATTTACGACTACCGAAAATTAGGTAGAAAACCGAATCAACTCTTGCTGAGGAATAAAAGGTATATAACCACAAATTCCATCAAGAAGAAGGAACATAGGACTTACAACTACCGGTTCTTGGGTAGAGGCCCAAAACGATTCCGCTGGGGATAAAAGAATTAATGTCGGATACTGGGCAATTCATTCATTTATTCCACAGGGAAGCACAAGAAACAGTTGACAAATAGCCAATTCGGGGTCAAACCGAAAAGACAGACTGAATTAAGACACGTCCTAATGAGGATATAACTCAATAGGAAGATCCATCCCAATATATTTGTAGGGAGGAAACGGAAGAAACCGTCATCCACGAGGATAATCTCAATGGGGAACTGCAGAAGGAAATACAGACATTTTCTGCTTATGGGGCTGACTCTATATGGAGAGATTTAACACCCGACATCTGCTTGGGCAGATCTATTAGAGATCTATAAAACCCATAGCCAGAGACAACAAACAAAAGATATATGGCAAAAAATGCAACATGAATATCTGAATGTTTATGATTATGCATGAATATGCACGATTTATGTTTGATGAATGCTGACAAAACAGACATATCTAACACAAACAGAGTCCAGGAATCAAACGCCCGGTACTATACTTCCAGGGGAAAAACCAACTGGCAAAGCCAATCTGCTGGAGATCCACATGCCGAAAAGCAAAGATCTGCGGGAACGCAAAAGATCAGAGATATCAAGAAATCACAAAATCTCTGAGTAATGGATCAACAATCAACCCAACTGACGTACAGAAAGTCACAACAGGCATAAACAGCCACAAAGACAAATCTGTTGGGGAAATGGAGAAATCCCGAGATATCTGCAGGGGGATCAAGAGTTCACTGCACAAGCGAGAACTGCTACGACAGCAACTCCACACAACTCCGCTGGGGAACAACCCACAAAGGGAGAACAGATCATCCATGTAGAATCTACCGCACAAGCAACTCTACCTGGGGAGAACACAAGTAGTCATTCCATCGGGAATACACCCACTGAAGGAAAAACAGATCACACAAGTAGATTCTGCGACAAGCCACTCTACTGAGGATCAAAAGCAATCAGGAAATCAACCCAATCTCTGGATGCTAGACCACCAACCAACCCTACTGGGGAAACAGAGATTTCAACAAGCAGAAACTGCCACACAAGCAATTCTGTCGAGGATACCAGCTCTGGCGGAGACTCTGAGGGAATACCACAGATGCAATCCTGATTCTGTTGGGAATACCAACTCTATTGGAGATTTTGCACAAATACAGTCCACCAAACCACAAATCTACTGGCGGCTCCACTGGAGAAATCTACTGAAGAATCCATTGGGGATATGGAAGAGAGCTGGGATCAACCACTAAATGCTGACTCTTCTGAGGAGAACATCCACAACTGCTGAGGAGGAACATAATCACTACCCTGTTGACGGGATAAGCACTCTGATGGGGAGATAGCAACTCCGCTGGCGACTTGGCCGGGAAGAGGGTGTACTGCTGGAACAAACGAAGTCTTCCACAAGCGCTCTGCCATGAGGATATATCACAGATTCCACTAACGACTGTGCTGAGGAAAGACAGCAACAACCCTGCTTGTGACAAAAGCTGGGGAAAGCGGTAAATTACCGGGATATCAATCCACTAACCACTGAATCTTCAACAGGAAGCAACCACGCTGAGGAGAGAAACAACAACTCTGCTAGCGACTGCACTGGGGAGAGACTACTGCTGGAGAAGAAAACAAAGTCTTCAACAACATCTCTGCTTAGGGGAACAACCCCAACAACAACTCTGCTTGGGGAACAACCCCAACAACAAAGCAAGAGAAAGAGGATACAACCAAATGCCAGGAATATGAACAAATGTCTTACCTGTTGGACATCATGCCACCCTCGGGAGAGCACTGAGATTCTCAAGTATCCTTTCATCATGAATGTTCACTTTGTTTAAACAATGATTTTGAAAAGTTTATTTGTTTAAAACAATGACATTTTATCAATTAAAACATGCAAAACATTTGTTGAATTGAAACAAACAAGAGTGCAAATAATTGGATAAAAAAAGCTCAAATTTATTTGATGGAATGGTAGCCTGCAAATGGCAAGACTCCATAGATCTGTACAAATTTGAAATCAGTGATATATATTGGAAGAGGGCTACATTGAACATAATGATCCTTTCTCTACCAATTTGAATCTCGATGTATGCGAAGCTTCAGCCGACGACGAATCGAGAATCTCTGACGAAAAGACGGCTGCGGAACAGAAAGTCTTGTCAGGATGCAGTTACTTGCTGAATCCCTTTCGGGTTCTCCATCGAGACGCTCATTTTTGCCTAAGCCGCCCTTTCGGGTTTTCAACTTAGCGAGCAATTCTGTTTTTCATTTGCATATACTCCTTTTTTTTTTAGGCAAAGTATTTCTTGACTGCATCTGAATTCACAGGACGAGTGAAATCCTCCCCATCCATTGTTGTAAGCATTAAAGCACCGCCTGAAAAGGCTCTCTTAACAACATATGGACCCTCGTAGTTTGGAGTCCACTTGCCCCTGGAATCGGGCGCGAAAGACAAGACTTTCTTGAGCACGAGGTCACCTTCTCGGAACACACGAGGCTTGACCTTCTTATCGAATGTTTTCTTCATCCTCTGCTGATATAACTGACCATGACACATGGCAGTTAATCGCTTCTCTTCAATCAAATTCAGTTGGTCATAACGACTCTGAATCCATTATGCGTCAGTCAACTTGGCTTCCATCAAGACTCTCATTGATGGGATCTCCACCTCTACTGGGAGAACAACCTCCATGCCGTAAACAAGAGAGAAAGGGGTTGCCCCTGTTGAAGTGCGGACAGATGTACGATAACCATGCAAAGCAAATGGCAGCATCTCATGCCAATCTTTGTATGTAACTGTCATCTTCTGGATAATCTTCTTGATATTCTTATTAGCAGCTTCAACAGCCCCATTCATCTTGGGTCTGTAAGGAGAAGAATTATGGTGTGCAATCTTGAACTCAGCGCACAACTCATCCATCATCTTATTATTCAGATTAGATCCATTATCAGTGATGATCTTATCTGGCACACCATAACGGCAAATCAGCTGATTCTTGATAAACTTCACAACCACCTGCCTGGTCACGTTCGCATACGAAGCGGCTTCAACCCATTTGGTGAAGTAATCAATTGCTACGAGAATAAACCTGTGTCCGTTGGACGCTTTCGGTTCAATCATGCCGATCATGTCAATTCCCCACATAGAGAAAGGCCATGGTGATGAAATCACATTCAGAAGTGTCGGAGGAATATGAATCTTATCCGCATAAATCTGACACTTGTGGCATTTCTTCACATATGTGCAGCAGTCAGACTCCATTGTCAGCCAATAGTAGCCTGCTCGCAACATCTTTCTAGCCATGGCGTGTCCGTTGGAATGAGTACCAAATGAACCCTCATGGACCTCAGTCATCAACAGGTTTGCTTCGTGTCTATCCACGCATCTGAGCAAAACCATGTCAAAATTCCTCTTATACAGCATTTCACCACTGAGGTAGAAACTGCCTGACAACCTTCTCAAAGTTTTCCTATCTTTCACAGATGCCCCAGGCGGGTAGACCTGGTTCTGGAGGAAATTCTTGATATCAAAATACCAAGGCTTGTCATCATTTACTTCTTCAACTGCAAACACGTGGGCTGGTCTATCCAAGCGCATCACGGCAATGTTGGGAACTTCATTCCAATATTTGACAACAATCATTGAGGCAAGCGTAGCAAGAGCATCTGCCATCCGATTATCCTCTCGAGGAATATGATGAAAGTCAACTTCAGTAAAGAACGTTGAAATCCTCCTCGCATAATCTCTGTACGGAATGAGGCCAGGCTGATTCGTCTCCCATTCACCCTTGATCTGATTAACAACTAGGGCCGAATCACCATACACATCAAGATGCTTGATTCTCAAATCAATACATTCTTCCAATCCCATAATACAGGCCTCATACTCTGCCATATTATTCGTGCATTTGAAAGTTAGCCTTGCTGTGAGCGGAATATGCGTTCCATGAGGAGTAATGATTACTGCCCCAATACCATTTCCGTACTGATTCACAGCGCCATCAAACACCATCGTCCATCTGGAACCAGGTTCCGGACCTTCATCAGGGAAGTCGTACTGAACTGACTGACGATCTTCAATCGGCTGGTGCGCTAAATGGTCAGCCAAGATACTACCTTTGATAGCTTTCTGAGCTCGATACTCGATATCATACTCAGATAACAGCATCTGCCAACGGGCAATCCTCCCAGTTAAAGCAGGCTTCTCGAAGATATACTTGATTGGATCCATTCTGGATATCAACCAAGTTGTATGATTTATCATGTACTGGCGCAAACGCTTAGTAGCCCAAGCTAAAGCACAGCACGTCTTCTCAAGCATTGAGTATCGAGACTCACAATCAGTAAACTTCTTACTGAGGTAGTAAATAGCAGATTCTTTCTTCCCTAATTCATCTTGTTGACCGAGTACACAACCCATCGAGTCTTCAAGAACAGTCAAATACATAATCAGAGGTCTTCCTTCCACCGGCGGAGACAAGATCGGAGGTTCAGACAGATATTCTTTGATACTGTCGAAAGCTTTCTGGCAATCCTCGGTCCAATCATGAGATTGATCTTTCCGAAGGAGCTTGAATATCGGTGCACATGTGGCAGTCATGTGGGATATAAATCTGGAAATATAGTTCAAGCGGCCAAGAAAACCTCGGACTTGCTTCTCAGTTTTGGGTGCAGGCATTTCCTGTATTGCTTTGACCTTTGCAGGATCAACCTCAATACCTATCTCGCTGACAACAAAACCCAACAACTTGCCAGAACGGACTCCAAATGTACATTTGTTCGGATTCAAACGAAGCCTGAACTTTCTCAGACGCTGAAAAAGCTTCAAGAAATGCTCAACATGTTCAACTTCCGTTTGGGACTTAGCAATCATATCATCAACATAGACCTCTATCTCCTTGTGCATCATATCATGAAACAAGGTAGTCATAGCACGTTGATACGTGGCTCCGGCGTTCTTCAAACCGAAGGGCATCACACGATAAAAGAATGTTCCCCAAGGTGTGATGAATGTTGTCTTCTCCATATCTTCGGGTGCCATCTTGATTTGATTATATCCGAAAAATCCGTCCATAAAGGAAAAGACTTTGAATTTAGCTGTATTGTCTACCAACATATCAATGTGTGGTAGAGGAAAATCATCTTTCGGACTAGCTTTATTCAAATCTCTGTAATCAACACACATACGGACTTTTCCGTTCTTCTTAGGCACAGGCACAATATTGGCCACCCATTGAGGATATGTAGAAGTCACCAGAAACCCCGCATCAATTTGCTTCTGAACTTCCTCTTTGATCTTCACTGCCATATCTGGATGAGTTCTTCTGAGCTTCTGCTTCACAGGCACGCACTCAGGCTTCAAAGGCAGGAAATGTTGCACAATATCTGTATCTAGACCTGGCATGTCTTCATATGACCAAGCAATGATATATGAATATTCTCGTAGCAAACTGATCAAATCTTCCTTGACAGACTCTTCAAGAAGTGCCCCAATCTTCACCAGACGAACACAATCTTCAGACCCCAAGTTGACTGTTTCCAGATCTTCAAGGTGCGGCTGAATGATCTTCTTCTCGTGCTCAAGGAGACGGGTAATCTCATCAGGAATCTCTTCAACGTCATCTTCCTCTTCCTCGAATACAGGGAATTCAAAATTGGGAGATGACGTTGGATCATTATGTTCAATGGGTTTTAGAATCAACCTGCATAATGATTTTGGTTAATGAAAAACTTTAGAATTTAAACAAGCAAATCATTATGCAGATGAAAAGATTGCTTTTATTCTTGTTTTTATGGGTTTTTTGTGATCACTGATTTCATGCAAAAAGCAAAAAGTGAAAACAAATGGAAAAACAAATGTTTAACAATGCATTAATTGAATGAAAACATCATTGTATATATATGCTGCCAACAATGTCATCACTTCTCCTTTTGGCATGGGAGAAGGGTTTTAAACAAAGTGAACAATTACTCTGATCTATGGATGACTGTAGGAACATCTACAGCGACCCAATTGTGGCAGACACCACCAGGTATGATGAAATTGTTCAGATCTTCTGCATCCTCTTCCAAGATAGCAGCAACCTCTTCAGGTTGATCGGCATGGATGAATCCTGCACTCTTGAACAAACCAAACTCGTTGAATGCCCCAGAGGAATAGCCAATGCCAGCCCGGGATCTATTGTCTTCAAGCTCAATCATCTTCCCCAAACCAGCAACTGCACCACATTCAATGGCCAGCTTCGCATCACGATAGGAAGCAAATGAAGGATACTTCTTCTCAATTGGTTCATCAATAGATAAAGCTTGAAACGGAGTTCCAACTTCATCCTCAGCGTCAATGTATGAGAAAGAAGACAAATGGCTAACCAGGAGAGCCTTTTCTCCCCCTACCACAACCAGTTTCTTGTTTTTCACGAATTTCAGCTTCTGGTGTAGGGTGGATGTCACGGTGCCAGCCTCGTGAATCCATGGTCTACCAAGGAGACAGCTATATGATGGGTGGATATCCATTACCTGGAAGGTAAGTTGGAAATCACTTGGTCCAATCTTGATTGGGAGATCAACTTCCCCAATCACAGTCTTACGTGACCCATCAAACGCTTTCACAACAACACCACTCTGCCTCATGGGAGGCCCCTGATACGACAACTTTGAAAGAGTGGATTTTGGCAATACGTTCAGAGAAGATCCAGTGTCCACCAGCACGTTGGACATGGCATCAGACTTACAATTCATAGAGATGTGTAAAGCCATGTTGTGGTCTCTTCCCTCCTCAGGGAGATCAGCGTCACAGAAACTCAACGTGTTGCAAGCAGTGATGTTTGCAACAATACCATCAAACTGTTCTACAGTGACATCATGATCAACATACGCCAGGTCCAAAACCTTCTACAGAACCTCCCTATGGGGTTCTGAATTCAGCAGCAAAGATAAAACGGAGATCTTGGATGGCGTTTGTAGAAGCTGGTCTACAACATTGTACTCACTCTTTTTGATGAGCCTCAGCATCTCATCACATTCTTCGTTCACAATGCCACTCGGGCCAACAGAAGAATCAGGAGTCTTTTGTACAGAGGAGGGTTTGGCAACATCAAGTGCCGGATTCTGAACATTCACGACCGTCCCCACCGGACGCTCAGCAGAATCAGAAGCAACAGCCTTAGCCTGAGGCTTAGGCGCAGAAAATACACGACCACTCCTGGTCAACCCGCTCACATCGGCAATGTTGGTTACGGAGGTAGAAGGCAACGACACTTCTCTCCCATCTTCAACAGCAACGGGGTTATATCTAAACGGCACAGCTCGGTCAGAAGAATAAGGCATAGGGCCTGCAGGCTTAATCACTAGAGACGGAGAGACCTTCGGCTTGCTGCTATCATAACGAATAACAACAGGCTCGGGTAATTTGAACACCGGTAAAATAACATTCACCTCCGGTTCATCTTCATCAACATTACGGTTCTGAAGAATCTCTATGGTTCCCTCATCTAGCAGCTCTTGAAGCTCTCGTCGCACCTGGCGACAACCCAAACGGTTCACGGAACAGATACGGCATCTGTCATGGTCATGCTCCATATGGCTGTATTGACACAGCAAGCGATGCAACTCGACCAGTGACTGTCTAATATGACTGACATATTTGACTTTGTACTTCCCAGGACACCCCTGGACCATATTCACAGATTTCCCGTGCGCGGGCAATGGGTTCTTGGTGACATTGGGGCCTGAATCTTCAAAGCTCAGAATTCCACATCTCATAAGGTCTTGAACCTTAGTCTTCAGTGGGTAGCAGTTTTCAATGTTATGACCCGGAGCACCGGAATGATAAACACAGTGTTGGTCTGGTTTATACCACCATTGAGGATTTGCATGAATAGCAGGAGGATCCCTGGGTGTAACCAACTTCCTTTCCAACAAGGAAGGATATAACTCTGCATATGACATAGGAATTGGATCGAAACTGATCTTCTTCCTATCATAACTCAAGTTAGCTTGGTTGGTGGTACTGCCACGAGGCTGGTAAGCCTGTTGCTGTGGACGGTGTTGTTGCTGATACTGCGGTTGCTGCTGATGCTGAGCACTGTCTCTGAAAACAGGTGCTATGTGAGCCACCTGGTGCTGATTACTTGCACGACGTGCAGGCTTCCTCTGAACAGAGGGTCTTCTGGATTTATTATGGGATTGCACAGCATGTGCCTCCCCATCCTTCTTCTTAAACGCCCCATACCGTTTAGAAGAAGAGCTCTCATCCTTTGCCAATCATCCTTCACGGACCCCTTCCTCGAGACGCATCCCCATGTTCACCATCTCGGTGAAATCAGAGGGAGCGCTTGCTACCATCCGCTCGTAATAAAAAGAACTAAGAGTCTTCAAAAAGATCTTAGTCATCTCTTTCTCTTCTAGCGGCGGAGTAATCTGAGCAGCCAGCTCTGGCCACCTCTGGGCGTACTCCTTAAATGTCTCCTTATCCTTCTGAGACATGGCCCTGAGTTGATCACGGTCAGGAGCCATATCAACGTTGTATTTGTACTGCTTGACGAAGGCTTCGCCAAGATCGTTGAAGGATCGGATATTAGCACTGTCCAAACTCATGTACCATCTGAGTGCAGCACCGGACAGACTGTCTTGAAAATAATGGATCAGAAGCTGATCATTATCAGTTTGGGTAGACATTTTCCTGGCGTACATGACCAGGTGAGCCAGAGGGCAGGTGTTCCCCTTATATTTTTCAAAGTCAGGCACTTTGAATTTGATCGGTATCTTCACACCGGGAACAAGACACAACTCGGTAGTAGACTTGCCGAACAAATCCTTCCCCCTGAGGGTCTTCAATTCCTTTCTCAGCTCAAGGAATTGGTCATTCATAGCGTCCATCTTCTCATTAACATTCGGGCCCTCAGACGGCTCAGAATGATAGATGGTGTCGTCTACCCTAGGCATGGTATGCACGACAGGAGGAGCAGCAACAGGGATCGGGCTAGATGCCGGCATATGAGCAAAAGTTGGGGCAGGAATATCAGGCATGAAACCTGGAGGCATTCCCCAAGGAAACTCGGCTGGCATAGAATTGGGCATAAAATGAGCACTGGCGGCTGGCACAGTCGGAGCTACAATCTCTGAAATGACCATCCTCTGGGCAGGAGTTGCGGGCGGTTGAGCAGGTTGATTCTGAGCAGCAAGGAGTTGCTCCATCAAAGCGCCAAGTCTGGCGACCTCTTCTTTTAGCTCTCGGTTCTCTTGTTCTAGCTGATCCATAACTCTTGCAGAATTGGCTCGAGTATAATACCGGTGAGTCAGCTTGTCTTCAAAATAAATGAAGAGCACAGAGTTAGGACAAGAAGACCAGAAACAAGGTACCTGCTTATGCAAGATGATGCATGAAATGCTTGTGCATATGCTTTGTTTTTATTTTCAAGGAACCCTTAGGGTATTATTTTCAATTTTTGATCATTTAAAGCATTTTGATCTCATATGGAAAATATCTCATTCAATATATTTTGAACAAAGAAGTACAGCATTTTTTATCATTACAAAGAGAAAAGGAAAACAACATCCTATGGATCCCTAGAAGCTCGGGATGCTGGAAGACGAGATGCACACAACTTCTTGATCTCTCTCTCATAGGCTGCTTCCATATCTGCTTTCTCCTTTGCAAGTCGATCATACTTCCTCTTCCAGAACTTGGAAGACTGAGGAAGCAGAGAAGTCCAAGTATCATTCGGATCGTCGATCAGTTGATGCTCGAGAAACTCGATCAGAGCGTCCTTCTCCTTCAGCTGATGAAGCAATTCTTCTCTTTCACGGATCCAAGCACGTGAAAGGTCTTCTTCTCTCAACTCCTCTACACGTTGGGTAGGGAGGGTTGAAGGCCCAGCCACATCCATAGGTGTAGGTCTCGGATGGTCGTATGGCATCAGATATACGGCAGCTCTCTGTCTGACCCAAGAAGTATAAGGCTCCAAAGCAATGCAATTCTTCGGTCCTAGTTCATTCCTGGTCTTCTTGCAGATCTTGCGCCAAGCGCAGACAAATCTGGCTTTCAGGCCTTGGGGATCTTTACCCTCCTGAAAGAACACACCTTCTAATAGAATGTTATGAGGTTTATCCTTTAGGGGGAACCCAAGCTGACGTCGTGCGAGAATAGGATTGTAGCTTATCCCACCACATGTACCAAGAAGAGGTACATTAGGGAATTCACCGTAATAATCAATGATCTGAACGGTATCATACACGCGATCATACCAAGAGATATCATCATTAGTGAGAGACATCAGTCTCTGAGACCACCGTAGACATCCCTTGTTCTCCTTGAAAGCAACAGTCTGCGGCAAGTGTGAAATAAACCACTTATATAGCAGAGGCAGACAGCACACAATAACTCCTCCGCCCTTTGCATTCCTCAGATGCAAAGAGACATAGGCATCACCCAACAGAGTCGGAACGGGATTAAGAACTGAGAAGATCCTAATGGCGGTCATGTCCACAAATTTGTCGAAGTTGGGAAACAACACCAAACCGTAGATGAGCAGCACAAATAATACCCTCAAAGGCATCCTCACTCTTGGCCTTCCCATAAAAGGTAGCTTGAGCGATGAGGAACTCGGAAGGAAAACCCTGAATTCCGCCTTTGGTAGTCAGATTAGCTTTAATCAACTCTTCATCTATGTGCAACAAGCTTGCAATCTCTCGAGCAGTCGGAATACTCTCTAAGCCACTGAACGGCACCTGATCCAGAATAGGGATCCCAATAAGATGAGAATACTCCTCCAAAGTAGGCAACAACTGGAAGTCCGGAAAAGAGAAGCAGTGGTACAGAGGATCATAAAACTGTGCCAGAGTACTCATCAAACCCTCATCAACCTGAGTAGTCAGCAGAGGCAGAAGCTTCCCATAGCGAGCTTTGAAACCCAAGGGATCTAATACATAAGATGTCAGATTCCTTAACTCTTTTACATCAGGCTGTCTAAAGCTGTACTTCTTTGTATGCCTTTTTGGTTTTTCCATGTCTGAAAATTTTGCAAATAAACCCTTTAAGTTCCTTGAAAATTTTCTCTTTTTTCTGATGACATGAAGTGCAGATGAATGCATGAATGCATGATGCAACAATCACACTCAAGGATCAAGCAAGTCACACCAAACAAAGGTCATGGGAAAGCTCATTGTATCCCTAATATCAATCATCCATTTTGGTGGATTTAGGTTTTCACCTTATCAACACCCAAGTTCCATTGATATTAACGGTACATGAACCGGCTCAAACATCCTTAATATCAACCATCCATTTTGGCGGATTATGGTTTACACCTTATCAACGCCCAGGTTCCATTGATATTAAGGTTATCTGAACGACTCAACCATGAATCACGGGTTTGCTGAGAGTCACGAGCATGGAGTCTTGGTTAAGAACCACCCAAAGGGAGTGTACTAGGGTTTAAACCTGCCAGACATGTTCTACCAGAGGTTCCCATAATCATCGTCCCATCTTTCGGATATTATCGGAGGAACGAATACTCGTATTCCAAAAATATTCTCAAGAGAGACTCTTATGAGTGTAGTATCGCGTAACAATCGCATCAGATATGACATCTGAACGACCTCCGCACTACGTCCTAAAAATAGGCCAAGATGGGCTTGGTAAACTACGGTCCTTGGCTTCTAAGGCACATGATTGAAAGAATAATGTCTAACCACAAATAACTTGTGTGACATTATTAATCCAACATGACCTCCACCAAGTGAATGGACTCGCAAGTCAACTGGCTAAGGAATACTCCACACCAGTCAACAAGACTATGCCATTCTCCTATCCTAGAGTGCACTCGAGTTCGGGTATAGAACTCATCTCACAGAGATCACCAAAGCAAACAGCAGTTGTATATCAAGCAATTCAAACATTACAATCAATACAGTAATCCCAAATTGTACAAAAATATGTCAAATAACAAATAAACAAGTATCACACAACAAGGGTGAAAAGTAGGCAAAACCACCAGGGAAGGTCTAATGTTCTCCCCAGCAGAGTCGCCACTTTTCTGTAGCGGTGTATTCGTCACTTTATGATTTATTGATTAAACCAAAAGCAAAGCATACAAAGAAATCGAGTTGCCACCGCACTTTTATTTATCCAAAGGAATGGCTAAAAAGCGAACAAAAGCCTAAGAAGTTTTACTCATAGAAAACTAATGAAAAGATCAGAGAATCTGGGTAAGGGGTTAATTACGCAATGGGAAGGTGTTAGGAACCCAAAACGTCCTAGGTACTCCTAGGGAGCCCTTTTCACACTTGTTGTATAAAAAGTTTATTTGTTTATGACATATTGTGCAAACATGATTGGGAAGATGAGAAAAGAATATACAATTTTTATTGCTTTTGTGTTTGAACGGATGAACCCGTTGCCTACGTACCTTCCATGAAAGGTAAGGATCAAAACGCCGTAGTTCGGCTAAAAGATTTCCAAAATATCAGTTGGTTCATTTTAAAACAAGAGCACTAAGGCTTTTCATTACCAAAGGGGGAAAACTCAACCTGAATCAACAATCCACCATGCGAGTACGGCTTCAACATACTATTGAGGGGTTAACCCTATAATAAGTATGGAAGACTTACAATCAACTCACTAAGGATAAGGTAAGATTTACATCAACCACTATGGTAATTGAAACCTAAGGCTAATGTATGAAAGCATATTAACAATGGACAAAGCCACAAAACAATTGAATGGGTGAAGTTAATTGATTATGATTATTCACAAAATATGGTCAAAGTATGATTAAGATTCAATTCAGAGAAGTGTTATCAAAAGTGAAGTTTGAAAAGTCAAGGACTTACGGTCCAGGTTTCTAATTTGAAAAGAGATGAGAATGTCTGCACAACATGTATTTACAAGTTTTAAAATCAACAAGTGAAAAGGGTTTTGAGACAAAAAGGATGTGGATGAAGGAGTGTAAAACTTCCTAGAAGTTCACCTCTTGAGATCATATAGAAAATGATCCAAGTGTGTCTTATGGAATGAGGCAACAATGCAAGTAAGCAAATAAAAGCAAGGTGATACCGGATGCCATCAATGGACTTATACCAATCTCACAAACAAAAGCGGATACCGGATACTAATCAATGGATTTACACCAATCTCCTAAAACAAAACAATGATGCCGGATGCCAATAAATGGACTTATTCCAATCTCACAAAACAAAAGCGGATACCGGATACCAATCAATGGATTTACACCAATCTCCTAAAACAAAACAATGATACCGGATGCCAATAAATGGACTTACTCCAATCTCCTAACACAAAACAATGATACCGGATGCCAATAAATGGACTTACTCCAATCTCACTCAACAAAATAAAACATGGATGTCAGATGCCAATCTATCTGGACTTACTCTAACTTCCACAGATGATCATAGGAATACAAATGCCAACAACATGGACTTACACTTGCATCCTCACATACAACAAGCAAATAAGAAGCACTAAGCAAGGAGGACATAAGTGGCCAATGAAATGGTCTTACACTCAATCCCTTCCAAATCATAGGAACAAATGGCCAATGAATGGACTTATAGTTGATTCCTCAATGGGCAAACTCAAACAAATCACACAGATATGAAATGATGATCATGCAATAATGAACAATTAATGATGATAAATGCACAAAGGTATGCAAGCAAACATGCACATATGAATCAAGCAATCAGTCAAACAAAGTCATTTAGCACACACTATATACAAGCAATTAGGCTCAAGCAAGGGTTAGACTTTAAAGTCAACTGGAATGGGGTGAGTGGTGCTCTTAACCTTAACATTGAGAGTTAAGGTGAAGCAGATGAAAGGATATGAGGGGTGTGCCTCATTGCTCTTATCCCTGGTCAGAGAGAGCATTGAATATCAAAAGGTGTGGGAGTTCAGAAAGTTGGAACTCTCTCCACAAGTTAATGACTCTATAGATCTTGGGTTAGGATCCACAATGCTACAACATGTAACGTGAGCAAAGGGAAGACACACAAAATAGTAGGAGATGGACTACACATCTCTTCTATCTACCAATTGCCTTAACAAAAGGACTTTTCCTGCTTGGGGACAAAGATAAACAATCACAAACATTGCCTCTTAAGGAGGACTTCAGACAGGTGCCTGGCTAAGTAACAAGCCAGGTCTTCCAGACTACATGAAGAAGAAGATGTTATACCTCAATGCTAATGCTATCAAGCAAAGAAAAAATCAAGTTCACAATGAACTATAGCAACTAAGGTACCTGAAATCAATCCAACACAATCAGTATTCAATTCAAAAAGAAAGTCAACAGACAATAGACAGTCAACTGTACACAAACAATGCATTAAGCAAAGCATAAGCCCAACTCAAAGGAGCTCAAAGCATACTACAAAACAAACCAAGTTAGTCCATGACAATCAAATAAACCAAACTCAATCAATTTGAATTAATCTCCTTAAAACAATTGCTTCTTCAACCTGAAAATCAAACTCAAACATGAGAAGTAGACCACTAGGACAAGGCCTAGGGTCAAAGGAGGAGAAATAAACCAAAACAGAACATGAAAGTTGACCAAAATCAAGATTAATCAAATAAGAACAAATTCCAATTGGTCTCATATCAAAAGCATCAACCAATTCCATTTCATAAGCAAAACATGTCAAACAAGCAAATTGGGATCACATTGGAGCAAACAGAATGAACACAAGCAAATCAAATCAAGAATGGCTCAATAAATTCCAAGAAAACTCATGCCTAAACAGAATACATTGAAGGATCAACACACCAAAAATCATGGCATTTGGCTAAGTGGAAGCATGTCAAAGAAAATCACTAAGTCATGGTATGCAAAAACAAGCTCAAACAAGGCCACAAATGGTGCATTAACTTCACACAAGCATAAAACAGTGATGACAAATGATAAATGATCCAAACCAAAACCAAAATGAACTTCAATGTGTGTAGAAAACATGTGTAAAATTTCAAGTCCATCCAATAAACCTCAAGAATTTCACAAATCATATAAGATCATGACTCACAAAAAGTCCACAATTGGTCAAACAGAAAGTAAAATCTCAATCAAATTGAAAATGCACTCAAAATATCCACAAAAATTCACACTCAAACGTAACATCCAGGAGAGTCAACATGCAAAAATTCAGATCATTTTGAGTTCATATGGCATGGTAGCAAAAATCCACAAGTTGGACAAGAAATGGTGTGACACACATTGTCACACCCAAATTGATCAGGTCATATCTCACAATCCAGAAATGCAAAAATAGCAAACTATATACCAAAATGACCAGGAATGAGTCTAGATTATGCATGTCAATTTTCATGTTCATAGGATCAAGCATCATGATTTCATAAAATAAATGGCAAGCATTATGCAAGAAATGACATGTATGAACAAACCCTAGGCAATTTTTAAATCCAACCGTGCACAAATCTGGAAAAAATATCCAAAAAAAAAGTAGACATGATGATGAACATTTCACAAAAAATTCCAGGTGATTTGGATTATTATTTTAGGAGTTATGATTTTTTCAATGTGAAGAAAAATTAAAAAATGAATGAAACAAGTATGTGAACATGTACAAGTGAGATGGAATAAATGTCAAAAGCCTAAAATGAAATTGCCTTGGAGCGGACTCGAACACGCGAGCAATTTGAAAATCCAAGGCGCCAAGACCAAACGCGGTCGTTTTGGCCAATGCCCTAAGCGCATGCAGCATGCATGCATCGCGTGAATCCGCAGGTAATACGTGCGAATCCGCAGGAAAAGCCGTGGCTAGCGCTATGAAGGTCGCGGATAAATCCGCAGGAAATCTCCAGCCAGCAAGAACACATGAAGATCTTCATGATCTTCATGCACGATTTTTCCAGAAAAATGGAATGTTCCAGAAACGTAAATTGCGCATTGCATCTCAAAGATCTAACATTAGGCAACAAGAATCCACAACTAACATGTCCAAAAACACTAAATCAAGCATGAATCGATCAAAGTAAAAATCAATCATCAAACTTCAAATCAACCGTTCTCTCTCATTTTGGCATGGTTTAACATGATTCAAAGCTCATTCAATTCAGGAATCAAAGATCTATGATATTAATACAAGAAAAAGCAAGATTATGAAGATTAGTTTGTGACCTCTTGGAGCACCAGAAGCGGATTCAGCTGGAAATAGGTCTTGTAATGCTTGGAGGATCTTCTACAATGCTTATGGAGATGTTTAGAAGGAAGATCGAAGCTCAGCTATGCACGATTCCACAATTTCAAGACTTCACCATTGTTGATGTTCTTGCTTTCAAGATGCTTTAATTTGCACGAATTTCAGTTGAATCTTGATTGAATGTTGCTCAACAATGATGCTTGATGATGAACAGAGCAAGAACAATGCCAATTACTTGAAGGAAATGAGAGAAAAAATTGAAAAAGTTGAGAGAATTTTGAGATGAAAAATTTTAGATCTGAAAAAATGAATTGTGGTTAGGGTTTTTCTGTTATGATTCCACTTATATACCTCTAATTAACCAAGTTTAATCATGATTAATCAATTGGTAATGGAAAATTAGTGAAAACCACATGTTTGGGGCAAATGGACAAAACCATCCTTATGCATGTGCATGGCATGCTACAGTGCGAATTTCACTTGAAACTAGTTTAAAAACCTGTTTGGATGCAAATGAGATTGATTGGAATTGAAAATCATGCATATTTTTCAAATGGATATTTTCCCTCCAAAAATTCAAATTAATTCAAGTAAAAAATGAAGTATTTTTGTGATGAGTTTTAATGAAATGTGATGCATGATCATGATAGTAGAGATCAATAGAAAATTGCTCAAAAAAGAATCACATGAATTGGCCTTTTGATGCAAAAGTTATGCCTTGTTGAAGTTCAAAATTCATGGACAATGATTTGATCATAACTTGCCAACCACAAATGAGAAATGGATGTTCTTGGACTTTTTGGAAAGGTGGGAGCAAGATCTTCAACTTTCATGTTGGACAAAATTTTATTTGAAGCTTTCTTGGACATGTAATCTTGAGGAGAAAACCTTTCCATTTTTGGCAGTTTGAAATTACAGGTCACCTACTATTTTTGGAAACTTTTTGTCTGACCTCAAATCCTTCAAGGTTGATGTTTGACATGTTATATGAGACTTGTATGGACATGAATGAGACCTCTCAAACCATCTCCCACCTTCAAATCCCTGATTAAATGCACAGTTGACCATAATTGACTTTGCTAGGGTTTTGGTTGACTGAACAATGCTTTGATGAATTTCAAGCCTCTACCACTTGAGATCTTGATTCAAAATGATGTCATAACTCATATGAACTCTTGATGAATAATCATGGTGCCCAAATTCTTCAGAATGGCCACCATCTATTGCTCAATGGCTGCCTTTGACTGGTTTGACCTAGTTTTGCTTCATCTGCAAGTAACAAGGTTAGATGACAATATTTTTGTACTTTTGGTTAGTAAACAAATGAAAAGCAATGATATACAAATGCAAAACATGCTTGGTGATCAAGAACCACACTCACAAGATAGCCCACCCACAAGGAAGGAGGCAAAGGTGTACAATGATCCTTGAGGCAATGATATGATATGATATGATGCCATGAGGGATCTTAGGGACAAAATTGGGGTCTTACAGCAGTATCTCATGCCAATCCTTATACGTAACAACCATCTTCTAGATAATCTTCTTGATATTCTTATTAGCAACCTCAACAGCCCCATTCATTTTGGGCCTATAAGGAGAATAATTATGATGTGCGATCTTGAACTCGCTACACAGCTCTTTCATCATCTTGTTGTTCAAGTTAGATCCATTATCAGTAATGATCTTATCCGGCACACCATAACGGCATATGAGTTGATTCTTGATAAACTTCATGACCACTTGCCTGGTCACATTTGCATATGATGCCGCTTCAACCCACTTGGTGAAGTAATCAATTGCTACGAGAATAAACCTATAATCGTTGGACGCTTTCGGCTCTATCATGCCAATCATGTCAATTCCCCACATGGAGAAGGGCCATGGTGATGAAATCACATTCAGAAGTGTCGGAGGAATATGAATCTTATCCGCATAGATGTGACACTTATGGCATTTCTTCACATATTTGCAACAATCAGACTCCATTGCCAGCCAATAGTAGCCTACTCTCAACATCTTTCTAGCCATGGCATGTCCATTGGAATGAGTACCAAATGAACCCTCATGGACCTTAGTCATTAACAAGTCTGCTTCGTGTCTATCCATGCATCTGAGCAGAATCATGTCAAAATTTCTCTTATAAAGCACATCGCCATTGAGGTAGAAACTGCCAGATAATCTTCTCAAGGTCTTCTTGTCTTTCACAGATGCCCCAGGCGGGTAAATCTGGCTCTGAAGAGAACACTTGATGTCATAATACCACGGCTTATCATCTTGCACCTTCTCTACTGTAAATACATGAACTGGTATGTCCAAGCGCATCACAGTGATATTGGGAACTTCATTCCAAAGTCTAACCATAATCATCGAAGCAAGTGTAGCTAGCGCATCTTGTAACACCCCGATAATAATAAAATAATTATTTAAATTGAGTTAATAATTTATTTATTAATTTAATTAAATAATTGGAAATTTTATTATTATTATTATTGAATTATTATTATTATTGGGATAATAATATAAATTGGAAAATATATAAGTGTGAAATAAAGAAAAAGAGCCCATTTGGTAAAGAAAAGGTTTTCACGTGAAACAGAGAAGCGATTGAGAAAGCGGAGAAAGGGCAAGAGGAAGAGCTAGAGAGCAAGGGTTGGAGAACGGAAAAGCTTGAAGCTCAAAGTTGCCGGATTAACTCAGGTAAGGGGGGTTTATCGTCGATTAATGGGTATTATGGGATAATATGTAATGGGTAGTGATAAGCCGTTATTTGACCCTAATTGGAATTGGTGAATGCTGGAATTACGTTGGTTAAACTGTGTTAAAAACTGAAATTGAATCCGTGATTGTATGTGTCGTGATTTTCCGATAATGTAGCTTTTTACGAAATTGGAATCGGAGGTCCGGAAGTCCTCCAATGGCGGAAAATACGGAGAATTCTGCATTCTGCCTTGAGTTAGCGCAGGAACAGCTTCTGTCTTGCGTTAACCGGTTAACCCAGGGTGTTAACCGGTTAACACTGTTTTGAATTGTGAAAATTTGCTGTTTTGTCTGCGTTAACCGGTTAACCCAGGGTGTTAACCGGTTAACACTGTTGTGATTGCTGAAATATTGCTGTTTGTGCTGCGTTAACCGGTTAACCCAGGGCGTTAACCGGTTAACACTGTTAAGTTTTGGGACAGGAAGCGTGTTGTGCTGCGTTAACCGGTTAACCCAGGGCGTTAACCGGTTAACACTGTTGCAGAGTGGAAAATTGGTGTTTTAAATGTTGTGTGCCTAATTGGGGGTTGGCCTATGTTGGCCTATGATGTAACAAGGATTAATTCCCGCTGTTTTGAGCAGTATAGGTATTAGTAGAGTGTGCTAATACTGTGTTTAATTAATTGACATGATATGATGTGTTGATGATGTATGATGATATGCATAATGTTGTGAATGTATATATTATGCATGTATTTGTGAATGGACTGTTTTATGGCTTAGAGTGCGAGCATATGTCTATTCTTGAATTGTTGTTGATGTTGCATTGCTAGGTGATTAGCATGCATAGCATAGCCTTTGGGGCTGTAGCTAATTCCCATGGTGAGGAATTAGTGAGTGAATCATTGTGGATTTGTTGTTGATGTTTGCATGCTAGATGATTAGTGTGCATAGCATAGCCTTTGGGGCTGTAGCTAATTCCCATGGTGAGGAATTAGTGAGTGAGTCATTAGATCTCAAATGAGTGGGACTAGTGAGCTTAGTAGCCGTATCTGGATTTGATCGGTGAGCTTGAACTATATGTTCAAGAATAGTCGGTACCGCATGTGTGGAGTCTCATTGCATAATGTATGTATGGCGTATAATATGAATGGATGTATTCCAATATTATACGTGTGGTTATGTTATTATGAAGTATGATTCGAGATTATACTTGTGTTTTATGTTGGTGTTGAGTATGATGTTGAGCTGATGTGCTGTTACTGATTGTATGTTGTGAGTAGGGTGATTAATGTGTTAAATTACTTAACATGACATTATATTCTATAATGCTTATTATATCGATTGAGGAACTCACCCTTACAACTATTTTTCAGGTAACGAGAAATGAGTTGAGTAGAAGCGAATGCTTGGAGTCTAGTGTAGTCTCCTTAGTGGGTCATGCTCTGATAGATGTAACATCGGGAGGGAACCTTTTTAATTATATTGTTAAAGATTGTTGAACCAGTTTACATGTAGTATGTTTCATGGTTTGATTAATTTGATTTATATCCGCTGCGATTTATGCAAATGTTTAATTGATTAAATAAAGAGCATGACAGTAGTTTTGGAACATGGTGTGAATGATTGTGTGACACCCTTAACTGCATAATTACTCTGATATATGTTTATTATTTTAATTAAATATTTGGGGTATTTTAGAAGGGTGTTACATTAGTGGTATCAGAGCATAGTCGGTCGAGTCGAGTCGTAATTATTCTGTTTCCCCTGTACGGGATAGGTGTTGTGTAACCCTATCAGTACTTATTGTTTTAGTTTGTTTGGGTTTTCAGAATAGAGATGGATGGAAGAGGTAGAGACGATGCTGCGATTGCTGAGGCTCTGGGTATGCTAGCTGGAGTACTTGGAGGGAATCCGAATGTGGTGGGAATGGGAGTTGCTCGTCAATTGAGTGAGTTCCAGAAGAACAATCCTCCAATGTTCAAGGGAGCATACGATCCAGATGGCGCTCAGAAGTGGTTGAAGGAGATAGAGAGAATCTTCCGAGTGACTGAGTGTGCCGATAACCAGAAGGTCAGGTTCGGTACGCATATGCTGTCAGAGGAAGCTGATGATTGGTGGGTTGCTACCCGCACTGAGTTGGAAACTGCTGGGAATGCTGAGATCACTTGGGCTGTGTTCAGAGAGAGATTCCTGAGGAAGTATTTTCCAGAGGATGTCAGAGGAAAGAAAGAGATAGAGTTCTTGGAATTGAAGCAGGGTAACAAGTCTGTTACTGAGTATGCTGCTAAGTTCACAGAGCTGTCAAAGTATTACACTCCCTATAATGAGGCTGCTGGAGAATTTTCAAAATGTGTGAAGTTTGAGAACGGGTTGCGTCCTGAGATCAAGCAGGCTATTGGATATCAACGGATCAGAGTGTTTTCTGACTTGGTTGACTGTTGCAGGATTTTTGAACAGGATTCCAAAGCCAGAGCAGAGAGCTATCAGCAAAGGGTTGATAGGAAAGGCAAGAATCAGAATGATCGTGGAAAACCGTATGCAGCTGGCAAAGGTTTCCAGAAGCAGAGTGGGATGAGGAGGCCTAGTGGGGGAGACTCTAGTGCCCCTGCTAAGTGTTATAGATGTGGTCGGGCTGGGCATCATGTCCATGAGTGTACCAGTGCTGAGATGAAGTGTTTCAAGTGTGGAAAAGGTGGTCATTTGGCTGCAGAGTGTCGGTTGAAGACTGTAACTTGTTTCAACTGTGGAGAGTTGGGTCATATCAGTCCACAGTGTCCTAAGCCGAAGAAGGAGAATCAGTCAGGAGGCAAGGTCTTTGCTTTATCGGGTTCTGAGACTTCTGCAGATGATCGTTTGATCCGAGGTACGTGTTATATTAATGGCTTTCCTCTTGTAGCTATTATTGACACCGGTGCTACTCATTCCTTTATATCTTTGGATTGTGCTGTTAAACTTAAGTTAGAGATATCTGAGATGCTTGGAAGTATGGTGATTGATACTCCTGCGAAGGGTTCAGTGACTACTACTTCAGTTTGTTTGAATTGTCCTTTGAGTATTTTTGGTAGAGACTTTGGGATAGACCTTGTGTGTCTTCCGTTAGTGCAGATTGAGGTTATCTTGGGAATGAACTGGTTGGTGTTTAACCGAGTTTCTATTAACTGTTTTGATAAGACTGTGATATTTCCTGAGATTGAAGAAGGAAAGAGTTTGTTTCTATCAGCCAGGCAGGTGAATGAGGCAGTAGCAGATGGGGCAGAGTTGTTTATGCTGTTAGCGACTCTGGAGGCTAAAGATAAACTGGCGATTTGTGATCTAGCCGTGGTGTGTGATTTTCCTGATGTGTTTCCAGAAGAAGTGAATGAATTACCGCCAGAGCGTGAAGTTGAGTTCTCGATTGATTTGGTACCTGGTACTAGACCAATATCGATGGCTCCGTACCGTATGTCTGCTGTTTAGTTAGCTGAATTGAAGAGTCAGTTGGAAGATCTGTTGGATAAGAAATTTATTCGTCCGAGTGTGTCACCGTGGGGTGCACCAGTGTTGTTGGTTAAGAAGAAAGAAGGTACTATGAGGTTGTGTGTGGACTACAGGCAACTGAATAAAGTGACGATCAAGAATCGGTATCCTTTGCCGAGGATTGATGATTTGATGGATCAGTTGGTTGGTGCGAGTGTGTTCAGCAAGATAGATTTGAGATCTGGGTATCATCAGATACGTGTGAAAACTGAGGATATTCAGAAGACTGCTTTCAGAACAAGGTATGGACATTATGAGTATTCTGTAATGCCTTTTGGTGTAACTAATGTGCCTGGAGTATTTATGGAGTACATGAATAGGATTTTCCATCCGTACCTAGATCAGTTTGTTGTGGTGTTTATTGATGACAGTTTGGTGTATTCGAAATCCGAAGAAGAGCATGTTGAGCATTTGAGAGTGGTTTTAGAAGTTCTACGAGAAAAGAAGTTATTTGCTAAACTCTCTAAATGTGAATTTTGGTTAGAAGAGGTTAGTTTTCTTGGTCATGTGATTTCAAGAGGTGGTGTTGCTGTGGATCCTTCTAAGATAGAAGCGGTGTCTAAGTGGGAAGCTCCGAAGTCTGTTGCTGAGATTCGAAGTTTCCTTGGTTTGGCTGGTTACTATAGGAAATTCATTGAGGGATTTTCTAAGTTGGCGTTACCGTTGACGATGTTGACTAGAAAGGGGCAAGCGTTTGTTTGGGACTCGAAATGTGAAGAAGGTTTCCAAGAGTTAAAGAGAAGGTTGACTACTGCTCCTATTCTGATATTACCGAGTTTGTCGGAATCATTTGAGGTTTACTGTGATGCTTCATTGTTGGGCTTGGGTGGTGTGTTGATGCAGAATAAGCAGGTTATAGCTTATGCTTCGAGACAACTGAGAGTTCATGAGAAGAACTATCCGACACACGATTTAGAGTTGGCAGCTGTGGTATTTGTTCTGAAATTATGGAGGCATTACTTGTATGGGTCAAGATTTGAGGTTTTCAGTGACCATAAAAGTTTAAAGTATTTGTTCGATCAGAAAGAGCTGAATATGAGACAGAGGAGATGGTTAGAATTTCTGAAGGATTATGACTTTGGTTTGAATTACCATCCGGGTAAAGCAAACGTAGTGGCAGATGCATTGAGTCGGAAATCATTACATATGTCTATGTTAATGGTTAAAGAATTGGATTTAATTGAGCAGTTTAGAGATTTGAGTTTGGTGTGTGAGAGTACTCACAATAGTGTTAAATTGGGAATGTTGAAGTTAACGAGTGGTATTCTGGATGAGATTAGAGAGGGTCAGAAATCCGATGTGCTTTTGGTTGATAAGTTGACTTTAGTGAATCAAGGTCAAGGTGGTGAATTCAGAGTGGATGAGAATGGTGTTTTGAAATTTGGTAATCGGGTGTGTATTCCGGATGTTATCGAACTTAAGAAGAGTATTCTAGAGGAAGGACATCGTAGTGGCCTGAGTATTCATCCTGGAGCTACGAAGATGTATCATGATTTGAAAAAGTTATTTTGGTGGCCGGGAATGAAGAAAGAAATTGCGAGTTTTGTTTATTCCTGTTTGACTTGTCAGAAGTCAAAGATTGAGCATCAGAAGTCGTCTGGGCTAATGCAACCGTTGGCTGTTCCAGAGTGGAAGTGGGATAGTATCAGTATGGATTTTGTTTCTGGTTTGCCGAGGACAAATAAGAATTTTGAAGCTATTTGGGTGATTGTGGATAGATTGACGAAGTCGGCTCATTTCATTCCGATCAGAATGGATTATCCGTTAGAGAGATTAGCCGAGTTGTATATTGAGAAGATTGTAAGTTTGCATGGTATTCCGTCGAGTATTGTTTCGGACAGAGATCCTAGATTTACATCGAAGTTCTGGGAAGGTTTGCAGAGGGCTTTGGGAACTAAGCTGAGATTGAGTTCTGCATATCATCCGCAGACTGATGGTCAGACTGAGAGGACGATTCAGTCATTAGAGGATCTTTTGAGAGCTTGTGTTTTGGAAAAAGGAGGTGCTTGGGATTGTTATTTGCCTTTGATTGAGTTTACCTACAACAATAGTTTTCATTCGAGCATTGGTATGGCACCGTTTGAAGCTTTGTATGGTAGGAGATGTCGGACACCTTTATGTTGGTATGAGTCCGGTGAGAGTGCTGTGGTTGGACCGGAGATTGTTCAACAAACTACGGAAAAGATTAAGATGATTCAGGAGAAGATGAGAATTGCTCAGAGTCGTCAGAAGAGTTATCATGATAAGAGGAGGAAGTCACTTGAGTTCCAAGAGGGAGATCATGTGTTTCTTCGTGTTACTCCGATAACAGGTGTTGGTCGAGCTTTGAAGTCGAAGAAGTTGACACCTCGATTTATTGGTCCTTATCAGATTTTGGAGAGGATAGGGGAGGTAGCCTATCGTGTCGCTTTACCGCCGTCGCTTGCGAATTTGCATGAGGTTTTTCATGTGTCTCAGTTGAGGAGGTACATTCATGATCCGTCACATGTAGTCCAAGTAGATGATGTACAGGTGAGAGATAACCTGACTGTTGAAACATCACCTATGAGGATTGAGGATAGAGAGTTGAAGCAGTTGCGGGGTAAAGAGATTGCCTTGGTGAAGGTAGCTTGGGGAGGACCAGCAGGTGGCAATGTGACTTGGGAACTTGAGAGTAAGATGAAGGAATCTTACCCAGAGTTGTTCGCTTGAGGTATGTTTTCGAGGACGAAAACTCTTTTAGTGGGGGAGAGTTGTAACACCTCGATAATAATAAAATAATTATTTAAATTGAGTTAATAATTTATTTATTAATTTAATTAAATAATTGGAAATTTTATTATTATTATTATTGAATTATTATTATTATTGGGATAATAATATAAATTGGAAAATATATAAGTGTGAAATAAAGAAAAAGAGCCCATTTGGTAAAGAAAAGGTTTTCACGTGAAACAGAGAAGCGATTGAGAAAGCGGAGAAAGGGCAAGAGGAAGAGCTAGAGAGCAAGGGTTGGAGAACGGAAAAGCTTGAAGCTCAAAGTTGCCGGATTAACTCAGGTAAGGGGGGTTTATCGTCGATTAATGGGTATTATGGGATAATATGTAATGGGTAGTGATAAGCCGTTATTTGACCCTAATTGGAATTGGTGAATGCTGGAATTACGTTGGTTAAACTGTGTTAAAAACTGAAATTGAATCCGTGATTGTATGTGTCGTGATTTTCCGATAATGTAGCTTTTTACGGAATTGGAATCGGAGGTCCGGAAGTCCTCCAATGGCGGAAAATGCGGAGAATTCTGCATTCTGCCTTGATTTAGCGCAGGAACAACTTCTGTCTTGCGTTAACCGGTTAACCCAGGATGTTAACCGGTTAACACTGTTTTGAATTGTGAAAATTTGTTGTTTTGTCTGCGTTAACCGGTTAACCCAGGGTGTTAACCGGTTAACACTGTTGTGATTGCTGAAATATTGCTGTTTGTGCTGCGTTAACCGGTTAACCCAGGGCGTTAACCGGTTAACACTGTTAAGTTTTGGGATAGGAAGCGTGTTGTGCTGCGTTAACCGGTTAACCCAGGGCGTTAACCGGTTAACACTGTTGCAGAGTGGAAAATTGGTGTTTTAAATGTTGTGTGCCTAATTGGGGGTTGGCCTATGTTGGCCTATGATGTAACAGGGATTAATTCCCGCTGTTTTGAGCAGTATAGGTATTAGTAGAGTGTGCTAATACTGTGTTTAATTAATTGACATGATATGATGTGTTGATGATGTATGATGATATGCATAATGTTGTGAATGTATATATTATGCATGTATTTGTGAATGGACTGTTTTATGGCTTAGAGTGCGAGCATATGTCTATTCTTGAATTGTTGTTGATGTTGCATTGCTAGGTGATTAGCGTGCATAGCATAGCCTTTGGGGCTGTAGCTAATTCCCATGGTGAGGAATTAGTGAGTGAATCATTGTGGATTTGTTGTTGATGTTTGCATGCTAGATGATTAGTGTGCATAGCATAGCCTTTGGGGCTGTAGCTAATTCCCATGGTGAGGAATTAGTGAGTGAGTCATTAGATCTCAAATGAGTGGGACTAGTGAGCTTAGTAGCCGTATCTGGATTTGATCGGTGAGCTTGAACTATATGTTCAAGAATAGTCGGTACCGCATGTGTGGAGTCTCATTGCATAATGTATGTATGGCGTATAATATGAATGGATGTATTCCAATATTATACGTGTGGTTATGTTATTATGAAGTATGATTCGAGATTATACTTGTGTTTTATGTTGGTGTTGAGTATGATGTTGAGCTGATGTGCTGTTACTGATTGTATGTTGTGAGTAGGGTGATTAATGTGTTAAATTACTTAACATGACATTATATTCTATAATGCTTATTATATCGATTGAGGAACTCACCCTTACAACTATTTTTCAGGTAACGAGAAATGAGTTGAGTAGAAGCGAATGCTTGGAGTCTAGTGTAGTCTCCTTAGTGGGTCATGCTCTGATAGATGTAACATCGGGAGGGAACCTTTTTAATTATATTGTTAAAGATTGTTGAACCAGTTTACATGTAGTATGTTTCATGGTTTGATTAATTTGATTTATATCCGCTGCGATTTATGCAAATGTTTAATTGATTAAATAAAGAGCATGACAGTAGTTTTGGAACATGGTGTGAATGATTGTGTGACACCCTTAACTGCATAATTACTCTGATATATGTTTATTATTTTAATTAAATATTTGGGGTATTTTAGAAGGGTGTTACACATCTGCCATCCGATTCTCATCTCGAGGAATATGATGGAAGTCAACCTCACTAAAGAATGTTGAAATCCTCCTCGCATAATCTCTATATGGGATGAGGCCAAGCTGATTCGTCTCCCATTCACCCTTAATCTGATTAACAACAAGGGTCGAATCACCATAAACATCAAGATGTTTGATCCTAAGATCAATACATTCTTCCAATCCCATGATACAGGCCTCATACTCAGCCATATTATTCGTGCATTTGAAAGTTATCCTTGTTTTAAAAGGAAAATGTGTGCCCTGAGGAGTAATAATCACTGCTCCAATACCATTTCCATATTGATTTACAACGCCATCAAACACCATGCTCCATCTAGAACCAGGCTCTGGCCCTTCATCGAGCGTAGGCTCATCACAATCTTTCATTTTCAAATACAGAATCTCCTCATCTGGGAAGTCATACTGAACAGATTGATAATCCTCAATTGGTTGATGTGCCAAGTGGTCAGCCAAGATACTACCTTTTATCGCCTTCTGAGCCCGATACTCATTATCATACTCAGATAACAACATCTGCCAACGGGCAATCCTCCCAGTTAACGCAGGCTTCTGAAAGATATACTTGATTGGAACCATTTTGGATATCAACCAAGTCGTATGATTCAATATATACTGGCGTAAGCGCTTAGCGGCCCAAGCCAAAGCCCAACATGTCTTCTCAAGCATTGAGTATCGAGACTCACAATCAGTGAATTTCTTGCTCAGGTAGTAAATGGCATACTCTTTCTTCCCTGATTCGTCTTGCTGACCAAGGACACAACCCATTGAGTCTTCAAGAACTGTCAGATACATAATCAAGGGTCTCTCTTCCACAGGCGAAGATAGAATCGGAGGCTCAGACAGATACTCTTTAATACTGTTGAAGGCCTTTTGGCAATCCTCGGTCCAATCATGAGACTGATCTTTCTGGAGGAGCTTGAATATCGGTGCAATGTGGCGGTCATGTGGGATATGAATCTGGAAATATAATTCAAGCGGCCAAGAAAACCTCGGACTTGCTTCTCAGTTTTGGGCGCAGGCATCTCTTGTATTGCTTTGACCTTAAAGCCCAACAACTTGCCGGAACGGACTCCAAATGTACACTTGTTCGAATTCAGACGAAGCTTATACTTCCTCAAACGCTGAAAAAGCTTCAACAAGTGCTCTACATGTTCAATTTCCATTCTTGACTTTGCAATCATATCATCAACATATACCTAAATCTCCTTGTGCATCATATCGTGAAACAAGGTAGTCATAGCTCGTTGATACGTGGCTCCAGCGTTCTTCAAACCGAAGGGCATCAATCGATAACAGAATGTTCCCCAAGGTGTGATGAATGTTGTCTTCTCCATATCCTCGGTGCCATTTTTATCTGATTATATCCGGAAACTCCGTCCATAAATGAGAAGACATTGAATTTAGATGTATTATCTACCAACATATCAGTATGTGGTAGAGGGAAATCATCTTTTGGACTAGCATTATTCAAGTCTCTATAGTCCACACACATTCGTACTTTTCCATCTTTCTTAGGCACGGGCACAATATTGGCCACCCATTGAGGATATGTAGAAGTCACCAGAAACCTTGCATCAATTTGCTTCTGAACTTCCTCTTTAATCTTCACTGCCATATCAGGATGAGTTCTTCTGAGCTTCTGCTTCACAGGCACGCACTCAGGCTTCAAAGGCAGGAAATGTTGCACGATATCAGTATCCAGACCAGGCATGTCTTCATATGACCAGGCAAAGACGTCGATATATTCTCGTAGCAACTCAATCAACCCCTTCTTAACAGATTCTTCCAGGAGTGCCCCAATCTTCACTTCTCGCATACAATCTTCAGACCCTAAGTTGACTGTTTCCATATTCTCTAGGTGCGGCTGAATGATCTTCTCTTCATGCTCAAGTAGACGGGTGATCTCGTCAGGAATCTCTTCAACATCATCTTCTTTTGCCTCAAATACAGGGAACTCAAAGTTGGGAGATGGTGTTGGATCATTATGTTCAATGGGTTTGATCAACCTGCATAATGATTTTGGATATAAAGAGATTTTAGAATTCAAACAAGGCAAATCATTATGCAGATGAAAAGATTGATTTTATTCTATTTTTAGGGTTTTATGTGATCACCAATTTCATGCAAAAGCGAAAAGGGAAAATAATTGGAAAAACAAACATTTAACATGAATTTATTGAATGAAATATCATTGTATTTATGCGCCAACAATGTCATCACTCCTCCTTTTGGCATGGGATAAGGGTTTTTAAACACAATGAACATTAATTTGACTTATGGATAACTGTTGGAATATCCACAGCGACCCAATTATTGCAGATCCCTCCAGGGATGACGAAGTTGCCAGAATCATCTGCATCCTCTTCCAAAATGGCAGCAACCTCTTCGTCTTGACCGGTGTGGATAAATCCACCACTCTTGAACAATCCTTGCTTGTTGAAGACACCAGAAGAATAGCCTATGCCAGCCCGGGATTTGTTGTCTTCCAGATTAATCATTTTCCCCAATCCAGCAGCTGCACCATACTCAATGGCCAACTTTGCATCTTTATAGAAAGCAAATGAAGAAGTTCCCTTCTTAATAGGTTCAGCAATAGATAAAGCTTGGAATGGGGTCCCAACTTCATCCTCAGCATATATATAAGAGAAGGAAGACAAATGGCTAACCAGGAGATCCTTTTCTCCCCCTACCACCACCAGCTTCTTGTTTTTCACAAACTTCAGTTTCTGGTGTAGGGTGGATGTCCAGGCGCCTGCCTCGTGAATCCATGGTCTGCCTAAAAGACAGCTATACGATGGGTGAATGTCCATAACCTGGAAGGTGATCTGGAAATCACTTGGTCCGATTTTGACTAGGAGATCAACCTCTCCAATCACGGTTTTATGCGACCCATCGAAAGCCTTCACTACACTCCACTCTGCCTCATGGGAGGCCCCTGATATGACAATTTTGCAAGAGTGGACTTTGGCAACACATTCAATGATGACCCAGTGTCCACCAGCACATTGGACATGGCATCATCTTTGCAGCTCATAGATATGTGTAATGCCAAGTTGTGGTCTCTTCCCTCCTTGGGGAGATCAGAATCACAAAAGCTCAAATTGTTACAAGCGGTGATGTTTGCAACAATACTGTTGAATTGCTCTATTGTGACATCGTGATCCACATATGCCACATCTAACACCTTTTGCAGAGCTTGTCAGTGTGGTTCTGAATTCATCAGTAAGGATAGTACAGAGATTTTGGATGGCGTCTGTAGAAGCTGATCTACCGCGTTGTACTCACTTCTCTTGATGAGCCTCAGCATCTCACCACAGTCTTCTTTTGCACTGCCACTCGGGCCAACAGAGACAGAAGTTTTTAGCGCAGAGGTAGGCTTAGCAACAAGTGCCGGATTCGGAGCATTCACAGCATTCCCAACCGGGCATTCAGCATAATCAGCAATATCATTCCTTCGAACATCAGCTTGAGGCTTTGGCGGAGCCAAGAATACACGACCGCTGCGGGTCAGGCCGCTGACGTCGGCAATATTAACAACAGATGAAAAGGGTAAGGACACTTGTTCTCCATTCTCCAATGCTACAACATTGTAGCGATAGGGGACCACCTTCTCAGAAGAGTATGGCACAGGGACAGCTGGTTTAATGATCAAAGCAGGAGAAGCCTTCTGCTTACTACCATCATACTTGATGATAACAGGCTCAGGGATCCGAAACACTGGAGAAATTACATTGACTTCATCAACATCCTCGTCGACATTTCTGTTTTGAAGTATCTCAATGACTCCTTCATCCAGCATTTCCTGAACATCTTTGTGCACCTGGCGACATCCTCTCTGGTTGACAGAACAAACTCGACATCTATCATGGTCGTGCTCGTAATGACTGTACTCACACAGCAATCTATGCATCTCAAGCAGAGATTGTCGAATATGGCTGACATATTTGACTTTGTACTTACCAAGGCAACCCTGGACCATGTTGACAGATTTCCCATGCTCGAGCAATGGGTTCTTCTTTACATTAGGACCTACGTCCTCGAAACACAGAATACCACATCTCACAAGGTCTTGAACCTTGGTATTCAAAGGGTAGAAATTTTCCACGTCATGTCCGAGAGCACCGAAATGATAAACACAATGTAACTCTGGCTTATACCACCACTTGGGGTTGGTAGGTATAGCCGGTGGGTCTCGTGGAGTAATCAACTTTCTCTCTATCAAAGAGGGATATAACTCTGCATATGTCATCGGAATAGGATCGAAGGTGACCCTTTTCCTCTCGTAACTTGTGTTGGCTTGATTACTGTTCCGAGGCTGGTAGACCTGCTGTTGCGGATGGTGTTGTTGTCGTTGATATTGTAGATGTTGTTGTTGCTGATTATTGTTGTGATGCTAATACTGTTGATTATCTCTGAAAATAGGCGCTATGTGAGCCACCTGATGCTGGTTACCGGCAGGACGCATGGTCTTCCTCCTCACAGAGGGTCTTCTTGGTTTCACATGGGAGGTCACAGCATGTGCCTCGCCATCTTTCTTCTTCCCAAACGTCCCATACCGTTTGGCAGAAGAGCCTTCTTCTCTGGTCAGGCGCCCTTCCCAGACTCCCTATTCCAGACGCATCCCCATATTCACCATCTCGGTGAAGTCAGAAGGAGCGCTGGCAATCATCCGCTCGTAATAAAAAGAACTCAAGGTCTTTAGAAAGATCTTGGTCATCTCTTTCTCTTCCAGCGGGGGCACAATCTGTGTTGCTAGCTCTCGCCACCTCTGGGTGTACTCTTTGAAAGTTTCCTTGTCCTTCTGGGACATGGATCTCAATTGATCCCTATCGGGAGCCATATCCATGTTATACTTGTATTTCTTGACGAAGGCCTCGCCAAGGTCGTTGAAGGATCGGATGTTCGCACTGTCCAAGCTCATATACCAACGTAGGGCAACACCGGACAAACTGTCTTGAAAGTAGTGGATGAGCAGTTGGTCGTTGTCGGTCTGAGTCGACATTTTCCTGGCATACATGACCAGGTGGCTGAGAGGGCAAGTATTTCCCTTGTACTTTTCAAAGTCAGGGACCTTGAACTTTACAGGGATCTTCACATTAGGGACCAAGCAGATTTCGACAGCAGACTTGCCAAAAAGATCTTTTCCTCGAAGAGTCTTCAATTCCTTGTGGAGCTCAAGAAACTGATCGTTCATAGCATCCATCTTCTCATAGACATCTGGGCCCTTAGACGGCTCAGAATGATAGATGGTGTCGTCTACTCTAGGTATAGTATGCACGACAGGAGGAGGAACAGTAAGGACCGGGCTAGATGTCGGCAGAGAAGCAAAGTTGGGTGTATGACCCTCAAGCATGAAATTGGGAGGCATCCCCTTGGAAATCCGGCTGAGAAGCAAAGTGTGCGCTGGCCGCAGGCACAGTTGAAGAGACAATCTCAGAGATGACTGTCCTTTGCGGAGGAGTTAAGGGTGTCGGAGATGATTGGCTCTGGGCATCCATGAATGACTCCATCAGGGAAGTCAATCTGGCTACTTCCTCCTTAAGCTCATGGTTCTCTTGTTCCAAATGATCCATCAGTCTTGAAATGTTGGCTCTGGTGTAGTACCGGTGAGTCAGCTTGTCTTCAAAATAAATGAAGAACACAGACTTAGACCATAGACCAAGAAACCTGGAGCAAAACCTGCTGATGCACATGATGCATGCAATGCATATGATTTAATTTTTATATCAGAGGAACTTTTAGAGTTCTATTTGCAAATATTGGAAATATTAAACATTTATCACATATGGAAATATCACATTAAATAATATTTGGAAATATTTTTACACCAAAGAAGTATAGTCTTGGTAACCAAATACAATACAAGAGAGAAGGAAAATGAACATCTAATGGATCCCTAGAAGCAATCATCTAAGGCCCTGGACACAGGAAGATAAGATGCATGAAGCCTCTTCACCTCCCTCTCGTAGGCTGCCTCCATATTTGCCTTCTCTTTGGCGAGTCGATCATACTTCCTCTTCCAAAACTTGGAAGATTGAGGAAGTAGAGAAGTCCATGCATCATCAGGATCATCTATAACCTGGTGCTCAAGGAACTCTATCAAAGCATCCTTCTCCTTGATCTGCTAAAGCAACTCCTCTCGTTCACGAATCCAAGCACGCGAGTGGTCTTCGTCTCTCAACTCCTCTACTCCTTGGTCAGGGAGGGTTGAAGGCCCAGCCACAACCAACGGTGTAGGTCTTGGATACTCGTAAGGCATGAGGTACTCGGAAGCTCTCCTCCTCACCCAAGAAGTATAAGGCTCCAAAGTGATACAGTTCTTCGGACCGAGCTCCTTCCTTCCTTTCCTATGGATCTTGCGCCAAGCGCGAACCATTCTGCCCTTCAGGCCTTGGGGATCTTTACCCTCTTGAAAGAACACACCCTCTAACAGAATGTTATTAGGTTTATCCTTTAGGGGGAACCTGTCGCAACCTGAAAAATACAGTGCGTAAAAAAAACAACCGGCGAGAGAAAATGACAGAAGAGTCGCCACCGTGCGTTATTCATCCCAAAGGAGGGAAAGGAAACGCTCGAAGTAAACCTGAAAAAGGAAAGGACAAGACGGGGTCTCGCAACCAAATCTTGGGTTCGGGAGTCGGTTATGCGAAGGGACGGTATTAGCACCCCTACGCATCCATAGTACTCTACGGGATCCACTTTTGTGGTTTTTGTCTAAAGGGTGTGGGTTTACCTAATGTGTTTATTTACTAAAAAGGTTAAGAGAAATGACTCGCGCGGATGTTACATCCACTGCATACGTATCTCATCTGAATATGAGAATCAGAGTCTTCGTAGCTCGGCTGACCTATGGGTTGGGGGGATGTGTGCTCGCTAAGACATCGCGTCTTATGCCTACGTATCTCATCTGGAATGAGAATCAGAGCAAGCCGTAGTTCGGCTAACTACGGGGTTGTGGATTGGGTTTTGGACGAACGACGTTACTATGCAATCTACCGGATGCTCGACCTTTGGAGACTTACTCACCTGTAGTAGAAGGAGTAAACGTGTTGCTTTGGGTTTTAGGGTTTGGGATGCTCGAGGGAAAACAGGCAGTCCTTGACGAAGGAACCGCACTACATGTGGGGATATGAATACAAAACACAAAACATGTATCTCAAAGTAAAATGCCACCAAGGGGCTCAAACATTGCCTCCTATCGAGGTCTTCTAGCTAGGAAAGCAGTAAAATGCGGGAAAAATGTAAAAGTACCACACGAATAAAGATCCGAAGTAACAGCAGTTAGAGGAATGGGAAACCCAGGGATCCTTCAAAGCTAAACACCATCAAAGAAAGTGGGTCAGTACAGGTAATCGGAATGAACCTCCAGGGGGTATCCTACAAATAAAGTGGGAAACCACGCAAGTTATCCCTGCAAACGTCATGTGAGCCCTCACAAAAAAAAACTCAACAAACAGGTTAGAGAAACAAAATAGGGTAACCAAGAGTTGCCCCTAAATCAAAATGTAACCACATGAATAATTCCATCAAAATTCACAAAAAGCTCACAAAAAGCAATCAAGGGTAGGAGGCCTAAACCTCTTGTCAAACACATGCATCAAAAGGGTATCAAATTCACCCATAATACCTCATACATTTAGAACATTCAAATTAAAGGCATAAAGATGATGGATATATGGCAAACCTGATTGGAGAGCTTGATTGAAATTGAGTTGCACCCGTGAGGTTTACAAAATAATCTTTAGGGTTTATGTGAGGCAGAGGTGATTCTGTGCAGTTGAGTTCCCTTCAGGTTTGGAGGCTGCTCTAAACTCTGTTAGTTCTTCTCTCACTATCTTTTTCCTCGGGGTTTTGTTTCAAGGAAACCTCAGAGTATTTTTGCTTCTCCCAAAATCTTTCTCCAGTGAATCTCCCAGTGTAACTCCAAGTGTCTTTTCCTCTACTGAAAGTTCAGTATTTATAGACTGATTTTCGTGGGTAGTGGGCTTAAATGAGGGAGACCCAAGTCCAAAAAAATTTGTTATATTTTATTTAATTAATTTTATTTATTTATTTATTTTTAGCTTTTTTTTTTCGTTTTTTTTTTTCGTTTTTTTTTCCATGAAAAATGAAGGGTAAATTTTGGGGTATTACAGCTGCCCCTATTCAATCAACTGGAGACCCGGAAAGAAGATGGCAGCTGCTTTCGTACTTTCGAGGTATCAAGGGATTGTATACAATAAAAGCCCAAAAATTTGCACTGAAGTGAAGTGAAGTAACAATGTCTGTCAGAATCGGCAAAGAGGTGGTCTTGAAAGAAGAATCCGTCTGGTACGGTGAGAGTCAGTCTGAATACCGAAAAAGAATGTTAAACTGGATACCAAAATAAATGGTAACACAGAAATAATCATGGCCTGAATGCCGCTCATCAGTCTGAATACTGGAAATGACTTCGATCTGAACATCGGGAAACTGGCCGGAATGCCACAAGTCGCATTGACCTGAATGTCGAAAACTTCTTCGATCTGAACATCGGAAAGACCTGGCCTGAATGCCACTTCGATCTGAATATCGGAACACTGGCCTGAATGCCACTTCGGTCTGGATACCGGAACACTGGCCTGAATGCCACTTCGATTTGAATACCGGAACACTTGGCTGAATGCCACTTCGGTCTGGATACCGGAAAACTGGCCTGAATGCCACTTCGGTCTGGATACCGGAAAACTGGCCTGAATGCCACTTCGGTCTGGATACCGGAAAACTGACCTGAATGCCACTTCGGTCTGGATACCGGAAAACTGGCCTGAATGCCACTTCGGTCTGGATACCGGAAAACTGGCCTGAATGCCACTTCGGTCTGGATACCGGAAAACTGGCCTGAATGCCACTTCGGTCTGGATACCGGAAAACGGGCCTGAATGCCACAAGTTGCATCGACCTGAACGTCGGAAACTTCTTCGATCTGAACATCGGAAAACTTCATGCCTGTCAACATTGACAGAAATAGGGAATGATAATAAAGGCGACGCATGGGCCGATGACACTTGCTGGGGATAACCAAGGTGGGTCATGAACAATCTTCAGTCTGAGTACTGGAAACAACTTCTAGCTTATCACTTGGGATACCGAGAATGTTTTATGCTTACATGCGTATGTTTGAATCTTTCAATGGCGTAATGCTCCATGAAAATAGAAATGCTACGCGATAGGTGTAACATGCCACGTCAATTAATGAAACGGATCCGGTGGCTCACCTTTTTTCGCTTTATTCCATTTTCTCTTTATTTTCTTTTAATTCATTCTATTTTCAATAATTCATAAAAAATTCATATGAGGTCAGAAAAATATGAGACTAACTTTAAAATTTTTCTTGAAAAATCTAGTTTCATCTTATGATTTTCAGTGGTAGGCTTATAATCCAACACTAAGGATGAGGTGAGATTTACATCAACCACTGTCAACTCTACTGGGGAGTGTATATTCTGAAACAACCACTTGGGGAAGTACAGTGGTGAGAACCTGCTGGGGATTGAAGAATCCAACACTCTGTCCAGCTCTGCAGGGGTAAGACACCAGATTCGTCTGTTGGCGACTTCATTGGGGAAGATATTCACGATCATCTGCGGGAGATTTTAAGGAAATGCCCCGAGGGTATCTGTTCTGAATAGACGATCCAAAGCACTTAAAATTTACAGCAATTTTAAATGTTTATTAAGCATGTACCTGTAAAGCCCTTATGTGTCATGATGCAATGTTTATCAAAAATTCGGACGTCATTTTTGCAAACAAAACAGTAAAATGAAAACAGAGATATACTGAATAACATGATTTTATTGATTGAATGGCCTCTGAATAGGAATTTACATCAGGAAGCAATCCCTGGAAAGAGGTAATCGCACAAAAGATAAAAACAGAAATTAATCTAATGGCAATGTGACATGGATTTCTATTGGGTTCCAATTCTGCTATGACTTGCCCGTCTTCAAGATCCTCCAAATGATCAGCCTTCTGAAAAGGTGATTGGACTGTTTCCTACCTTTCGAAAATTTCCAGTCATCAACATGAGATGAGATTCAGAACTAACTCAGAACGCAGTCATTCGCTTAATCCCTAACTTTTGCCTGGATCACCCTTTTCGGGTTTTCAATCCACCGGGATACCCATTTTTGCCTAAGTTGCCTTTTCAGGTTTTCAACTTACCGGGTGTACGATCTTTTCATTTTTAATCCCTAATTTTTGCCCGAACCTTTTCATTTTCTTGGTTCGTCGGGATGCCCATTTTTGCCTGGACTATTCTTTTTACTGTCCAGCGGGTCTATTTTATGCGAAGTATTTTTTAACTGCGTCTGAGTTCACAGGGGAAGTGAAGTTTTCACCATCCATAGTTGCAAGCATTAAGGCCCCACCATCAAAAACCTTGGTGACAATATACGACCCATTGTAGTTAGGAGTCCACTTGCCCCTGTGATCTGTTTGAGGAGGAAGGATCCTTTTCAACACTAAATCTCCGACTTGGAAACAACGAGGATGCACTTTCTGATCAAAGGCTCTCTTCATCCGACTCTGATACAACTGCCCATGACAAATGGCTGCCATTCACTTCTCTTCGATAAGACTCAACTCATTGAACCTTGTCCGAATCCATTCGGCTTCGTCTAACTTGACATCCAACAAGACTCTTAGAGAAGGAATCTCCACTTCAACAGGTAGGACTGCTTCCATACCATGCACCAGGGAGTAAGGGGTTGCCCCGGTCGATGTACGTACTGAAGTGCGGTACCCATGCAAGGCGAAAGGTAGCATCTCATGCCAATCTCTGTACGTGACGACCATCTTCTGCACAATCTTCTTTATGTTCTTATTTGCCGCCTCAACAGCGCCGTTCATCTTAGGGCGGTAAGGGGAAGAGTTGTGATGCTGAATATTGAAGTTCTGACACAACTCCTTCATTATTTTGTTGTTGAGATTAGAACCATTATCAGTAATGATTCTTTCGGGAATCCCATAGCGACAAATGATTTCTTTCTTGATGAAACGGGCAACCACATGTCTGGTGACATTCGCGAACGACGCTGCTTCGACCCACTTGGTGAAATAGTCGATGGCAACAAGGATGAAGCGATGCCCATTTGAAGCAGTCGGCTCAATCTTTCCAATCATGTCAATGCCCCACATAGCAAACGGCCACGGCGAAGTCATCACATTCAGAGGATTTGGCGGCACATGCACCTTATCAGCATAAATCTGGCATTTATGACACTTCCGAGCATATTTGAAGCAATCTGATTCCATGGTCATCCAATAATAACCCGCTCTAAACAATTTCTTAGCCATTGCATGTCCGTCGGCATGAGTACTGAAGGAACCTTCATGAACTTCCTGCATTAACATGTCCGCCTCGTGCCTGTCCACGCATCTGAGCAAAATCATGTCGAAGTTCCTCTTATACAGCACATCGTCTTTGTTCAAGAAGAAACTGCCTGCCAATCTTCTCAAAGTCTTTTTGTCATTGTTGGATGCCCCTGCAGGGTACTCTTGATTCTTCAGAAAGCACTTGATATCGTGATACCAGGGCTTGTCATCGACTACCAGTTCAGCAGCAAACACATATGCGGCCCTGTCAAGGCGCATCACATCGATCCTGGGAGCATGGTTCCAACGAATTACCTTGATCATGGAGGATAGAGTAGCAAGTGCGTCTGCCATCTGGTTCTCATCACGAGGTAAAAATCATAAGATGAAACTAGATTTTTCAAGAAAAATTTTAAAGTTAGTCTCATATTTTTCTGACCTCATATGAATTTTTTATGAATTATTGAAAATAGAATGAATTAAAAGAAAATAAAGAGAAAATGGAATAAAGCGAAAAAAGGTGAGCCACCGGATCCGTTTCATTAATTGACGTGGCATGTTACATGACCTGGATCTGAGGGTGCATGATGCACTCAAGTCAACATCGCAACACAATGCATTAAAAGAAGTAATCAGAATGGATGCACGAGATTAGATCGTGAGGGAGTGATCCAATGGCTGTGATCAGCACATGTGGTGGTGGCGGTGGAAACCACCATCTTCTCCGGTCAGCCAAACAGAATCCGGCCAAAATTGCAGGAAAATAAATCTCATCAAAAATGAAAAACAAGGGCATGGAAATGAAGCTCATGTGATGTAGATCATCACTATACCATTAGATTCCTCTCATTCTTCCTATATTGAGAGAAAAATGAAGGAGAAAATCATGGCATCCACACGGATTGATCTTTAAATGGAAAATTAAATGCACCAAAAGCTTGCCTCAAGTATGAGGACTTCAGAGAACCACAAAAACACAAGAATACTATATTGAATTGTGAGTATCATATTCAAACAGTTTGAACTTATACCTTCAAAATGGTGAGTTTCTGGCCACGAATCCTTCAAGCTTTCTGCTCCTTTTTTATCTCTGAATATGGGGAAGATGATTGGCTAAGGAATCTAGCTTTGAAATTCAACTAATGTTGTTGAATTTCAAGCTCGAAAATATTGAAAATGGTGAGTGATTCCTTTGGTGAGGGTTGTGGTTTCAGTTCAGCAGCATATGGGATCTCCAAAAGGTTATGAAATGAAGGAGAGGAAGCCCCTATTTATAGGTAAATGCATCTGATCATCACACTTTGCTCATGTGCATGGGAATTACAATTTTGAATGCATGGGCCTTTATGGACATCTGAGAGGCCCATGAATGGTTGAAGGAGCTTGCTGAGATCATATGGGAAGCATGTGGTCGTGCACATGGAATGGAAAAGGCTTGCATCTCAAGTTTTAACATAAAATATCAAGAATGCACATATATGAAGAAAACTTCTAATCTCCCAAATGGTAGATCCAAATGACTATTATGAGTAATAGTTGAAAAGATTTTGAAATAAGGACCAAAATTAATTTTGGGCAAAAAACCATTTGACATGTGCAAATTGATCAAAACTGGCTTGGAAAGTTCATGTGTAAAACATGTTCAAATCACTTTGAAAAAATCAACCAAAAGTAAGCTTGGTTAAACCCTTCTATCCTCATGATACAAGCTTCAAATGAAAATATCTCCAACTTAAAAGTTGTAGATCTTTTCAATAAAGTCAATTTAGACTCAAATTTTGCATCATTTGGATTTTCTATGATAGAGTTATGGGCATTTTTAGTTGGGTACTTTTTCAAATTCAATGAATTAGGTCAAAGATGACCTATAATGTTTTGCAATGTCACATGTATTTCCTTTAGGATTATGAAATTTTGTCCAACATAACATTTTAAGTAGACACCTCAAGATTTCCAATGCTTCTGGTCCCACCTCAAAATCATAAAAATTGAGAAAGTTATGCCCTCGGCAAGTTGACCCAAAATTAGGGTTTCAACCAAAATGACCTATAATATTTTGAAATGAATGATGACCTTACAAACTTCAAATGAATTTTTGATGAACATGAAAGTTGTTTATATGGTTCTTAGAAACATGTTTTTATTTTGGGGTCATCTTCATTTGAGAAACACATCAAAAGTTATAGCTCATTGATCCTCAGCTTAGTCAGATGACTTGACCGGTCAACTTTTCAAAGTCAAACTTCCAATCTTGATGGATAAATGATTGAGGGGCCTCAAATAGGCTCATATATGCATAAAATGATAAATGAAAGAACTTCCCTTGATTAAATTTGATCAGAGGTTGAGATTGCTTCATGGGCAAGGCACAGTCAAAGCACAATGAAATTAGGGTTTCCTTGGGAAACAATCTTCAAGCCCTTTGGGTTGTCTTGATCAAATTGGAAAGTTGAGATACTTGGGATACATATATGATGATTAGGAACTTTTTGGACCATTCTCATGCTTTTTTCTTATCTTCATTTAGCCGTTGCATTGGGCTTAGGAGCCTCCTAGGAGCATTGTGGAGCACATGATCACTTGAGCTTCAAAACAAAAGAGTTAGTGAAATATTTTTGTGCTTTGGTTAGTAATCAAATATGAAAAGCAATAACATACAATACAAGCATGCTTGGTGATCTCAAGTCACTTAAACAAGTCCCAACCCTAAGGTTAAGAAGCCAAACATGCTATGGTCCTTGAGGCAATGCACTTGTGCAATAACCTGATGCCATGAGGGATCTTAGGGTCAAAATTAGGGTCTTACAGATGCCCCTATTTAAGGTCATTCTGGCCAGAGATATGAAGGTTAAAATCTTCACATCGACGAGATAGAATGAGCTTAAATAATAGCAAAAAGACGAATTTTGGTCCCTAAGAGACCTCATGATGCAAATGTATGCATGCAAAATAAAATCTTCATGGTGAATAATTGTCACAAAGGAAAAGAAATCGGGAGGAACTGAAGATCCATAGGAGTAACACACTCACTAGGGAGACATAGACTCTGGGGGAAATAAGGTAAAAATGCGTGAGCAGGTCACGTCTTGAAAACTTGCTGGGAGACACGAAGGGATTCCACGAAAATAAATCGATGGAAAGACTCGAGCTGACGTAAAGATGCATGTATTGGGGAATATACCAATACAGCAAAACTATCCACAAAGGATACATCGGATAAAAAACCCGGACTCAGACGGGGATGTCCACAAAGGACTCAGCTGAGGAAGAAACAACGAGATATTACCGGTTACTGGGTAATAAACTCAAAGAGAGACATGTTATCAAAACACTGGTTACTGGGTGAGAGAACAACATGCTCAGGGAGAAATAATATCTAAGACCGGTATAAGGGTGAAAGATATCAATCATACGAAACCTCTAAGGAGAACCCAAAAGGCACATCTCAAATCAGGAAAATCTGACTCCACAGGGGACAAAAGGTCATAATGGGGAGCAAAAAGAAGGAACACCAGTGATACCGGTTACTGGGTATATAATAGGTGACCAACCAGGCGTGAATTGGGAACATATCCAAGACACTCATCATCCGATAGGAGGGCTGAAAAAGCAAACTCGACATATAGGATGGACATTCGATTCAACAAGGAAATACAAATCTTACTCGACTGGGGAAGAAAAAGACTTCGACTGAAGAGCACATGAGATACATTATCTACTACCGTTATATGGGTAAAAACATAGATAACATACTCGCATGGAAGATTATCCGCAACCGGTTATTGGGTTAATAAGGGATAAATTGACCGAAAAGAAAGGACATCGGGATACCGGTTACTGGGTATAAAATGATGACCAATTAGAAGGAGAAACAATCATCACCAAACGAGGGTAAATGAAAGATGACTCACTAGGGACAAATTGCATTTCAACAGCAATTATCCAAGAGATATATCACCGGTTAGTGGGTGCTATACTAAAAAAAATGAAGGAATATCAAAACCGAATACTGGGTAAAGATAACCAACAAAGAGGGGATTACATCTACCCATTACTGGGTAGAAAACCACAGAAATAGGACTTACAACTACCGGTTACTGGGTAGAAGGCCACAAAATCCGCTGGGGAAAGGATGAACAATTACTGATTACTGAGCAATTCAACAACTGAACCATAGGGAACTGCAGGGGATAACAAGAAAGGAATCGATCTAGGAACAAACTAGAAAGACACAATCAAACAAGACTCAACCCGATGAGGATATAACTCAGGGGAATAATTCCATCCTGCTACACAACTGGGGAGGAAATTGAAATAATAATCATCCACGAGGACATAACCCAGTGGGGAAGAAAGAAGGAAAGATATACACTTTCTGCCTATGGGGCTGACTCTATATGGAGAGATCAGACACAAATATCTGCTTGGGGGAGAACACTTCACCAATAGCAGGAGATACCAAGCAAAAATATATGGCAAAGAATGCATCATGAATATCTGAATGTATGATTGTGCATGTATATGCGTGATTTGGGTATAATTAATGCTGACAAACAGACATATCTAACACAAACAATTCCAAGAATCACGAACAGACACTCGACAAACGTCTCAACAATAAGGGCAAAGCCTACTAGAGAACTCAGCTTGGGAATAACTCGAGAAGCATAAAAATAAATCATCGAGGATATCAAACCCTACTCCAAAGCTACACTCGCTGAGGATACAAAGAAGATGTATTCAGGACCAGCGAAAGAAAATAATCAAACAGAGAACTCAACTTTGATGGGGATTATCTTTGGAATAAGAGCAAACAAGGGAAGATTTTAACCATAATTGGGGATAGGCAAAGTCAAAGCTTCCAACTGCAGGAGATAACACTGTGCATAAGAGGAGTCTTCCAGGAGCAAACAATCCTGACATAAGGAAGATGCAGAAAATCTGTCAGGGAGTTTCCATCAACTCTCTTGGGGAAAGGTGGTTTAATAACAATAAGATCCGCCGGAGAATAAACTCTACTGGGGAAGCTTATTAAGGAATGATGTGAAACTCCGTGGGGAACAACCACCAATCAGATCTACATCAATCGAAACACTCCCTCTTATCTGCCGGAGAGAAAACTCTGCAAAGGGAATAATAGCATTTTGCTCCACTGGGGAAGGAAATAGACATTTTCACCATCATCTCTTAATGCTAGAAGAAATCTTCAGACTCGGAGGAGATACAAATATCCAACCCTGATTTGGCAACCTTACTGGGGGCAAGCTGCAAATGCCCTTGAGGAAACTACCCTTGCTGGAGAAATTGGAAACGAATCCTTCATCAACAAGTGACATACCGGGGATACCTCTTTTCAAATTAAATGAAATGGGAAATAAGCCCTTCATCAATTGTACTAGGCAACTTCCTGTTGGGGAGACAATTATCTGGAAAGATAGCTCTGCAGGGAACGCATGCTTACTCCGTTGGAGATTCTTAATCATGCTGGGGAAAGACAACCTTCCTCGTGAGTAGATAGTCAGGATAATTCTCAACTTAAAGCATATCAACTTTTATCAATCTATAAGTGATTTTAGGTCAGTCCATACAAAGGATGACAACCATACAAATGATAAAGCACAAATGCTAGTGCCTGATATAAAGGGATACACATCTCTAAAATATCGAGGCAAAAATTGGAAAAGAATGGATCATTCACAGATCAACCATATACCAATCATGGATTGCTAAAACTCCGCGGGAGAAACAAGTATGTGTACACAAACAAAACTACCGGGAATGTATTGGATGAACATCCAAAAATCCTGCTAGGGGGAAGCAATCCAAGACAGATCAATCCACTGCCATCAAGGAGAACTTCTCATACCAGACTCTCTGGGAAGCTGATGATGTATTATTCTTTCTGCGCTCGGTTGAGGAGACAACCTAAAAGCTGATGGAGAGGATATAAGGAGCAAGGACGCCAGAATATGAATAAATGTCTTACCCTTTGGTGATCATATTATCCTTGGGAAAGCACTGAGGAAATTCCACTTATCCTTTCTGTCATTGTAAATGTTCACTTTGTTTAAAACAGTTTATTCATGAAAATTTTATTTTTTTAAAACACTGATATTCATCAATTAAAACATGCAAACATTTGTTAAACAGAAACAAATAAGAGTGCAAATAATTGGATAAAGGCTCAAATTTATTTAAGAGAATGGTAGTCCGCAAATGGAGAGACTCCATGGATCTTTACAAATTTGAAATTAGTGATATACATGGAAAAGGGCTACATTGAACATAATGACCGTTTCTCCACCCACTTTGAGTCCACTGTATTCGAAACTTTAGTTGATGATGTCTGAGCGAGAATCTTTGACAGATGACAGTTGTAGAACAAATTCTTGTCAGGATGCAGTTACTTGCCAAATCCCTAATTTTTGCCTAGATTTCCCCAGGGTGAGGTACTCAATCTAGCGGGATATATATTCATTTTTTATGTGTCTAACTTTTTCCTGGATCGCCCTTTCGGGTTTTCAATCCTCCGAGACGCTCATTTTTGCCTAAGCCGCCCTTTCGGGTTTTCAACTTAGCGAGCTATTCTGTTTTTATTTTTTTAGGCGAAGTATTTCTTGACTGCATCTGAATTCACAAGACGAGTGAAATCCTCCCCATCCATAGTTGTGAGCAACAAAGCACCGCCTGAAAAGGCTCTCTTAACAACGTATGGACCTTATTAGTTTGGAGTCCACTTGCCCCTGGAATCGGACGCGAAAGACAAGACTTTCTTGAGCATGAGGTCACCTTCTCGGACAACACGAGGCTTGACCTTCTTATCAAAGGCTTTCTTCATCCTTTGTTGATATAACTGACCATGGCACATGGCAGTTAATCTCTTCTCTTCAATCAAATTCAGTTGGTCATAATGACACTGAACCCATTCAGCCTCAGTCAACTTGGCTTCCATCAAGACTCTCATTAATGGGATCTCGACCTCTACGGGGAGCACAACCTCCATGCCATATACAAGAGAGAAATGGGTTGTCCCTGTTGAAGTGCGGACGGATGTACGATAGCCATGCAAAGCAAATGACAGCATCTCATGCCAATCTTTGTACGTAACAACCATCTTCTGAATAATCTTCTTGATGTTCTTGTTAGCAACTTCAACAACCTCATTCATCTTGGGTCTATAGGGAGAAGAATTATGATATGCAATCTTGAACTCGCTACACAGCTCTTTCATCATCTTATTATTCAAGTTAGATCCATTATCAGTAATGATCTTGTCTGGCACACCATATCGGCATATGAGTTGGTTCTTGATAAACCTCACAACCACCTGCCTAGTCACATTCGCAAACGATGCTGCTTCAACCCACTTGGTGAAGTAATCAATGGCTACGAGAATAAAACGGTGATCGTTTGACGCCTTAGGCTCCATCATGCCTATCATGTCAATTCCCCACATGGAGAAAGGCCATCGTGAGGAAATAACATTCAGAAGTGTCGGGGGAACATGAATCTTGTCCGCATAAATCTGACACTTGTGGCATTTCTTTACGTATTTGCAGCAGTCAGACTCCATTGTCAGCCAATAGTAGCCTGCTCTCAACATCTTTCTTGCCATGGCATGTCCAATGGAATGAGTACCAAATGAACCCTCATGGACTTCAGTCATCAACAGGTCTGGTTCATGTCTATCCACGCATCTGAGCAAAACCATGTCAACATTTCTCTTGTAAAGCACATCACCATTATGGTAGAAACTGCTAGATAATCTACTCAAAGTCTTCTTATCTTTAACAGATGCCCCAGGCGGGTAAGTCTGACTTTGGAGAAAGCACTTGATATCATAATACCATGGCTTATCATCTTTCACCTCCTCAACTGCAAATACGTGAGTTGGTCTATCCAAGCGCATCACAGTAATCTTTGGGACTTCATTCCAATAATTGACAGCAATCATTGAAGCAAGCATAGCGAGAGCATCCGCCATCCGATTCTCATCTCGAGGAATATGATGGAAGTCAACTTTAGTAAAGAAAGTTGAAATCCTCCTCGCATAATCTCTATATGGGATGAGGCCAGGCTGATTCGTCTCCCATTCACCTTTAATTTGATTAACAACAAGGGCCGAATCGCCATAAACATCAAGATGTTTGATCCTAAGATCAACACATTCTTCCAAACCCATAATGCAGGCCTCATACTCCGCCATATTATTCGTGCATTTGAAAGTTAGCCTTGCTGTAAAAGGAAAATGTGTGCCTTGAGGAGTAATAATCACTGCCTTAATGCCATTTCCATCCTGATTGACAGCGCCATCGAACACCATAACCCATCGGGAACCAGGCTCTGGCCCTTCATCGAGCGTAGGCTCATCATGATCTTTCATTTTCAAATACAGAATCTCTTCATCAGAGAAATCGTATTGCACAGACTGATAATCTTCAATTGGTTAATGCGCCAAATGGTCAGCCAAGATACTACCTTTAATAGCTTTTTGAGCTCGATACTCAATATCGTACTCAGATAAGAGCATTTGCCAACGGGAAATTCTCCCAGTTAAAGCAGGCTTCTCAAATATATACTTGATCGGATCCATTTTGGATATCAACCAAGTTGTATGATTCAACATATACTGGCGTAAACGCTTAGTGGCCTAAGCCAAAGCACAGCATGTCTTCTCTAGCATTGAGTACCGGAACTCACAGTCGGTGAACTTCTTACTCAAGTTGTATATTGCATATTCTTTCTTTCCTGATTCATCTTGCTGACCAAGGACATAACCCATAGAATCATCAAGGACGGTCAAGTACATAATCAATGGTCTCCCTTCAACAGGCGGAGACAGAATCGGAGGCTCGGACAGATACTCTTTGATACTGCCAAAGGCCATTTGGAAATCCTTGGTCCAATCATGACGCTGATCTTTCCGGAGGAGCTTGAATATAGGCACACATGTGGCAGTAATATGGGATATAAATCTTGAAATGTAATTCAAGCGGCCAAGAAAACCTCGGACTTGCTTCTCAGTTTTGGGGGCAGGCATCTCTTGTATTGCTTTGACCTTGGCAGGATCAACTTCAATACCTCTCTCGCTGACAATAAAGCCCAATAACTTGCCGGAACGAACTCCAAATGTACACTTGTTCGGATTCAAGCGGAGTTTGTACTTCCTCAAACGCTAGAAAAGCTTCAACAAGTGTTCTACATGTTCAACTTCCGTTTTCGACTTTGCAATCATGTCATCATCACACACCTCAATCTCTTTGTGCATCATGTCATGAAACAAGGTAGTCATAGCACGTTGATACGTGGCTCCGACGTTCTTCAAACCGAAGGGCATCACTCGATAACAGAATGTTCCCTAAGGTGTGATGAATGTTGTCTTCTCCATATCCTCGGGTGCCATTTTAATCTGATTATAACCGGAAAATCCGTCCATAAATGAAAAGACATTGAATTTAGCCATATTGTCTACCAACATATCAATGTGTGGTAGAGGAAAATCATCTTTTGGGCTAGCTTTATTCAAACCTCGGTAATCCATGCACATTCGGACTTTTCCGTCTTTTTTAGTTACAGGCACAGTATTGGCCACCCATTGAGGATATGTAGAAGTCACCAGAAACCCCGCATCAATTTGCTTCTGAACTTCTTCTTTAATCTTCACTTCCATATCAGGATGAGTTCTTCTGAGCTTTTGCTTCACAAGCACACACTCAGGCTTCAACGGCAAGAAATGTTGCATGATATCAGTATCTAGACCAGGCATGTCTTCATACGACCAGAAAAAGACGTCGACATATTCTCGTAGCAAATCAATCAACCCCTTCTTAACAGACTCTTCAAGGAGTGCCCCAATCTTCACTTCACGAAGGCAGTCTTCAGACCCCAAGTTGACTGTTTCCAAATTCTCAAGATGTGGTTGAATGATCTTCTCCTCGTACTCAAGCAGACGGGTAATCTCATCAGGAATCTCTTCAACATCATCTTCTTCTGCCTTAAATACAGGGAACTCAAAGTTAGGAGATGGTGTTGGATCATTATTTTCAATGGGTTTGATCAACCTGCATAATGATTTTGAGTATAAAAGAGATTTCAGAATTCAAACAAGGCAAATCATTATGCAGATGAAAAAATTGATTTTATTCTCTTTTTTAGGGTTTTATGGTGATCACCAATTTCATGCGAAAAGCAAAAAATGAAAAATAATTTGGAAAACAAACATTTAACATGTGATTATTGAATGAATATCATTGTATTAACAAATTATGCCAACAATGTCTTCACTTCTCCCTTTGGCATGAGAGAAGGGTTTTAAACAGGAATGAACATATTACGTTGACTTATGGATAACTGTTGGAACATTAAAAGTGACCCAATTATTGCAGATCCCGCCAGGTATGACAAAGTTGTCGAGGTCTTCCTCTTCGTCTTCTTCAATGATGGCCACAACTTCGTGATCTCCCTCGGTGTGGATGAAACCTCCACTCTGAAACAACCCAAGATCATTAGAAGCACCGGAAGAATACCCTATACCAGCCCGGGATTTATTATCTTCCATCTTTATCATTTTCCCCAAACCATTAGTTTTGCCACGCTCGATGGCCAACTTCGCATCTTTGTAGGAAACAAATGAAGAAAGTCCTTTCTTAGAAGGGTCAGCGATAGATAAGGCTTGGAATGGAGTTCCAACCTCATCCTCAACATCAATGTAGTAAAAGGAAGATAAATGGTTGACCAAGAGAGCCTTCTCTCCCCCTACCACCACCAACTTCTTGTTCTTGACGAACTTCAACGTTTGGTTTAGGGTGGATGTCACGGTGCCTGCCTCGTGAATCCATGGTCTACCAAGTAAACAACTGTATGACGGATGTATGTCCATAACTTGGAAAGTGATCTGGAAATCACTAGGTCCAATTTTGATCGAGAGGTCTAATTCACCAATCACGGTCTTGCGTGATCCATCAAAAGCTTTTACTACCACTCCACTCTGCCTCATGGGAGGCCCCTGATATGAAAGTTTGGCGAGAGTGGACTTTGGCAATACATTAAGTGATGACCATGTGTCTACCAACACATTGAACAGGCATCGTCCTTGCAGTTCATAGAGATATGTAAAGCCAAATTGTGGTCTTTTCCCTCCTCGGGAAGATCATCATCTCAGAAGCTCAAATTGTTGCAGGCAGATATATTTGCAACAATGCTATCAAACAGTTCAATTGTGACATCGTGATCCACATATGCCACGTCCAACACCCTTTGCAACGCTTCGTGGTGTGGATCTGAATCCATTAACAAAGATAGGACCGATATCTTTGATGGAGTTTGAAGTAACTGCTCCACAATATTGTACTCGCTCCTCTTGATGAGCCTTAACATCTCATCACCATCCTCTCTCAATATGCCAGACTGGCCAACTAGGATAGGAGCTTTATCAGCTTTGACAACAACAAGGTCAACACCCTTCACAGCAGGAATGGAATGATTTGAAGAAGAGGTCCCCACGGGACCGGTAGAACTAACAACATCCCTCTTCACGACGTTTTCGTGGGATTTCGACTGAGCCGAGAAAACACGTCCATTACAGGTCACTCCACTAACATCGGATATGCTTACAACAGAGGTTGAGGGAAACGGCACTTCCTTCCCAAATTCAAGCATAATAGCATTGTAACAGTACGGGACCGCTTTATCTGACACATACGGGACATGGCCCGCTGGCTTTATCACAAGAGTTGGCACCACCTTCCTTTTGTTGCCATCATACTTGATGACAACAGGATCAGGAATATTGAACATAGGGGTGATAACATCAACTTCATCCTCATTACGATTTTGAAGTATCTCGATCGTCCCTTGGTCTAGCATCTCTTGGATATCCCTTCTTATCTTGTGGCATCCTCTTTCATTGACAGTGCACACATGGCACCCATCGTGATCGTGCTCATAGTGACTGTACTCACACAACAGCCTATGCATTTCCACCAGGGATTGCCTTATATCATTCATATAAAGGACCTTATACTTGCCAGGACAACCCTGGACCATGTTGACAGTTGCCTTCCCATGTTTGAGAAATGGGTTCTTCTTAACATTAGGACCTGTATCCTCAAAGGATAGTATCCCACTCCTCACAAGGTATTGCACCTTCGTCTTCAATGGAAAAAAGTTCTCCACATCATGTCCGGGAGCACCGGAATGATACACACAATGAAGTTCAGGCTTGTACCACCATTGAAGATTGGCTCACACAACAGGAGGATCACTTGGAGTTACCAACTTCCTATCAATCAAGGAAGGGTAGAGTTCAGCGTAAGTCATAGGAATCGGGTCAAAAGTCACCCTCTTTCTCTCATAATTGTTGGTGTTGTTATTGTTGCTACGAGGCTGGTAAGCCTGTTATTGTTGACGAGATTATTGTTGTGGTTGTTGAGCTTCTCTGAAAACAGGTGCTATATTAGCCACCTGGTGTTGGTTGACGACTAGTCGAACTTCCTTCCTCCTCACAGAGGGCCTCCTCTTACTATGGGAAGAAACAACATGAGTCTCCCCTTCCTTCTTTCTGGAAAATCCTCCATATTTCTTTGCTGAAGAAATATCATCACGGGACAGACGTCCTTCACGGACTCCCTCTTCTAGCCTCATCCCCATATTTACCATTTCGGTAAAGTCTGAGGGAGCACTAGCAATCTACGCTCATAATAGAAAGAGCTCAAAGTCTTCAAAAAGATCTTTGTCATCTCCTTCTCCTCCAATGGTTGCACTATCTGAGCTGCCAATTCCCTCCATCTCTGGGCATACTCCTTGAAGGTTTCCTTATATTTTTGGGACATCGCCCTCAGTTGATCTCTGTCCGGATCCATATCCATGTTATACTTGTACTGCCTTACGAAAGCCTCCACGAGGTCATTGAAAGTGTGCACAGAGCCACAGTCAAGACCCATATACCATTTCAAGGCAGCGCCAGACAGGCTGTCTTGAAAATAATGGATGAGCAGTTGGTCATTGTCGGTATGCGTAGAAATTTTCCTAGCATACATGACCAAATGGCTGAGCGGACAACTATTCCCCTTGTATTTTTCAAAGTCAGGGACCTTGAACTTCATCGGAATCTTTCAGAGGTCAGAGGTGCTCTTCCCAAACAAGTCCTTCCCTCTAAGGGCCTTCATTTCCTTCCTCAAGTCAGAGAACTGGTCTCTCATCTCGTCTAATTTGTCATACACATCCGGGTTCTCAAAGGCCTCGGAATGGTAGATAATCTCGTCAGCACGGACTTGAGGAATGGGAGCTAGAATAGGAACATAATTAACCACCGGGGGTGGCACCACAGGGATCGTGCTAGATGTCGGTTGTGCTTGCACTTGCGGATGATATCCTTCGAGCATGAAATTATGGGGCATCCCCCAAGGGTAACCGGAAGGCAATACATTGACTGTTCCCATAGCAGGGGCTGGTATAGGGGTAGGAGCTACTTCAGGTGCTTGATTGGACGCAGATGCTTGCACATTTACAGCTTGCTTTTGAGCTTGGAGCAGAGACTCCACTAGAGTAGATAACCGGCTGACTTCTTCTTTGAGTTCTCTGTTCTCGCTCTCTAGTTGTTCGACCATTGCCTTCACTTTTGCGCAGTGCGGTATGGATGCGTCGGCTTGTCTTCAAAATGAATGAAGAGCAAAGAGTTAGACCACTGTATCAAGAGCTCGGAACCAAAACCTGCTTATGCATATGATGCATGCAATGGTTGTGAATATGCTTTTATTTTTTATCGGAGGAACTTTATAAGGATCTATTTGCAAATATTTTGAAAATATTGAACTTTTTGAGACATATGTGGAATACTCATAGCAAAATAATATTTGGAAACTTTTTACACCAAAGAAGTAGTACCGTCTCGGTAACCAAATACAATACATGAGAAAAGGAGAATCAACATCCTATGGAGCCCTAGAAGTAGTCGTCTAAAGCCTTCGAGATTGGAAAATACGTCGCACGAAGCTTCTTCACCTCTCTTTCATAAGTTGCTTCCATGTCGGCCTTCTTCTTGGCGAGCTGATCATATATCTTCTTCCCAAACCTAGACGAGTGAGGCAGGAGAGAAGTAACCACATCATCGGGCTCATTAATAACCTGATGCTCTAGAAACTCGAGTATTGCATCCTTATCCTTGAGTTGCTGAAGAAGCTCTTCACGCTCACGAACCCAAGCACGCAAATGGTTTTCGTCTCTCAACTCCTCTACTCCTTGATTAGGGAGGGTTGAAGGCCCAACCATAACGATAGGGGTAGGTCTCGGATACTCATACGACATGCGGTACTCGAGGGCTCTCTTCCTTACACAAGAGGTGTAAGGCTCCAAAGCAACACAGTTCCTCAGACCAAGCTCATTCCTCCCTTTCCTATGAACCTTGCACTAGGCATGGACCATCCTATCCTTCAGGTTTTGGGGATCTTTACCCTCTTGAAAGAATAAGCCTTCCAACGAAATGTTGTTAGGTTTATCCTTTAAGGGGAACCCAAGCTGACGGCGAGCCAAAGAAGGATTGTAGTTAATTCCACCACATGTACCAAGAAGAGGTACATTGGAGAACTCACCACAAGAATCAATAATCTTAATGTTATCATAAACACAATTATACCAAGAGATAGCATCATTAGTGAGAGACATAAGTCTCGTGGACCACCGTAGACATCCATTGTTCTCCTTGAAGGCAAGCGTCTGAGGCAAGTGCGAAATAAACCACTTGTACAACAGAGGAAAACAACATACAATGGAACCACCACCCTTTGCATTCCTCATATGCAAAGAGAAATAAGTGTCACCCAACAGAGTCGGAACGGGATTAAGAGAAGAGAAAATCCTAATAGCGTTCACATCCACGAAGTTGTCGATGTTGGGAAATAACACTAACCCATAGATGAGGAGTACAAATATGGCTTCAAAAGCTTCCTTACTCATGGCCTTCCCAAACAAGGTAGCTTTGGCAATCAGAAAATCAGACGGGAGACCTTGAATTCCATCATTGGTAGTCATATTGGCAACAATGTCGGATACCTCCACGTGAAGCATGTCAGCAATCTCTTGAGAAGACGGAAGCTTCTCCAAACCAATGAAAGGCAATCAGTCAAGAATAGGTATACCCACATGATAAGCGTACTCCTCCAATGTAGGAAAAAGCTAGAAATCCGGAAAAGTGAAGCACCGATACAGAGGATCGTAGAACTGTACCAACACACTCATGAGACCCTCATCCACCTTGGTAGAGAGAATAGCTAGAAGTTTCCCATGGCGAGCTTTGAACTCCAAGGGCTCTAATACATAAGATGTCAGACGCCTTAACTCTCTCAAGTCGGGTTGTCTGAAACTGTACTTCTTCGTATTCCTTCTTTGCTTATCCATGTCTGAAAATTTGCAAATAGACCTTTTAAGTTCCTTACAAAAATCGTATTGTCGATGACATGAATGCGGACGAATGCATGGATGCATGGATGCAACAAACACACTCAAGGATCAAGCAAGTCACACCACACAAAGGTCACGCGCTGGCTCAAGTCATCGTCAATATCAATCATCTATCTTGGTGGATTAGATTTTACACCATATCAACACCCAAGATCCATTGATTTTGAGGATATACGAGAACGGATCGATCGCGAATCACGGTTTTGTTGTGAGTCACGAGCATGGAGTCTCGATTAAGAACCACCCGACGGGAGTGTACTACAGTTAAACCTGACAATCACGTTCTAAAAGGTTCCCATAGTCATCATCCCATCTTTCGGATATTATCAGATAAAACGACTACTCATGCTCCAAAAATATTCTTGAGAGGGACTCTTATGAGTGTAGTATCGCGTAACAATTGCATCAAGTCTTACACTTGAACGACCTTCACACTACGTCCTAAAATAGGCCAAGATACGACTACTCGTAAGACATTAGTGATCCCAATAAGACCTCCACCAAGTGAATGGACTCTCAAGTCAACTTGTTAAGGACTAACTCCACACAAGTCAACAAGACTATGTCATTCTCTTATCATAAGTGCACTCGAGTTCGGGTATAGAAATCATCTCACAAGAAACCACCAAGCATACAAGCAATTAATATATCAAGCAATTCATACATTACAAACAATACATTCATCCCAAATTTGCACAAAAATATGCCACAAATAAATATAAACATACAACTCATACAAGCAAAAAGTAGGCCGAACCCACGGGGCTTGTGCTCCCCAGCAGAGTCGCCACTTTTCTGTAGCGGGGTTTTCGTTACCTTTAGGTTTATTGACTAACACAAAAGTCAACATACAATTCGAGTCACCATCGCACTTTTATTTATCTAAAGGAAAGGCTAAAAAGCGAACAAAAGCCAAGTAAGAAGTTTTTCAAATCAAAAACTAATAAAAATGTCAGAGATCTAGGTAAGGGGGTTGGTTATGAAATGGGAAGGTTTTACGCACCCAAAACATCCTTAGTACTCTAAGGGAACCCGTTTTGCAAATATGTGTTGTAGGTTGGTATTTGTGAAAAGATTTGTGCAAAATATTGGAGGGATGGGAAGAGAATAGATTATATTTATAAATTTTATTTTTTGAATGGATGAACCCATTACCTACATACCATCACAAAGGAGGATCAAAACCTCGTAGTTCGTGGTAAAAATTTCAAAGATTGGTGGATTGATTCTAATCAAAAGCCTTAAGGTCTTTTGTTATCAAAGGGAGAAAACTCAACCTAAACCAACAATCCATCATGCGAGGAAGGTTTCAACATGCTAGTGAGTGGTTAACCCTATAATAAGCATGGAAGGCTTATAATCCAACACTAAGGATGAGGTGAGATTTACATCAACCACTATGATAGCTTCAAACCTATGACTAATGTTTTTGAAAAGAGTTTAACAAGTGGCCATTGGAACCACAAAATAACTTGAAATGGGTTATATTTACAAGTTGAATTTATTTACAAAATGAAGTGAAAGTTGGATTAAAGTTTATTTACAATAAGTATTTATGAAAATGGTTTTGAAAAGTCAAAGGCCTAAGGCCTAGGTTTCTAATTTGAAATAAAGTCAAAGTCTTGAAAATGATTTTTGGCTTGGTTAGAGAGGGGAGAGGAGAGAAGGGCTATTCCTAAAGCATACAAAGATAAGAGGGGAGAGATAACCCTTGGAGTTCCTTTTCTTGGCGTCATAGAGATGACTCAAGATGCTCCTTTCCTTTGTATTTAGCACACAAAACAAGAAATCAATAATTTGAATTTAAGCTCCTAGGATCTCCACTTGGCTTGGCTCTTAACTTGGCTACTCATGGAAATGATCCTCTTTTTCCAATCTTAAGATGAGATTCCTATCACACCAAAGCACACATTAAAAGGCTCACAACATAATAAAGGGAATGGACAAAGAATAAGTTTGAGGAGAAGTCCTTTGAGGTCAACTTTGAATTTTAGAATTCTAAAGGCATGAGACCTAGTTGCTCTTCAACACATTTTGCATTCTAAAGGCATGAGGCCTAGTTGCTCTTGAACTCCTTTAAGCATGGGTGAATCCTAATTCTAAGTCCTTTCTCCTTTTGTATTTTGGTTCACATCAAAACAAACACAAAACAACACTAAATAGCAATATATTTATATACAATAGTGGGCTCAAATGAGCAAAAGAAAAATGACTTAAGCATAAAATATGTGCTCAAGTGAGCAAAATGAAATCAAGATGAATAATGAGCAAGAAATAAATGACATTAAAAGTAAATGACAAGAAATTAAAAGCTCAAATTAAACTTAGTAGTTAGTAGAGTTATGTTAGCTTGTCATAAGACAATGTAGCGCTATGTTAAGCAATCTTAAGTGGACTAATGTAGTAGCCACACCTATCTGAGGCCGGTCAATAAGAATATGGGCAAAGAACACAAGTTAGAGGTCATGACTAGTAATTCAAGCTCCATAAGCTTGCCATGCCAAACAAGAGGGGAATGACCTTGTATTGACTTTTGGTTATTTGCTTGACCAAGAAGTAACCTATCTTTGACACAAAATAACTCACTTGATCATAGATCAAGTTAAGTTTTGTATGGATCAAAGAAAATTAAACTTCTATTTGTCAAGACCAACCTCAAGACTTTAACTAAGGCATAGCATTCTAGTAAGTGAGATTGTAAGTCTTCCTGCTTTCATGGTATTCTATGGAAACTTGGCCTTTTTTCCTTCCTTTGGAAGATGTCTTGGTTCAAGGATCCATGCTTGTGAATAGAGGGTTGAATTCTCTCAAAGAATGACTTAAACAATAAAAAAACAAAACTCCACTAACTCCTAATCAACTAACATCTGAATAGCTTTTAATTTCAAGTCATTTATGTTTATGCACTTTAAATTCAAGCCATTTATCATTTGTCATTATACATATCATTTGACTTGTTTATGTTTATGTCATTTTTACTTTGCTCACTTGAGCCATATATTGTGATTGTATATACTTTTTTGTGCTTTTTTGTTTGTGTTTGTGGTCTTTTGACCTTAAGATACCTAATAATCAACAAAAACCCTAAAAAATATTTGTGTGGACTGTTGGATTTAATCTGAGACTTGGACTTAGAATTAGGCAGCATTCCCTATGCAAAAGGACTTGGCCAATGCCAACTTTTATAAAGTCAAACTTGTGAATTGAGCTTCCATCTGATACAAGTGTTAGAATCCTTATGAGTTCATCTGCAACTTGGTCTTGATGAAGATGTTACTTTGAAACTGTGTCTAATGCATTATTCCGAGAAATTCAAGAAGCATGTCATCTGATACATGGGAAGATTATGAAGAACACTATGAAATTGATTGCTTGGATGTGGCTATCTTTATTTGATGCCTTTCTCTTCATCTTGCTATTTTTGTATTGATATTGCCTGATTCTAAAGTCCAAGGGAAAAGTGGGTTTCTATATGATATTCTTGTCTATTGGATTGCATCCCATTGGTAAGATCTTTTCAACTCTTAGGTTTTAAATTCTTGCTTAGGATTAGTCTCTTCATATCCTCCCATTTCTTAAATATCAAATCTCTCCCCCCTTTTTAAAATCTTCTTTGCTTGTGATTTCTAAACTGAGACTTTATTGCAAACTAGAAACTTTGTCCTTATGCCATTGTATTTTTTAAATTTTTTTCTTAAACCAAACTTGTGAATGAATCTAACCATATTGACTTAAAATTTCAAAAGAAAAAAAGAACTAACACCCATTAAAATTCTTTTAGGCCCTTGGTGACTTTTTTAAACTTAAAATGTTTGTTAAAAGCAATTCACTCACTTTGAAATTGATACCACGAACTATGAGGTTTTGATCCCTCATTTTTATGTTGGTACGCAGGCACAACTCTGAAAGACTTGTCAAACACAAAAATATAATTAATGAATTATTTTCTCATCCCCACACTCTATTTATTACAAATATCATTTCATACCAAAACACATGTACACACAAAAAAGGGCTCCATAGGAGTATCTAGGACACTTTGGGTGCTAACACCTTCCCTCTGTGTAACTAACCCCCTTACATGTGATCTCTGGCATTTTATTAGTTTTGATTTGAAAACTTCTTATCTTTGGATTTTGTTCGTACTTTTTCCTTTTCCCTTGGAAACAATAAAAGCGCGGTGGCGACTCTGGTTTTATTGACGTTAAGTTTATCCATAGCTTAATGGTCATGAATTTACCGCTACAGAAATTAAGTGGCGACTCTGTTGGGGAGTAGTCCTCAGTGGGTTTAGCCTACTTTTCTATGTGTATATAATTGTTTACTTGATGTTTGTATATTTGTCTGTATGATATAATCTGCTTGTTATGATTGGTGATCTCTGAGTGGTGAGATAAGTTCTAACCTGAACTTGAGTGTAATTAAGATAGGAAGATGGTATAGTCATGTTCGACTTGTGTGAAGTAGTCCTTAACAAGTTGGCTTGAGACCCATCTACTTAGTGGAGACCCTTTTGGAGTTATTTGATGTCACACAAGTTATTTGTGGTTAGGCATTACTTTCTCTAATTTAGGGTCCGATAAGCTAAGGACCGTAGAACATTTAACCCAACTTGACTTATTTAGGACATAGTGCGAAGACTGTTCAAGTGCACACTTGATAACAGTTGTTACCCAATACTACACTCGGACGAGTTTCTCTTGAGAATATTATGGGTGGATGAGTCAGTTATCCTAACCTGTAATATCCGATAGATGGAGTTAAGACTCTGGGAACTTTTTAGCACATGATATACAGGTTTTTATCCTTAGTAGACTCCTTTGGGATGGTTCTTAACCTGACTCCATGCTCGTGACTCACAACAAACCCTTTGATTCTTGGTTGATCCAATCAAGTCTTGTCAATATCAATGGAACTTGGGTGTTGATAAGGTGAAAATCATACTCCACCAAAATGGATGATTGATCTTGACAATGACTTGATTCATCCCTTGACCTTTGTTTGTTTTCCTTGAGTGTGATCCCTTATTTGTGATTGTTGCATTCATGCATTCATCCTCATCATGCCATTCATCACATAAAAAAAAACTTCAAGGAACTGAGACTTTATTTGCAAATATTTTCAGACCATAGATAGTGGACGAAGGAACACTAAGAAGTACAGTTTTAGATGTCCCGACTTGAAAGAGCTAAGGAATCTATCATATTTTGTATTAGATCACTTGGATTTCAAGAAACATCATGGGAAGCTTCTATCTATTTTGTTTGATGATGTGGTCGAAGGACTCTTGAGTGTGTTGGTTCAGTTCTATGACCCTCTCTACCGCTTCTTCACTTTTCCCGATTATCAGCTTGTGCCTACGTTGGAGGAGTATGCCCATCTCTTGGGAATAGATGTTTCTTAGAAAGTGCCTTTTAGTGGATTTGAGAAGATTCCTAGATCTCATCTTATAGTTGAAGCTCTTCATCTAAGGAAGTCTAAGATTGAGGCTCATTGGGTGAAGAAAAAGGGAATGTTTGGGTTAACTTCTGAGTTTCTCATCAAGAAAGCTACTGCCTTTGCTCAAGCCAGTAGTGTGGATGCTTTTGAATCCATCTTTGTGTTGCTCATTTAGGGTTTGGCTTTGTTCCCTAACATTGACAGCTTTGTTGATGTTAACGCCATTAGAATGTTCTTGATTGGGAATCATGTACCTACTCTGTTAGGTGATATGTACTTCTCTTTGCATCTAAGAAATTCTAAAGGTGGTGGAACGATTGTGTGATGTGTTCCTCTTATGTGCAAGTGGTTTATTTCGCACTTGCCTACGCCCCCTTTTATGGAAAACAAACAATGTCTACGATGGTCTCAGAGACTTATGTCTCTCACTAATGATGATATAGTTTGGTATGACTCTTTGTTGAGTAGCTTGGATATTATTGATTGTTGTGGTGAATTATATATTGTGCTTCTCATTGGTACACAAGGAGGAATCAACTACAACCCTGCTTTGGCTCGTCGTCCACTTGGGTTCCCCTTGAGAGACAAACCTAATAACACTCAGTTAGAAGGTTTTTTCTATCAAGAGGGTAAAGATCTCCAACATTTGAAGCAGAAGATTGTGCATCCTTGGCATAATGTGCATAGAAAAGGAAGATCCGAGTTTGGTCCATGCAACTGTGTAACTTTGGAAGCCTACACTCTTTGGGTGAAGAAGAGAGCTTTTGAGTTGAAGATGGTATATGCTTGTGAAAGACCTGTGTCTTTGGTTGTGGATGGGCCATCAACTCTCCCTAACCAAGATGTAGAGGAGTTGTAAGACGCACTCGCCAATATGAATCAAGAGAAAGACATGTGGGAATAGTGGTTCCATGCTTTGAGCCGAAAACATGAGGAGTTGCAGCTTAAGTCTAAGGACAAAGATACACTTATTGAGCTTCTTGAAGACCGAGTAGTGAAAAGACAGAGAGAGCCAGAGCGTCCATATTCCTCTAGTATCCCTCAGCCTTCCGGTGCTTGGAAGAAGATTATTGATCAGCTTTTCCCCGAGAAGGCTCAGATGAAGACATCTTTTGAGTCCGAGCTTCAACGCATTCGAAGGAAATACGTGCCTGCAGCCAGATCATCTAACATTGTTGTTAGGGGATCCTTAGGATGATTAGCTTCCTTTTCTCTTGTATTTATGCTTTGGTTTCTGAAATTGTACTTAGTATAATCCTTCTAATTATATGAATAAAAGAGATTTTTATGGTCAATCAAATTGTTACAATTGTTATTATATATTTGCAAATAAAATAGTATGTTCCTTGAAAATAAAAACAATCAAAACATTGCATTTCATGCATCATTTGCATAATAGGTTTTTTCTTCCGCCAAATGTCATATTGGTTATTATTCTGTGCTTTAGCCAAGCTGACTCACTATTACAACACTCGCGCCAATCAACCGTGAATCATGGAAATTCGGAACAAGAGAACCGAGAGTTGAAGGACGAAATTGCTCGCTTGACTGCCATGGTGGAGTCAGTTCTAGCTGCTCAGAGTCAGTCTTCTCCAACACCTGTAACTCCTCCTCCTCAGAGGACTGTCATTTTGGAGGTTGCTACTTCAACTGTGCCTGCTACTCAGTTTACTCCTACTATGCCTGTCGGATTCCCGTGGGGAATGCCGCTGAACTTTGTGCCCGAAGGGTTTGCAACTAGTTTTTCTTCCATGCCAGCATTTAGCTCGACCATGTCTCTTCCGCCTCTAGTGGTTCACACTCTGCCTCGTGTTGAGGACACAATCTACCATTCCGAGTCGTCTGAGGGCCCTGATGTTTATGAGAAGATGGACGAAATGAAAGACCAGTTCCTTGAGCTACGAAAGGAATTGAAGACCTTAAGGGGAAAAGATTTGTTCGATAAGAGTGTCGTTGAACTTTGCCTAGTGCCAAATGTCAAAATCCCGATGAAGTTCAAAGTCCCCGACTTTTAAAAGTATAAGGGAAATACCTGCCCACTCAGCCATCTCGTCATGTATGCTAGGAAAATGTCAACGCAAACTGATAATGATCAGTTATTAATTCACTACTTCAAAGACAGTCTGACTGGTGTCGCTCTTAGGTGGTACATGGGATTGGATAGTGCAAGTGTTCACACATTCAATGATTTGGGTGAGGCTTTTGTGAAGCAGTATAAGTATAATATGGATATGGCACCGGATAGGGACCAACTGAGGTCGATGTCTCAGAAGGACAAAGAGACATTCAAAGAGTACGCATAGAGGTGGAGAGAGCTAGCTGCTCAGATCAACCCTCTGTTGGAAGAAAAGGAGATGACCACTATTTTCCTCAAGACCCTGAGTTCGTTTTACTACGAGTGAATGATTGCTAGTGCCCCGAGTGACTTTACCGAATTGGTAAATATGGGGATGAGATTAGAAGAAGGTGTCCAAGAGGGACGTTTGTCTAAGGAAGAGGTGTCATCGAGCAAGAAGTATGGTAGTGGGTTCGCCAGAATGAAGGAAGGCGAAACCAATGCAGTATCAGTTGGGAGGCAAAGGAGGCCTCATGTCAAAAGAAGTCCGCAACTGCGTCAGCACCATCATCAAGTATCATTCGTTACTCCAGTATTTTCCAATAATCAATCAATGCCAGTTCAACAACAACGTCAACAACAACCACAACAAAGAACAAACAACTACAACAACAACAACAATAATCAACAACAACAGGACTTTGAGAGGAAGAAGGTCTCTTTCGACCCTATTCCTATAACCTATGCTAAATTATACTCGTCTTTGGTTCTCAAGAACCTCCTTCAACCGAGAAATCCACCGCAAATTCCAGAACCACTTCCATGGTTGTATAAGCCAGAACTCCAATGTGCCTTTCACCAAGGAGCTCCGGATCACGATATTGAAAATTGCTACCCTTTGAATATCAGGTCCATAAGCTCGTGAAAAGTGGGATGGTGTCCTTTGAGGCCCGCGCGCCTAATGTAAAAGCAAACCCATTGCCTACTCATGGTAATTCCTCTGTTAATATGGTAGATGGTTGTCCATGAAGTTTCCGAGTATTTGATGTGCGACGTATTTGTCGGTCCTTGGTAGAGATGCATAAGACCCTGTGTACTATTAGTGATTGTGAGCATGACCATTCCGGTTGTGCGATTTGCAGTGTAAACCCCCGTGGATGTTCGAATGTCAAGAGGGATATCCAGAAGTTAATGGATGAGAATGTAATCCATATTCAACAGTCGAGGGATATAGATTATGTGAACGTGATAGTTTCGGTATTTAAGACCCTTGAGCGGGTAGTAATCCAGTTCGACAGCAGCAACAGTAACATTATTAACAGATCGGTATCGCCATTGGTAATATGGTTAGTGGGCCCCATCCCGTATACATCCGATAAAGCTATTACGTATAAGTATAACGCTACTATGTTGGAGAATGGTCAAGAGGTTTTGTTGCCTATGACCAGTTCTGTTGTGAACATTGTTGATGTTACGAAGGTGACCCGCATCAGTCGTGTTTTTGGTCCCGTTTTCCAAAAAGATGTAGAAGATGTTGGTAAGAAGGTTGAGGTACCTGCAGCAAATCCGGTTAATGCTCCAAAGTGTCAATCTGGTGAATCCAGCAGTTTGAAGCCTAGTGATGATTATGAGGTACTACGGTTAATAAAGAAGAGTGAATTCAATATTGTGGAGTAGCTGCTCCAAACTCCTTCAAAAATTTCAGTGTTGTCTCTGCTTATGAATTCTGAAGCGCACAGAGAAGCATTGAAAAAATTATTGGAGCAAGCTTATGTTGACCATGATGTAACAGTGGATCAGTTTGACCACATTGTGGCTAATATCACTTCCTGCAACAACTTGAGCTTTTATGATGAAGAACTTCCCGAGGAAGGCAGAAATCTGCACATATCAATGAACTGTAAGGAGGATGCATTGTCAAATGTGTTGGTTGATACCGGTTCTTCGTTGAAGGCGCCCCTATGAGGTACAATGGTGTGATCGTCAAAGCATTTGATGTTTCTCGAAAGACTGTTATTGGTGAAGTGGACCTTCCAATGAAGATAGGCCCGAGTGATTTCCAAATTAATTTCCAAGTAATGGACATCCACACGGTCTATAGCTGCTTGTTGGGAAGGCCATGGATACATGAGGCAGGAGCTGTTACATCCACTTTGCATTAGAAATTGAAATTCGTGAAGAATGGTAAGCTCGTCATCATGGGTGGAGAGAAAGCTCTGTTGGTGGTGAGTCATCTATCATCTTTCTTGTATGTGGAAGATGAGGATGAGATTGGAACTCCGTTCCAAGCTCTATCTATTACCGAAGAAAAGAGAGTTGGGGTACCCATGTCCTCTTTTAAAGATGTTCAAAAGATTGTTGAAGATGGTAGTTCTAATTAGTAGGGTCAGATGGTAGAGGTCGACGAAAACAAGAATTGAGCCGGTTTGGGTTTCCAGCAAGGGTCGTCCGTGATCAAGGCTGAAGATATGCAACCTAGTTTCCGTAGTGGAGGGTTCATTCATGGTAATGAACAACACGCAACTGCAGTGATCGAGGATGACAAAGATGAAGAATGCGCCAATTTTGTGACGCATGGAAAAGCTTGCAACAATTGGGTCGCTGTCGATGTTCCTGCTATTGTTCATCACTCTAAGTAATTATTTTTATTATTTTTGAAAATCCTTCTCCTATGCCTAAGGGAGAAGTGAACATTATGGGCATATTTCAAATTAATCATCAATAAAATGAAATTATATTCATCCACATCTATGATGTTTTATTTTTACGTTTTACTTTTCTAAAAATGGTAATCACAAAAAACATAAATAAATAAATAATAATTGTCCATCTGCATAATATTTGGTCACAATTCACTTCTCTAAAATCAAAATATCAAATCATTATGCAGGTTGGTTTCTAAACACATTGAATACAATGATCCTACTCCTTCTCTGAACTTTGAATTCCCTGTGTTTGAGGTTGAGGAAGAAGGTGATGTAGAAGTGTCTGATGAATTGTCTCGTCTACTTGAGCATGAGGAAAAAGCCATTCAGCCACTTGAAAAGCAGATTGAGCTAGTCAACTTGGGTTCCGAAGATGGTGTGAAAGAGGTCAAGATTGAGTCTCAAATGTGTCTAGAGGTTAAGAAGGGATTGATTGATCTTATCCGATAGTATTTAGATGTGTTTTCTTGTCCTATCAAGACATGCCTAGTTTGGATTTTGAGACTGTGGAGCATAGATTGTCGTTGAAACCAGAATGCCTTCCAGTTAAGCAGAACTTAAGAAGAATTCATCCTGATATGGCAGTGAAGATCAAAGAAGAACTGCAAAAGCAGATTGATGCCAGTTTCCTTGTTACCGCTGAGTATCCGTAATGGGTGGCCAATATTGTGCTTGTTCCAAAGAAAGATGGAAAAGTTCGTATGTGCGTTGATTATAAAGATTTGAACAAAGCTAGTCCGAAAAATGATTTCCCTCTGCCACACATTGATATGTTGGTATACAATACAACTAAATTCAAAGTCTTTTTATTTATGGATGGATTTTCCGGATATAATCATATTAAAATGGCACCCGAAGATATGGAGAAGACCACATTCATTACACCTTGGGGACCATTCTGTATAGAGTAATACCTTTCGGTTTAAACAATGCTGGTGCAACGTACCAGAGAGCTATGTCCACTCTTTTTCATGATATGATGCATAAGGAGATTGAAGTCTATGTTGATGACATGATTGCTAAATCCAATGATGAAGAAGAGCATGTTGAGCATTTGTTGAAGCTATTCCAGCATTTGAGGAAGTACAAACTCCGCTTGAATCCCAATAAGTGTACATTTGGTGTTCGTTCTGGTAAGTTGTTGGGCTTTATTGTCAGTGAGAAGGGTATTGAAGTTGATCCTGCCAAGGTCAAAGCATTACGAGAAATGCATGCGCCCAAAACTGAGAAGCAAGTTAGAGGTTTTCTCGGTCGCTTGAATTATATCTCAAGATTCATTTCACACATGACTGCCACATGTGCGCCTATATTCAAGCTTCTTTGGAAAGATCGGTATTGTGATTGGACTGAGGATTTCTAGAAAGCTTTTGACAGTATTAAAGAGTATCTGCTTACGCCTCCGATTCTATCTTCGCCTGTTGAAGGAAGACCATTGATCATGTATTTGACTGTGCTTGAAGAGAGTATGGGTTGTGTTATAGGTCAGTAAGATGAAACGGGAAAGAAAGAATATGCAATTTACTACCTCAGTAAGAAATTTACCGACTGTGAGACTCAGTATTCTATGCTTGAAAAGACTTGTTGCGCATTGGCTTGGGTTGCTAAGCATCTGCCTCAGTATATGTTGAATCATACTACTTGGTTGATATCCAAAATGGATCCAATCAAGTATATTTTTAAGAAGCCTGCTTTAACTGGGAGGATTGCCCGTTGGCAGATGTTATTGTCCGAGTATGATATTAAATACCGATCTCAAAAAGTAATTAAAGGTAGTGTCTTGGCGGACCATTTGGCTCACCAACCGATTGAAGATTACCAGTCAGCGCAATATGATTTTCCTGATGAAGAGATCTTGTACTTGAAAATGAAGGATTCTGATGAACCATTGCTTGAAGAAGGGCCAGAACCTGGTTCCCGTTGGGGCATGGTTTTTGATGGAGCTATTAATTAGTATGGTAATGGCACTGGGGCAGTGATTATTACTCCTTAAGACACGTATCTTCCGTTTACAGCTAGATTGACTTTTAAGTGTATAAATAATATGGCTGAGTATGAAGCTTGCATTATGGGGCTTGAAGAGGCCATTAATCTCAGAATCAAGTATTTAGTAGTATATGGAGATTCGGCTCTGGTTATGAATGATATCAAAGGTGAATGGGAGACAAACCAACCCGGTTTGATACCATATAAAGATTATGCAAGGAGGATTTCAACTTTCTTTACAAAGGTTGAGTTTCATCATATCCCTCGAGAAGAAAACTAGATGGCAGATGCTCTTGCAACTTTGGCTTCTATGATTATGGTGAAGTTTTGGAATGAAGTTCCCAATTTGACTGTGATGCGTCTTCATAGGCCAACTCATGTGTTTGCTGTTGAAGAGGTCAAAGATGAAAAATCGTGGTATTATGATATCAAATGTTTTCTCCAAAGTCAAATTTACCCGTCTGGGGCATCTTTGAAAGATAAGAAGACTTTGAGAAGATTAGCTAGCAACTTCTACCTGATTAGCTAGCAACTTCTACCTGAAGATTAGCTAGCAGGCCTGTTGATGACTAAAATCCAAGAAGGTTTCTTTGGTACTCATTCCAATGGACATGCTATGGTAAAGAAGATGTTGAGAGCAGGTTACTATTGGCTGACAATGGAATCTGACTGTTGCAAGTTTGTAAAGAAATGCCATAAGTGTCAAATTTATGCGGATAAGATTCATGTTCCTCCACCACTTTTGAATGTCATTTCCTCCCCATGGCCCTTCTCTATGTGGGGAATTGATATGATTGGCATGATTGATCCCTCATTTTTATGTTAGTACGTAGGCACAAGTCTGAAGGACTTGTCAAACATAAAAATATAACTAATTAATTCTTTTCTCATCCCCACACTCTATTTATTGCAAACATCATTTCATACCAAAACCCATGTAGACACAAAAAAGGGCTCCTTATGAGTACCTAGAAAACTTTAGGTGTTAACACCTTTCCTCTGTGTAACCAACCCCCTTACCTGTGATCTCTAGCATTTTATTAGTTTTGATTTGAAAACTTCTTATCTTTGGGTTTTGTTCGTTCTTTTCCCTTTTCCCTTGGAAACAATAAAAGCGCGGTGGCGGCTCTGGTTTTATTGACGTTAAGTTTATTCATAACTTAATGGTCATGAATTTACCACTACACATACAACATGTCCTTGCAAGCAAACTGCATTCTATAGTCAAATCGTGGCCTTTTAGAGGCTGGGATTTAGATTTGGTTAGGGAAATTCGACCACCATCATCTAAAAGTCAGAGGTATATTTTGGTTGGTATTGATTACTTTACAAAATGGATCGAAGTTATACATTTGCCAAATGTAGACCAAGAATATTTGATTGAATTTATCCATAAATACATTATTTATAGATTTGGAATCCCAGAGACCATTACAACGGATCAGGGATTAGTGTTTACTAGTCGAAAAATGCAAGAATTTGCTAAGGAAATGGGTTTCAAATTATTAACTTCTACGCCATATTATGCTCATGGTCAGGTTGAAGCATCGAACAAGGTGGTGATTAGTTTGATTAAGAAACATGTGGGTAAGAGGCCCAGAAATTGGCACAAGACTTTAGATCAGGTTTTGTGGGCGTGTAGAACCTCCCCCAAAGAAGCCACTAATTCGACTCCATTTCGACTAACTTTTGGTCATGATGCAGTTTTACTAGTCGAGATTTACCTACAATCAACAAGAATTCATAGGCATAATGAGATTCCATCAGAATCATATTGGAACATGATGCTTGATGAGTTAGTTGATCTAGATGAGGAGAGACTCAATGCCTTGGAATTATTGAAAAGTCATAAGAATAGAGTAGAGAAATCTTAAAATTAGAAGGTTAAAGTTAAGATGTTTCTGCCTGAAGACTTGGGTAAGACCCTAATTTTGACTCTAAGATCCCTCATGGAATCATATCATTGCACATTGCATCTTGCCTCAAAGATCATAGCATCTTGGCTCCTTTACCCTTGGGTTGGGAATTGTTGTGAATTGGTTTGAGACCACCAAACATGCTTGAATTGTACATTATTTCTTTTCTTATTTTGTTTACTAACCAAAAGAATAAAAATATGTCACTAACATCTCTTTTTTTGAAGCTTGAGCAATCATGTGATCCAAGGCTCCTAGGAGGCCCCTATACTCAATGAAGTGGCCGAATGAAAGTGAAACCAAGCATGACAATGGTTACCAAATCTCTCATTCATCATATATGCCTCCCAAGTATCTTAATTTGTCAATTTGATCCAGATAAACCAAAGGGCTTGAGGATTGTTTCCCAAGGAAACCCTAATTCATTTGTGCATTAACTGTGCCTTGCTCATGAAGCAACCTCAACCTGTGATCAAATAAAATCAAGGGAAGTTCTTTAATTCATCATTTTATGCATATTTGAGCTTATGTGAGTGTCCTCAATCATCAATTCATTAAGATTTGAAGTTTGGACTTGAGAAGTTGATCAGTCAATTCATCTGACTATTTTGAAATCCACTGGGACCTAACTTTTGATGTGTTTGCCAAATGAAGATGACCCCAAGAGAAAATATGTTCTTAAGAACCATATGCATAACTCTCATGTTCATAAAAAATTCATTTGAAACTTGTAAGGTCATCATTCATCTCAAAACATTATAGGTCATTTTGACCGAAACCCTAATTTTGGGTCAACTTCCCAAGGACCTAACTCACTCATTTTTCATGATTTTGAAGTGGGATCAAATGAATTGGAAATTTTAAGATGTCTAATTCAATTGTTATGTTGGACAAAATTTCATAATCCTAAAGGAAACACATGTTATAATACAAAACATTATAGGTCACTTTGGACCAAAGTCATTGAAATGTGTAAAGGTCCAACTTCAAGTGCCCATACCTTTCTCATAAAAAATCCAAATGATGCAAAATTTAAGTCCAAATTTATTTTGGTGAGAAGATATACAACTTTTATGTTGAAGGTTTTGTCATTTGAGGCTTTCATCATTGAAACAGAAGAGCTTGAAGTTGGTCCATTTTGGCAAAATTTCCATATACATGTTTTGCACCTTGAACTTCATGATCAGTTTTCAATATTTTCCCAACTCCAAATGGATTTTTGTTCAACATAAAATTTGTTCCTCATGTCAAGACCTTTCCAACCATTACCCACATGTCCATGTTTCAATTTGGCAAATGGTATTTTCGAAGAGGAGAAGTTTTGGTTCCAATTATGCATAACATGTTGAATTTCCACGCACAAGCTTGTACCATGAAATATGCACGTCCAAAACACCTAACTTGCATCTCAGCTTGCATTTGCAATTTCATTTGGGCCTCCCATGCACCTGTACAGGCCCATGCATGGAGGACCCAACTTCACATGCACATGAGTTTTCTCCTTGCTTGCATCAGCCTTGCCTATAAATAGAAGCTTCATTTATCTTCAAAGTCCAACCTAAAGGCGCCTGAACTGCTGCACAAGTGAAATCCCAACCTCCATTAAAAGGAATTGTGAGTTTTCTTTTCCAATTTTCAAGTTCAATTTTCAACTTCATTGGTTGATCTTTGAACTTCAATTCCTAAACCTTGCTTCCTTGTTATCACAAGATCACACTGCATCAAAGAATTGGAGCAGATCAGGCATTGTAAAGCTGCACTCTAAAGGTTGTTGTTCAAACAGTTTTCATTCGAAACTACCTGGATATTGATCATTTCTTGCATTGCTTAGTACCTCTGAAGTCCTCATGTGAGAGGCAATTGATTTGAGCTTTTAATTTCATGAATTAAACTCAGATTGAACACCACAAATTTCCATCTCAAATTTCTCTCTCCATAGATATCTTAGGTGGAAACCAAGGTCACTGGGGTGATGTACATCACCCCATCTTTCTAAAGATATAGAGATCGTGCATTTTAGTGAAGGTTTGGAAACCTGCAAGTTTGGCCGGAACTGTGACTCTCGACAGAGAAGACGGTAGTTTCCACCACCGTCCCCACGTGGACGAGTTCATGGCTCTTGGATCTGGTCCCTGGGATCTAATCTCAGCACTCCATTTGATTGACCTATTTTAATGCCATGTGTGATGTTGTTGACTCAACTACACCATGCGCGCGCGCTTATCAGCCTTCTAATCATCCACGTCATTTAATGAACCAAGATCAGGCGCTCCATGATTTTTCCTATTTTTTGAATTTCATTTTATTTTCTTTAATTCCATTTTATTTTAAAAATTCATAACTTCTTCATTTTTAATCATAAAAATATGGGACCAATTGCAAAAAAAGTCTCTTAAATTCTAGTTTCTAAAAATTATTTTAAATATTTTTTATGATTCCATTTAAAAAAATTGGTGAATTTTCTCTTTTTTGGTTATTTTTAATTCATTTAAAATACTTTTCAATATTCAAAAATGCCAAAAATATTTTCTTAACATCTTTGAATGATGATGAATCTATGAAAAATATTCTCATCAATTTCTTAATTGATTTGAGATTTATTTGAGATTTTAGTTCAATTATGTTATTTTTCTTCATTTTTAAATTGTTTAAAATTAGTTTCTGTTTTCAAAAAATGATGAAATTTTTTGTCAAACCTTGTTTGACCATGTTGAACTTATGATGATCCATTTGGACTTTTCCAAGTTGATTTGAAATGGATTAGAAGTTTGACCTTTATTTTGTTTATTTTAATTCAAGTATTATTTTAATTCATAAAATTACCAAAAATATTTTTATTGTTTCTTGACTTCTAAGCTTTATCTCACTTTTGTTTACCATTGATTTATGTGGATTCCATTCATATTTGGTCAATGTGTGTTGCTTATTGTAAGACCTTAATTTTGTCCCTAAGATCCCTCATGGCGTCATAACATTGCATTTGCATTGCCTCAAGGATCATAAGCATCTTGGTTCCCTTTACCTTTGGGTGGGACCTCTTGTGAGTGGTTTGAGATCACCAAGCATGCTTGAATTGTATATTATTGCTTTTCTTATTTTGTTTACTAACCAAAAGCACAAAAATATGTCACTAACATTTCTTGTTTTTAGCTTGAGCAATCACAAAGTCAAGAGCTTCAAGGAGATCCTTTGTGTAGAGATATGGCCAAGTGAAGATGATAGCAAACATGGCAATGGTTCCCAAAGCTCTCATCCATCAAATATGCCTCCCTAGCATCTCAATTCATCATTTTTGATCAAAGCAGGTCAATGAGTTTGAGGTTTGTTCCTCAAGGAACCCTAGTTCATCAGATCATCCACAATGCCTTGCTCTTGAACCAACCTCAGCCCATGATCAAATAAAATCAAGGGAAGTTTCTTTAATTCATTATTTCATGCATATTTGAACTTATTTGAGTTTCCTCAATCATCAATTCATCATGATATGAGTCATGGACTTGAGAAGTTGATCAATCAATTCATCTGATTATTTTGAAATGTACTCAGACCTAACATTTTATGTGTTGGTAAAATGGAGATGATCCCAAAAGAAAAAATGTTCTTAAGGACAATATGAACAACTATCATGTTCATCAAAAATTTATTTGAAGCTTGTAAGGTCATCTCCCATTCCAATACATTATAGGTCATTTTGACTGAAACCCTAAATTTGGGTCAACTTCCCAAGAACATAAGTCATTCATTTTTTATGATTTTGAGGTGGGATCAAATGCATTGGAAAGCTTAAGATGTCTAATTCAAATGTTATGTTGAACAAAATTTAAAAATATCAAAGGAAATACATGTGATAATGCAAAACATTATAGGTCACTTTGGACCAAATGCATTGAAAGGCAAAAAAGTCCAACTTCAAGTGCCCATAACTCTTTCATCAAAAATCTAAATGATGCAAACATTAAGTCCATTTTTATTGTCTTGAAAAGATCTACAACTTTTATGTTGAACGTTTTTTCATTTAAAGTTTGCATCATCAAAACAGAGGGGCTTGAACATTGGCCAAATTTGGAAACCTCACCTTTGCATGTTTTGCACCTTAAACTTTAAACTCAAAATTCACAAATTTCCACACTTCAAATGGATTTTTGCCCAACATAACATTTGTTCCTTACACCAAAACCTTTCCAACCATTACTCACATGCTCATGTTTGGATTTGGCAAATGGCATTTTCGAAGAGGAGAAGTTTTAGGCATAATTGTGCATAACATGTTGAAACTCATTACACAAGCCTATGCATTGCCAATTACACGTTCATTTCAGCTTAATTATACTGCAGATTGCATTTGGCATTGAATTTGGGTCTTTTACATGATCATGCAAGCCCATGCAAAGAGTATCCACTTGCCATGCACACACGGATTTCTCATTGCTTGCACCATGCTTGGCTATAAATAGAAGCATCGTTCCATTCAATTTCCATCCATGAATCAACCTGAAATGTTGCTGAATTGAAAACCAAACCTCTTACCAAAGGAACTATTTCATTTTCATTCAAATTTCTCAGATCTGAAATTCAACTAAATCTGGTTGAATTTCTAGATCTAAAGTTCCTAGACCTCTCTCTCATAATCCATTGAAGCTCTGTTTGGCCAAAGGAAGCAAGGAAACAAGCTCAGATCACCACAATTCAAAGGTTCTCTCCAACTGGTTTTTTCTTCGAAACTCACTATTTATTGATCTATTTGCTTGGATATTGTGTTGGCTGAAGTCCTCTTCATAGAGGCAATTGTTTTGAGTGCTCAATTGTTGAAATCCATGAAGTTCACATGAACACCACAGAATTTCCACCTCTGATTTCTCTCAATATAGAGATCTAGAGTGGAATTGAGTGGTACAGGGGTGATGTACATCACTTCCTCTTTCGAATGATACCTAAATCGTTCATTTTGGTTTCCATTTTAAGTTCTGCAAATTTTGGATATGGCCGGAGGTTGGCCGGAGAACACGGTGGCGCTGGCCATCGTCTGGTTCCTAGATTCAATTTGATCCGTCCATGTGAGTTTCCAGATTCAATCACACGCGTCCATTGTTATGACTTATTTAAAGGCTTGGTGTGTTTCAGTTGACCAAGGCGTATGGTGGAAGCGCACGTCTGGAGCATTTGATCAGCCACGTCAATTAATGAGGCTTGATCAAACGCTCCTGGTTTTTTTGATTTTTCTATTTTCTGATTTAATTTCTTTTATTTCCATTATTTTCAAAAATTCATATCTTCTCCATTTTAATTCCAAAAAATATGGCACCAATTGCATTCTTCTCCAAATAATTTCTAGTTTCTACTTTTGATTTTTAATATTTTTTATTTTGTAATTTGATATTTTTTGTGAATTTTCTCTTTTTTGGTTATTTTTAATTCATTTTAAATAGTTTTTGATATTCAAAAAATACAAAAATATTGTCCTAACCTATTCGAATGATGATAGATCTATGAAAAATATTTTCATTAATTTTTCAATTGATCTGAGATTTATTTGAGATTTTAGTTCAATTAGGTTATTTTTTATTCATTTTTTATTGATTAAAAATAGTTGCTGACTTTTAAAAATGCTGAAATTTTTTGTCAAACCTTGTTTGACCTTGTTGAACTTGGGATAAATCACTTGGACATTTCAAGGTTGATTTGAAGTATTGACCTTTCTTTTATTTTTAATTCAAGTTTATTTTTAATATTAAAAATGTCAAAAATATTTTGCTTATTGTTTGACCTCCAATCTTCATCTCATTTCTGGTTTCTTATTATTTGACTTTGACTCTCAATCTCATTTGGTCAACAGACATGGATTGGTACATTTTATTTCATCTTAATGCACTTTATTCTTTCCTTTTCCATTGTCCATTATTCATCTTCTTCTTCTTCTTCTTCTTTCTTTTTGATCAATGAGTTAAAGGTTGATAAGTTAGCATTGATTAGGGAGACTTAATCTTCCTTGATTCAAATCTAATTCAACTTGATCAATTGATCAAGTGAATGGCTTTGCATTAAGGATAGGTTGTTTCCTAAACATGCATAGGACTTAAACCAATACAAGATCAATTCTCTTTTTCTTTTTTGGCATGGCAAGTTGTTGGAACTTGGTTCACTAATCAAGACTTCTAACTTATGTTGTTGCCTACATTATTATTGATCGGCCTCAGATAGTTGTGACTTCTACATAAGTCCAATTACGATTGCTTAACATAGCGCTAAATTTGCCTTATGGCACACTAACTACTAACACTAATCATTAACCATTAACATTTACTTTTTGCACTTTACTTTTATGCAATTTATTATTCTTGTACATATTATCCATTTGCTTTTTTCTTTTGCTCACTTGAGCACATGTTTATGCTAATGCCATTTGCCTTTTGCTCACTTGAGTATATAATTGTGTATATATATCTTTTGTGCTTGTGTTTGTCAGTTTGTTGTGAACCAAATGCAAAGAATTGGGCAAAATGGACTTAGATCTTAGGACTTTACCCAAGCTAATGGAGTTTGAAGAGCAACTAGGCCTCATGCCTTTAGAATGCTTAAATGTCAAAGAGCAACTAGGCCTCATGTGTAACACCCCAAAATTTGCCCTCCTCATTCATGCATTCACTTTTTAGGTCATTTAGCATTTCATGCCATATTGCATCGCGTCAATCAGAATTCGCTCCAAGAAGCTCGAACATCATCCAGGACACTTTGTGGGTTCTACTTAGACGGTCAGTCAACGCAAGGAATAGACTTGAGGTACTACCAACAGGTCCAATTGGGGCCTATTCACCGTGCAAATTGCCAGACTTGAAGAAGCAAGAATCGGCTGATGAGCTGTCATGCTCGCTAGGCGAGCAGATGCTTCGCCTAGCGAAGAACACTGTCATGCTCGCTAGGCGAGCAGATCCTTCGCTAGGCGAAGGGCGCACATTTCAGAAAATATCAGAAAGCTTTGGGCCTCAGCTGACCTCATCCCAAGCCCATTACCCACGAAATCAGTCTATAAATACTGAAGTTTCAGTAGAGGAAAAGACACTTGGAGTTACACTGGGAGAACCACGGGAGAAAGATCTTGAGAGAAGGAGACCTAGTAATTACTCTGCAGCAACCTTCAGGCAGCTCTGAGGAGTTCACTCCGATTCACACGCTCTTTTACCTCCGCCTCACGCAAACCTAACAGAGCTTTACAAATCCAGTCGCGCCGTTCGATCGATCTCTCTCATCAGGTATGCCTTTGTTCCTACTACTTTACTCCTCGAATTTGAATATTATGAATGTATGAGGTAACATCAGGTGTTGCCCACGGGTTTATGTTTGTGTATAACTATATGAACAATGCATCGAATGTTTTAATAATTTCGTTTCTGAGATAAATTCCATAGGGTTTGGAGTCCTTAACATCGTGCAGGTATCAACGAAAAATCCAAAACCCGCAGGCCCTCGCTAGCCGCTTCGCTAGGCGAGCCTGTAGCGAAGCTTCGCTAAGCCTTCGCTAGGCGAAGCAGTCGCGAACGTGACAGTATTCGTTTTTTTGTTCTCTTTATTCTAACCTGTTTTGTGATTCCATGGCATTGTTTTCTCTTGATTTCATCCTGCTACTCTAACCCTTTGTCGAGTTTTGTGAGGGCTCATATGGCTTTTGCAGAGACACTCGCGTGGTTTCCCACTTTATTTGTGGGATACCCCCTGGAGTTTTATTCTGGTTATTCGTGTTGACTGATTTCCTTTGACGGTCCAGCTAGAGAGATTTCAGGGTTTCTTGCTTCTTTAACTCCTATAGCTTCGGATCTTTATCCGTGTGGTAATTTTTTCCCTTTCTCGTACTTTATCGCTTTCTTAGCTGGAAGACCTCGATAGGAGGCAATGTTTGAGCCCCTTGGTGGCATTTTACTTTGAGATACTTGTTTTGTGTTTTGTATTCGTATCCCCACATGTAACGCGGTTCCTTCGTCAAGGACTGCCCGTTTGCCCTCGCGCATCACAAACCCTAAAACCCATAACACACGTTTACTCCTTCTACTACAGGTGAGTAAGTCTCCAAAGGTCGAGCATCCGGTAGATTGCGTAGTAACGTCGTTCATCCAAAACCCATTCCATGACCCCGTAGTTTGCCGAACTACGGCTTGCTCTGATTCTCATTCCAGATGAGATACGTAGGCATAAGACGCGATGTCTTAGCGAGCACACATCCCCCAACCCATAGGTCAGCCGAGCTACGAAGACTCTGATTCTCATATGCAAATGAGATACGTATGCAGTGGATGCGACATCCGCGCGAGTCATTTCTCTTAACCTTTTTAGTAAATAAACACATTAGGTAAACCCACACCCTTTAGACAAAAACCACAAAAGTGGATCCCGTAGAGTACTACGGATGCGTAGGGGTGTTAATACCTTCCCTTCGCATAACCGACTCCCGAACCCAAGATTTGGTTGCGAGACCCCGTCTTGTCCTTTCCTTTTTCAGGTTTACTTCGAGCGTTTCCTTTCCCTCCTTTGGGATGAATAACGCACGGTGGCGACTCTTCTGTCTTTTTCTTTCGCCGGTTGTTTTTCACGCACTGTATTTTTCAGGTTGCGCCAGCTGGCGACTCCACCGGGGACTTTAAGAAGTTGACCTCTTGTTGGTCCATCTTCCCTAAGCGAGTCCCTCTTAGCTTTTGTAGTTTGTTTGTTTATTGGGTGTTCATGCTTTTGTACAGTTATTTATTTACCTACTTTACCTTATTGCATTGTGTACATATCATTGTTGTATCTGTTGGCCGGCTATGGCTGCTTGGTGATCTTTGTGAGATGAGTTCTATACCCGAACTCGAGTGCACTTAAGATAGGAGAATGGCATAGTCCTGTCAACTTGTGTGGAGTTATTCCTTAGCGAGTTGACTTGCAAGCCCATTCACTTGGTTGAGGTCATGTTGAGATCAATAATGTCACATAAGTAAGTTGTGGTTAGACATTACTTGTTCCAATATAGACCTAAGAAGCCAAGGACCTTAGTTTACCAAACCCATATTGGCCTATTCGTAGGACGTAGTGCGAAAGTCGTTCAAGTGTAAGATTTGATACGATTGTTACGCGATACTACACTCATAAGAGTCTCTCTTGAGAATATTGTTGGAATACGAGTAGTCGTTCCTCTGATAATATCCGAAAGATGGGATTATGACTATGGGAACCTTTTGTAGAACATGTTTGGCAGGTTTAAACCTTAGTACACTCCTTTTGGGTGGTTCTTAACCTAAACTCCATGCTCGTGACTTGCGACAAACCCTTGTTTCATGGTTGATCCGATCAGGTATCCTTAATATCAATGAAACTCGGGTGTTGATAAGGTGTAAACCATAATCCGCCGAAATGGGTGGTTGATATTAAGGATAACATGATACATCCCATGACCTTTGTTTGGTGTGCTCTTGATTTCTCTCCAGACAGTGCAACCTGACAGATGTTCAAGCAGATACAGCAATCCTGATTGACATGCCACTGCATTGCATTCACATCATCACATCATTTGCATTCATATCATTTAACACATGTTTATCCTTTTCAAGGAGGTTTAAATCTTCTTCTTGATTCTAGTCGGGGTTTTCTTTTTACACTGTTTATCAAATGTGAGACTGGAATCAAGGGGGTAGAATACTTTTGGAATTGATAAACAAGTCATTGCATTTGTATAGTCATCCGCATGTCTTGCATAACAGGTACCGCCACAGTGTTCTCAGTTTGTTTGGTGTCCCACTAGCAGGATAGCTGACTCAGGCATTCACCGATACGGTACCCGGAGGAACCAACAGAGAGTAATGGAAAGCCTACAGGCAGAGCTCGCCGAGATGAAGATTCGCATGAATCAATTCATGGATTTGGTTCAAGGGGTGGCTCAAGGACAGCAGGAGCTTAGATTATTGGTGCAGAGGGATCCCCCTATTACTCAACCGGAGACGTTGGCTGATCCTCCAGCTGGAGAGGCTAATGGACCCAATGGACCGGGGCCTATCCCAATCCTACATGTCACCTCCGGTCAACAACCCATTCAGGATGGTCAGGATGATCAGTTCCCCTTGCTTCAGGAAGACTTTGGCATGGACCCCATGTTTAGGAGATTGGAAGAAAGGTTGAAGGCAGTGGAAGGACAGAATCCTCTGGGAGTAGATGTTGCTGACTTAGGGCTGGTCCCAGGTGTGAGGGTGCCACCAAAATTCAAGGTCCCGATATTCGACAAATACAATGGCAGCTCTTGCCCCAAAACTCACGTGCAAGCCTATTTCCATAAAATGGTTGCATACTCTGATGACGAGAAGCTACTTATGTACTTCTTCCAGGATAGCCTAGCTGGGGCATCCTTGGAATGGTATATGAGGCTGGACAGAGCCCACATCCGTTGCTGGAGGGATTTGGCAGAGGCTTTCATGAAGCAGTATCAGTATAATGTAGACATGGCTCCGGACAGAACTCAACTTCAGAATCTGTCTCTTAAGAGCAATGAGTGCTTCAGGGAATACGCTCAACGCTGGAGGGATATAGCTTCCCGTGTTCAGCCTCCTATGTTGGAAAAGGAAATGGCCAACATGTTCATGAATACGCTGCCTGGACCTTATCTGGAGCGTCTGGTGGGGTGCAATACTTCCAACTTTGCTGATGTGGTCTCTACCGGAGAGAGGGTGGAGAATTACCTAAAGACATACAAGATCCAGAGTGGAGGTGGATCCTCATCAGGGGTGAAGAAGCCGTTCATTCAGGGACAGAAGAGGAGAGAAGGGGATGCAAATGCCATATCTTCTTATCAGAATAGGGATAACCGGAGGAATAACTTTCAGAATTATCATCAGCAACCGTATGTTGCGGCTGTGACCATTCCAGCTGCAGCACCACTACAACAACAACAATCACAACGTCAACCAGCTCAGTATCAACAGCAGCAACAACCGGGTAACAGACCCGCTTATCAACAGAGGCAAAGGATGATGGACCGGCGTTTCGACACCCTTCCAATGTCGTACGCCCAGTTGCTTTCTAGTCTTCAACAACTACAACTTGTGCAATTACGCACTCTGGCTCCTCCTGCTGGTAGACTTCCGGTGGGTTACGACGCCAACGCTAGGTGTAGCTTCCACTCTGGGGCACCTGGCCACAATATTGAGAACTGCAAAGCTTTTAAGCACGTAGTTCAGGACCTCATAGATTCAAAGGCCATCGACCTTGCACCAGCTCCGAATGTCGTCAACAATCCCATGCCCCAGCATGGTGGTGCGAACGTTAATATGATGGAAGGAAAAGCCAAGTCCATTAAGGATGTGTTAAAGTTGAAGACTCCATTGTTGGATATCAAAGGATGCTTGCTGGAGGCCGACGTTTTCCCCGGTTGTGGGAAGGGTTGTTTGGATTGTGCTACTCAGGGCGGAGGTTGTTTGAAGCTACAGCAAGGTATCCAGGCCTTGCTCGACAAAGGTATCCTCCAGGTTGAGGATTTGTCTGTCCAAGAGTCTGTGGAAGGGGTTGAGAAAGAAGGGTTTGAAGATGCTGCTGATGAATTCGCAGATGTTGTTCCTACTGTTTCTGTAATCCATAATGATGTAATTGAACTTAATTCTGATGTCTCGGATGCTTGCATTTCAATAAATGAGATTTCTGAGTACGACTGTGATATCGCTACTATCACTATTTTCTACCCAACTAATCAGATCAGTGCGCCAGAAGCGCAACCCGTACCACCAGTGCGACGATCTACTATGACCATCACAACCCCTGGTCCTTTACCTTTCACCAGTGAAAGGGCGATTCCGTGGCATTATGGGGGAAGCGTGTATACGCACGATCATAGGGTGGAACGGCCACTGCAAGTAGAAGAGGGTCGGAAGCCTGAACTTGACGGTCCTACAGTGGATAATGTTGGAGGAATCGGGCGATTCACCAGGAGTGGTAGACTGTTCTCACCACCGGTTACCCAAGCTGATAATGTTGATGCTGTGGCGAAAGCCAAGGGCAAGCAAGCCGTGAATGGGGGTACCTCTGCACCCCAGGGAGGTTCTGAGCCCACTTTTGCAAAGGATGTGGACGAGCTTCTGAGAATCATAAAGAAAAGCGATTACAAGGTAGTCGATCAGTTGATTCAGACTCCGTCCAAGATATCCATTCTCTCACTCCTATTGTGTTCGGAGGCACACAGGGAGGCACTTCTGAAGGTTCTTAATGCTGCTTATGTACCTCAAGAGATCTCGGTAAACCAACTAGAAGGGATCGTTGCCAATGTGCATACAAGCAATGGGTTAGGTTTTACTGATTCTGACTTAACACCAGCCGGACGCAATCATAACAAGGCTCTGCACATCTCAATGGAATGCAGAGACACCGTGCTATCGCATGTTCTGGTGGATACAGGCTCCTCTCTCAATGTGCTACCCAAGAGAGCCCTGTCGAAGTTAGAAGTAGAGGGTTTGGTCTTGAAACCTTCAGATCTTATTGTGAGAGCCTTCGATGGCTCTAAGAGATCGGTGTTTGGAGAGGTAGAATTGCCAATTCTGATTGGATCACAAACCTTCAACACTGTCTTCTACGTGATGGATATCAGTCCTTCCTACAGTTGCCTGCTGGGTCGTCCTTGGATCCATAATGCTGGGGCAGTCTCTTCAACTCTACACCAGAAGATTAAGTTTCCGGTCAACGGACGAATTATCACCGTCTGTGGTGAGGAAGACATCCTGGTCAATAACCTGTCTACGTTCAAGTATGTAGAAGTAGAAGGCGAAATTCATGAGACTTTGTGTCAGGCTTTTGAATCAGTTCAAATCAAGGATGCAGCTCCGTTGGAAGAGGTCAAAGCGGGTGCCTCTATCTCATCCTTTAAGCAGGCACGGGCCGTGGTGGATTCAGGTGTTGCTCCCGGTTGGGGGCATCTGTTGGAATTACCAGTGAAAGAAGATAAGTTCGGGATTGGATATCAGCCAGCTCTGACTTCTACAACACTTCAGGGGCCGATCACTTTCTCCAGTGCTGGCATCATTCAGTATGGTCAAGTCTCTGCAGTCGACGAAGAAGATGGGGATAGTGATTGTGACATTGACAACTGGGTGCGTCCGAGGATCCTGGGAGAAGTCATCAACAATTGGTCTTCTGAGGAGATTATCCAAGTCACTCTTCTTGAAGAGTAATTTTCTTTGTTTATTCATGCATATCCAAGTCTTACGTTCCGCCCAGGGCGTAATGACTCATTGTAGGGCCCGTCTATGTGACACTTGCATTTTTATCATAAATAAAGGACGTATTTTTGCATTCAAATATTTCGTTCCCTGTCTTTCTATTTTTGCAGTTTTTCAAAATAAATAAAAAATGGCAATGTTTTGTTTAGTTTCCACTTCTTGTTCACACTCATAAGCACATACCATCACTCATGCAGATGCACATCACCGGATCCTATTGATAACGGTTCTGCTATGGCTAGCTTCGACTTTGAAAATCCAATCTTTCAAGCTGAAGAAGAGGATGATGAAGATTGTGAACTCCCTGAAGAGCTTACCAGGTTATTAAAACAAGAGGAAAGGGTTATTCAACCGCATCGAGAGTCTGTTGAAGTGATTAACCTCGGCACCGAAGACGCCAAGAGAGAAATCAAGATAGGGGCTGTTTTGGGAGATGATGTGAAGAAAGGGCTGATTGAATTGCTGCAAGAATACGTTGACATCTTCGCCTGGTCTTATCAAGACATGCCTGGGCTGGACACAGACATCGTGGTACACCGCTTGCCTCTCAAAGAAGGTTGTCCTCCGGTCAAGCAGAAGCTCAGAAGAACAAGACCAGAGATGGCTGTCAAGATAAAGGAAGAAGTGCAAAAGCAGTTGGATGCAGGGTTTCTAGCAGTCACCAATTATCCGCCATGGGTTGCAAACATCGTCCCAGTACCTAAGAAGGATGGAAAGGTACGGATGTGTGTCGACTATCGGGATCTGAACAGAGCTAGCCCTAAAGATGATTTCCCATTACCTCACATCGACGTTTTGGTGGATAATACAGCTCAGTTCTCTCTATTCTCCTTCATGGATGGCTTTTCTGGCTATAACCAAATCAAGATGGCACCAGAAGACATGGAAAAGACAACTTTCATAACCCAATGGGGCACCTTCTGCTACAAGGTGATGCCGTTTGGTCTGAAAAATGCCGGAGCAACATATCAACGAGATATGGTGACTCTGTTCCATGATATGATTCATCATGAAATCGAGGTTTATGTTGATGATATGATTGCCAAATCTCAGGCAGAAGAAGAACATTTGGTGAATTTGCAGAAACTGTTTGAGCGTTTGAGGAAATTCAAACTGAGACTTAATCCGAACAAGTGCACTTTCGGGGTGAGATCGGGAAAATTGCTGGGTTTTATTGTTAGCGGAAAAGGGATTGAGGTGGATCCTGACAAAGTAAAAGCGATATAGGAAATGCCAGAGCCAAGAACAGAGAAGCAAGTCCGTAGTTTCTTAGGGAGGTTGAACTACATTGCAAGGTTCATCTCTCACTTAACAACCACGTGTGAGCCAATTTTCAAATTGCTGAGGAAAGATCAGGCTATCAGGTGGAATGAAGATTGTCAAAGGGCTTTCGAGAAGATAAAAGAGTATCTACAGAAACCTCCGATCCTTATACCTCCAATTCCTGGGAGACCTCTGATAATGTACCTATCAGTGACTGAGAACTCGATGGGGTGTGTATTGGGACAGCATGACGAGTCTGGTCGAAAAGAGCATGCCATATACTACCTTAGCAAAAAGTTTACCGACTGTGAAGTCAAATATTCGCAGCTTGAGAAAACTTGCTGTGCTTTGGCCTGGGCTGCTCGCCGACTGAGGCAGTATATGTTGAACCATACTACCTTGTTGATTTCTAAGATGGATCCAGTGAAGTACATCTTTGAGAAGTCGACTCTCACCGGACGTGTTGCCCGTTGGCAGATGATTTTAACAGAGTATGATATCCAGTATACATCCCAGAAAGCCATCAAAGGGAGTATTCTGTCAGACTATCTTGCTCAGCAGCCGATTGATGATTATGAGCCGATGAAGTTTGATTTTCCAGATGAAGACATCATGTTCCTCAAGATGAAAGACTGTGAAGAGCCAGTTGTTGAGGAGGTACCTGATCCAAACGAAAAGTGGACTTTGTTGTTTGATGGGGCTGTCAATGCTAGAGGAAGTGGAATTGGTGTTGTCATTACAACTCCGAAAGGTGCCCACATGCCTTTCACCGCTCGTTTGACTTTTGAGTGCACAAATAATGAAGCTGAGTATGAGGCCTGTATTTTGGGTATTGAGCAAGCCATTGATCTGAGAATCAAGACTCTAGACATCTTCGGAGATTCAGCTCTGGTGATCAATCAAGTAAATGGTGATTGGAATACTCTCCAACCCACTCTGGTCCCCTACAGAGACTACACGAGAAGACTGTTGACTTTCTTCACAATAGTAAAATTATATCGTATACCTCGTGATAAGAAATAGATGGCAGACGCACTTGCTACTCTATCCTCCATGATCAAGGTAATTCGTTGGAACCATGCTCCCAGGATCGATGTGATGCGCCTTGACAGGGCCGCGTATGTGTTTGCTGCTGAACTGGTAGTCGATGACAAGCCCTGGTATCACGATATCAAGTGCTTTCTGAAGAATCAAGAGTACCCTGCAGGGGCATCCAACAATGACAGAAAGACCTTGAGAAGATTGGCATGTAGTTTCTCCTTGAACAAAGACGATGTGCTGTATAAGAGGAACTTCGACATGGTTTTGCTCAGATGCGTGGACAGACAAGAGGCGGACATGTTAATGCAGGAAGTTCATGAAGGTTCCTTCGGTACTCATGTCGGCGGACATGCAATGGCTAAGAAATTGTTGAGAGCGGGTTATTATTGGATGACCATGGAATCAGATTGTTTCAAGTGTGCTCGGAAGTGTCATAAATGCCAGATTTATGCTGATAAGGTGCATGTACCGCCGAATCCTCTGAATGTGATGTCTTCGCCGTGGCCGTTTGCCAAGTGAGGCATTGACATGATTGGAAAGATTGAGCCGACTGCTTCCAATGGGCATCGCTTCATCCTTGTTGCCATCGACTATTTCACCAAGTGGGTCGAGGCAGCGTCGTTCGCGAATGTCACCAGACATGTGGTTGCCCGTTTCATCAAGAAAGAAATCATTTGTCGCTATGGGATTCCTGAAAGAATCATTACTGATAATGGTTCTAATCTCAACAACAAAATGATGAAGGAGTTGTGTCAGAACTTCAACATTCAGCATCACAATTCTTCCCCTTACCGCCCTAAGATGAACGGCGTTGTTGAGGCGGCAAATAAGAACATAAAGAAGATTGTGCAGAAGATGGTTGTCACGTACAGAGATTGGAATGAGATGCTACCTTTCGCCTTGCATGGGTACCGCACTTCAGTACGTACATCGACCGGGGCAACCCCTTACTCCCTTGTGTATGGTATGGAAGCAGTCCTACCTGTTGAAGTGGAGATTCCTTCTCTAAGAGTCTTGTTGGATGTCAAGCTAGACGAAGCTGAATGGATTCGGACAAGGTTCAATGAGTTGAGTCTTATCGAAGAGAAGCGAATGGCAGCCATTTGTCGTGGGCAGTTGTATCAGAGTCGGATGATAAGAGCCTTTGATCAGAAAGTGCGTCCTCGTTGTTTCCAAGTTGGAGATCTAGTTTTGAAAAGGATCCTACCTCCTCAGACAGATCACAGGGGCAAGTGGACTCCTAACTATGATGGACCGTATATTGTCACCAAGTTTTTTAATGGTGGGGCCTTAATGCTTGCAACTATGGATGGTGAAAACTTCACTTCCCCTGTGAACTCAGACGCAGTTAAAAAATACTTCGCATAAAATAGACCCGCTGGACAGTAAAAAGAATAGTCTAGGCAAAAATGGGCATCCCGACGAACCAAGAAAATGAAAAGGTTCGGGCAAAAATTAGGGATTAAAAATGAAAAGATCGTACACCCGGTAAGTTGAAAACCTGAAAAGGAAACTTAGGCAAAAATGGGTATCCCGGTGGATTGAAAACCCGAAAAGGGCGATCCAGGCAAAAGTTAGGGATTAAGCGAATGACTGCGTTCTGAGTTAGTTCTGAATCTCATCTCGTGCCAATGACTGGAAATTTTCGAAAGGTAGGAAACAGTCCAATCACCTTCTCAGAAGGCTGATCATCTGGAGGATCTTGAAGACGGGCAAGTTATAGCAGAATTGGAACCCAATAGAAATCCATTTCATATTGCCATTAGATTAATTTCTGTTTTTTGTGCGATTACCTCTTTCCAAGGATTGCTTCCTAATGTAAATGCCTATTCAGAGGCCATTCAATCAATAAAATCATGTTATTCAGTATATCTCTGTTTTCATTTTCATTTTACTGTTTTGTTTGCAAAAATGACGTCCGAATTTTTGATAAACATTGCATCATGACACATAAGGGCTTTACAGGTACATGCTTAATAAACATTTAAAATTGCTGTAAATTTTAAGTGCTTTGGATCGTCTATTCAGAACAGATACCCTCGGGGCATTTCCTTAAAATCCCCTGCCGACGATCGTGAATATCTTCCCCAGTGAAGTCACCAACAGACCAATTCGGTGTCTTATCCCTACAGAGCTGATCAGAGCGTTGGATTCCTCAATCCCCAGCAGGTTCTCACCATTGTACTTCCTCAAGCGGTTGTTTCAGGACATACACTCCCCAGTAGAGTTGACAGTGCTAGACTATATATCCCCAGCGGAGTTGACAATGCCAGACTGTATCTTCCCAGCAGAAGTGGCTACTCCTTAGAGTTCGATGCCAGATCGATAATCCCAATGCCAGATCCATGGTTTCTTTCCGTGAAGCAGAACCTCGGTACCGTATCAGTGTTTGCTCCCCCTGCTGAGTCATCTCTCGCAAATCGTGGTTGCCAGAATCATTGTAGCTTTCCTCAGCAGCAGGCTTCCAATGCCATTCTTTCCCCGATCAGAGTCTCGGTATGGCCAGAGCACCGCATGGCTAGTCATCTCCCCACAGAGTTCATTGTGGTGTGTATCTCCAGCAGCCTGGCCAGAGCCCAGAGGATGGTAATCATTTCCCCAGCAGATCCCCTTGCCTCGGCTTGGCATTCTACCCAGCATTTCGCATCCCTGCATGTAGAATCATATTGCATTGCATCCTTCCAAATCGCGTAGCATTTCCATTTTCATGGAGCATTACGCCATTGAAAAATTCAAACATACGCATTGTAAGCATAAAACATTCTCGGTATCCCAGGTGATAAGCTAGAAGTTGTTTCCAATACTCAGACTGAAGATTGTTCATGACTTACCTTTGTTATCCCCAGCAAGTGTCATTGGCCCATGCGCCGCCTCTATCATCATTCTCTATCTCTGCCGATACTGACAGGCATGAATGTTCCGGTATCCAGACCGAAGCGGCGTTCAGGCCAGTTGTCCGATGTTCAGATCGAAGAAGTTTCCGACGATCAGGTCGATGCAACTTGTGGTGTTCAGGCCAGTGTTCCGATATTCAGATCGAAGTGGCATTCAGGCCAGTTTTCCGGTGTTCAGACCGAAGTGGCATTCAGGCCAATGTTCCGGTATCCAGACCGAAGTGGCATTCAGGCCAGTTTTCCGATATTCAGATCGAAGAAGTTTCCAACGATCAGGTCAACGCAACTTATGGCATTCAGGCCAGTTTTCCGGTGTTCAGACCGAAGTGGCATTCAGGCCAATGTTCCGGTATCCAGACCGAAGTGGCGTTCAAGCCAGTTTTCCGATATTCAGATCGAAGAAGTTTCCAACGATCAGGTCAACACAACTTATGGCATTCAGGCCAGTTTTCCCGGTATCCAGACCGAAGTGGCATTCAGGCTAATGTTCAGGTATTCAGACCGAAGTGGCATTCAGGCCAGTTTTCCCGATGTTCAGATCGAAGTCATCTCCAGTATTCAGACTGATGAGCGGCATTCAGGCCATGGTTATTTCTGTGTTACCATTTATTTTGGTATCCAGGTTAGCATTCTTTTTCGGTATTCGGACTGACTCTCACCGTACCAAACGGATTCTTCTTTCAAGGAATTGTTACTTCACTTCACTTTAGTGCAAATTTTTGGGCTTTTGTTGTATTCAATCCCTTGATACCTCGAAAGTGCGAAAGTCGCCGCTATCTTCTTTTCGGGTCCCCAGTTGATTGAATAGGGGCAGCTGTAACACCCCAAAATTTGCCCTCCTCATTCATGCATTCACTTTTTAGGTCATTTAGCATTTCATGCCATATTACATCGCGTCAATCAGAATTCGCTCCAAGAAGCTCGAACATCATCAAGGACACTTTGTGGGTTCTACTTAGACGGTCAGTCAACGCAAGGAATAGACTTGAGGTACTACCAACAGGTCCAATTGGGGCCTATTCACCGTGCAAATTGCCAGACTTGAAGAAGCAAGAATCGGCTGATGAGCTGTCATGCTCGCTAGGCGAGCAGATGCTTCGCCTAGCGAAGAACACTGTCATGCTCGCTAGGCGAGCAGATCCTTCGCTAGGCGAAGGGCGCGCATTTCAGAAAATATCAGAAAGCTTTAGGCCTCAGCTGACCTCATCCCAAGCCCATTACCCACGAAATCAGTCTATAAATACTGAAGTTTCAGTAGAGGAAAAGACACTTGGAGTTACACTGGGAGAACCACGGGAGAAAGATCTTGAGAGAAGGAGACCTTGTAATTACTCTGCAGCAACCTTCAGGCAGCTCTGAGGAGTTCACTCCGATTCACACGCTCTTTTACCTCCGCCTCACGCAAACCTAACAGAGCTTTACAAATCCAGTCGCGCCGTTCGATCGATCTCTCTCATCAGGTATGCCTTTGTTCCTACTACTTTACTCCTCGAATTTGAATATTATGAATGTATGAGGTAACATCAGGTGTTGCCCACGGGTTTATGTTTGTGTATAAATATATGAACAATGCATCAAATGTTTTAATAATTTCTTTTCTGAGATGAATTCCATAGGGTTTGGAGTCCTTAACATCGTGCAGGTATCAACGAAAAATCCAAAACCCGCAGGCCCTCGCTAGCCGCTTCGCTAGGCGAGCCTGTAGTGAAGCTTCGCTAAGCCTTCGCTAGGCGAAGCAGTCGCGAACGTGACAGTATTCGTTTTTTTGTTCTCTTTATTCTAACCTGTTTTGTGTTTCCATGACATTGTTTTCTCTTGATTTCATCCTGTTGCTCTAACCCTTTGTCGAGTTTTGTGAGGGCTCATATGGCTTTTGCAGAGACACTCGCGTGGTTTCCCACTTTATTTGTGGGATACCCCCTGGAGTTTTATTCTGATTATTCGTGTTGACTGATTTCCTTTGACGGTCCAGCTGGAGAGAATTCAGGGTTTCTTGCTCCTTTAACTGCTATTGCTTCGGATCTTTATCCGTGTGGTAATTTTTTCCCTTTCTCGTACTTTTTCGCTTTCTTAGCTGGAAGACCTCGATAGGAGGCAATGTTTGAGCCCCTTGGTGGCATTTTACTTTGAGATACTTGTTTTGTGTTTTGTATTCGTATCCCCACATGTAACGCGGTTCCTTCGTCAAGGACTGCCCGTTTGCCCTCGCGCATCACAAACCCTAAAACCCATAACACACGTTTACTCCTTCTACTACAGGTGAGTAAGTATCCAAAGGTCGAGCATCCAGTAGATTGCGTAGTAACGTCGTTCATCCAAAACCCATTCCATGACCCCGTAGTTAGCCGAACTACGGCTTGCTCTGATTCTCATTCCAGATGAGATACGTAGGCATAAGACGCAATGTCTTAGCGAGCACACATCCCCCAACCCATAGGTCAGCCAAGCTACGAAGACTCTGATTCTCATATGCAGATGAGATACGTATGCAGTGGATGCGACATCCGCGCGAGTCATTTCTCTTAACCTTTTTAGTAAATAAACACATTAGGTAAACCCACACCCTTTAGACAAAAACCACAAAAGTGGATCCCGTAGAGTACTACGGATGCGTAGGGGTGCTAATACCTTCCCTTCGCATAACCGACTCCCGAACCCAAGATTTGGTTGCGAGATCCCGTCTTGTCCTTTCCTTTTTCAGGTTTACTTCGAGCGTTTCCTTTCCCTCCTTTGGGATGAATAACGCACGGTGGCGACTCTTCTGTCTTTTTCTTTCGCCGGTTGTTTTTCGCGCACTGTATTTTTCAAGTTGCACCATCATGCCTTTAGAATGCTTAAAGCTTGAAGATGAACATTGAAAGGACCATATTCTAAACTCCCTCTTGTCCATTCATTGATTGTTAATAGAACCTTTTGATGTGTGTGTTTCTTTGTGCTAGGGATTTCCACTTGAGCCAAATTGGAGGAACCATTACCATGAGCTTCTAAGAAAGAGGGATCCAAGATACCTTGAGGAACTTTTCCAAGAGCTTTATTTGATTGTTGATTGCTTGAGTTTATCATTATGTGATTGCTTATTCCAAAGGATGGGAGCTACTTGGATCATCCATATGATCTCAAGAGAGGAACTGCTTTTTATGGTTTTGTTTCTTATACCTCACCTTTTGCATTGCTTAGGATCTTAGCCATTCTTCTTCTTCCCTCCACTCTAACCCAAGCGAAAGCTTTTATTCAAACATTTAATACTTGTTTTCAACATTAGAAACCTAAGCCTTATGCTTTTGATTTTCAAACTTTCTTTTCTTAATACTCATTTTGAATTGAATCTCTAAGTCAACTTTGACCATATTTTATACATACTTTCCATTGGTAAATATAACCCATTCAAATGGCTTTTGTGGTTTCAATGGCCACTCTCTTACTCAAAAAAATTTCATAACCTTTAGCTATTACGTTTGAGTTATCCTTGTGGTAGATGTAATACTCACCTATATCCTTAGTGATGGACAATGAGTCTTCCATGCTTATTATAGGGTTAACCCCTCACTAGCATGTTGAAGCTATCCTCACATGGTGGATTTGTGGTTTTAGGTTGAGTTTTCTCCCTTGGATAACAAAAGACCTTAAGGCTTTTGGATCAATCAATTCACAAATTCATTTTGAGATTTTTACCCCGAACTACGAGGTTTTGATCCTAATCTTTTTTAAGATGGTACGTAAGCAATGGGTTTATCCATCCAAACACAAATGTAAATAAACTTGTATATTCTCTTCTCATCTCTTCAATCATGTTTTCACAAACAAAATTTTTCACAAAAAACAACAACCTTACAACAAGTATGAAAAGGGCTCCCTAGGAGTACCTAGGACGTTTTGGGTGCCTAACACCTTCCCATTGCATAACCAACCCCCTTACCCAGATCTCTGACTCTCTTTTACTAGTTTTTGATTTGATAAAACTTTTAGGTTTTTGTTCGCTTTCTAACCATTCCTTTGGATAAATAGAAGTACGGTGGCGACTCGACTTGTATGATTTACCTTGGATTTAGTCAATATCTCTAATGGTAACGAATACCCCGCTACAGAAAAGTGGCGACTCTGTTGGGGACGACATTTGCCTAGTGGGTTTTGCCTACTTTTCATTTTTGTTGTATTGTTGTGTATATTGTTTTGTGATATATTTTTGTGCAATTTGGGATTACTGTATTGTATGTAATGATTGAATTGCTTGAATATTAATTCCTTGTATGCTTGGTGATCTTTGTGAGATGAGTTCTATACCCGGACTCGAGTGCACTTAGAATAGGAGAATGGTAGCCTTGTTGACTTGTGTGGAGTTATTCCTTAGCAAGTTGACTTGCAAGCCCATTCACTTGGTGGAGGTCATGTTGGGATCAATAATGTCACACAAGTAGTTGTGGTTAGACATTACTCTTTCCAATATAGACCTTAGAAGCCAAGGACCTTAGTTTACCAAGCTCATCTTGGCCTATTCGTCGGATGTAGTGCGAAAGTCGTTCAAGTGTAAGATTTGATACGATTGTTACGCGATACTACACTCATAAGAGTCTCTCTTGAGAATATTTTTGGAATACGAGTAGTCGTTTCTCTGATAATATCCGAAAGATGGGATGATGACTATGGGAACCTCTAGTAGAACATGTTTGGCAGGTTTAAACCCTAGTACACTCCCTTTGGGTGGTTCTTAACCGAAACTCCATGCTCGTGACTCGCAACAAACCCTTGATTCGTGGTTGATCCGTTCGTGTGTCCTTAATATCCATGGAACTTGGGTATTGATAAGGTGTAAACCACAATCCACCAAAATGGATGATTGATATTAAGGATAACATGATCCATCCCATGACCTTTGTTTGGTGTGCTTTGCTTGATCCTTGAGTGTGATTGTTGCGTTCATGCATTCATGCACCCATTTGCATCCATATCATCAATAATGAAGAAAACTTTCAAGGAATTTAAGAGGTCTATTTGCAAATTGCAAATTTTCAGACATGGAAAGACAAAGAAGGAATACAAAGAAGTACAGCTTCAGACAACCAGACTTGAAAGAGTTAAGGAATCTGACATCCTATGTACTAGATCCCTTGGGTTTCAAGTCTCGTTCTGGGAAGCTTCTTCCTCTTCTGACTACTCAGGTGGATGAAGGGTTGATGAGTGTATTGGTGCAGTTTTATGATCCTTTGTACCATTGCTTCACATTTCCGGATTTTCAGCTTTTGCCCACGCTTGAGGAGTATGCCTACCTTGTGGGTATACCAATTCTAGACCAGTTGTCGTTCAGTGGCTTGGAGAGCATTCCTACTTCTCAAGAGATAGCTGACATGTTGCATAGGGATGAATCTCTGGTTGGTGCTCATATGACTACCAAAGGTGGAATTCAAGGTCTCCCTTCTGAGTTCCTCATTGCTCAAGCTACTATGTATGGGAAGGCCATGAGTGAGGACGCCTTTGAGGCCATATTTGTACTTCTCATCTATGGGTTAGTATTGTTCCCCAACATCGACAAGTTTGTGGATGTGAACGCTATTAGGATTTTCTCTACTCTTAATCCCGTTCCGACTCTTTTGGGTGACACTTATTTTTCTTTGCATATGAGGAATGCAAAGGGTGGTGGCGTCATTGTGTGTTGTTTGCCTCTGTTGTATAAGTGGTTTATTTCTCACTTACCACAGACGGTCGCTTTCAAGGAAAACAAGGGATGTCTACGGTGGTCCACGAGACTTATGTCTCTCACTAATGATGATATCTCTTGGTACAACCGTGTGTATGATGGTGTGCAGATTATCGACTCTTGTGGTAAATTCTCCAATGTACCTCTTCTTGGTACACATGTTGGGATTAACTACAACCCTGTTTTGGCACGTCGTCAGCTTGGGTTCCCCCTAAAGGATAAACCCAAAAACATTCTGTTAGAGGGTGTGTTCTTTCAGGAGGGTAAAGATCCCCAAGGCTTGAAAGTTAGGATGGTCCGCGCTTGGCGCAAGATTCATAGAAAAGGAAGGAATGAGATGGGTCCTAAGAACTGTGTCGCTTTTGAGCCTTACACTGCTTGGGTTAGGAAGAGAGCATCTGAGTATCTCATGTCGTACGAGTATCAGAGACCTACACCTTTGGTTATGGTTGGGCCTTCAACCCTCCCTGATCAAGGAGTAAAGGAGTTGAGAGACGAAGACCGTTCACGTGCCTGGATCCGCGAACGAGAAGAGTTGCTTCAGCAGATCAAGGAAAAGGATGTTTTGATTGAGTTCCTCGAGCATCAGGTTATTGATGATCCTAATAATGCATGGACTTCTCTACTTCCTCAGTCTTCCAAGTTCTGGAAGAGGAAGTACGATCGACTCGCCAAGGAGAAGGCAGATATGGAGGCAGCCTATGAGGAAGAGGTGAAGAGGCTTCGTGCATCTTATCTTCCTATGTCCGAGCTTTAGATGATTGTTTCTAGGGATCCAAAGGATGATTATTTTCCTTTTCTCTTGTATATGGTTACCAATGTTGTACTTCTTTGATGTAAAACTATTTTCCAGATATTAGTGACAAGATACTTTCATATATGATAAATGTTTAATACTTCCAAATATTTACAAATAGAACTCTAAAATTCCTCTGAAATAAAAACAAATCATATGCACAAGCATTTCATGCATCATGTGCATAAGCAGGTTTTATTCCCAGCTTCTTGTCCTATGGTCTAACTCTGTGTTCTTCATTTATTTTGAAGACAAGCTGACTCACCGGTACTACACCAGAGCCAATTCTTCAAGACTGATGGATCATCTAGAAAAAGAGAACCGCGAGCTGAAGGAAAAAGTAGCCAGGTTGACTACCTTGATGGAGTCATTCTTGGCCGCTCAAAGCCAATCTTCTCCAACGCCATCAACTCCTCCCCAGAGGACGATCATCTAGCCCGATCCTTTCAGTGCCACCTCCCGTTGTGCACACGTTACCAAGGGTCGAAGATACCATCTACCACTCTGAGCCATCTGAGGGCCCAGATGTTTATGAAAAGATGGATGATATGAAGGACCAATTCCTTGAGCTTCGCAAGGAACTGAAAACTTTGAGGGGGAAAGACCTCTTTGGTAAAAGTGTTGCTGAGTTGTGCCTTGTGCCCAACGTGAAGATCCCTATTAAATTCAAAGTGCCTGACTTTGAGAAGTATAAGGGAAACACATGCCCCCTCAGCCATCTTGTGATGTATGCTCGCAAGATGTCATCGCAGACAGACAATGACCAACTGCTCATCCATTATTTCCAGGACAGTCTGTCTGGTGCCGCTCTCCGGTGGTACATGGGTTTGTAAAGTTCGAACATCCGATCTTTCAACGATCTTGGCGAGGCCTTCGTCAAGAAATATAAATACAATGTGGATATGTCTCCTGATAGGGACCAGTTGAGGGCGATGTCCCAGAAAGAGAAAGAGACCTTCAAAGAGTACGCCCAGAGATGGCGCGAATTGGCAGCTCAGATAGTGCATCCCCTTGAGAAAAAAGAGATGACTAAGATCTTCTTGAAGACCTTGAGCTCGTTTTACTACGAGAAGATGATAGCCAGTGCTCCCTCAGACTTCACCGAGATGGTGAATATGGGGATGAGACTGGAAGAAGGGGTCCGTGAAGGACGCTTAACTCGAGACGAAGGCTCTTTGGCAAAAAGATATGGAAGCTTTGCGAAGAAGAAGGAGGGAGAGGCACATGTCGTGTCTTCCCATGTCAAAAGAAGACCCTCTATGAAGAGGAAGATTGCTCGCCCAGTCAAAAATCAGCATCAGGTGGCTCATATAGCACCTGTTTTCAGGGAAGCTCAACATTATCAGCAACCGCAAACTCAGCAGTATCATCAACAACAACAGCAGGCCTATCAGCCTCGAAATAACAACAATAATGCCAGCACCAACTATGAGAGGAAGAGGGTCACCTTTGATCCAATTCCGATGACTTATGCTGAACTCTACTCGTCGCTGATCGATAGAAAGTTGATCACTCCGCGAGACCCTCCCGCTGTACCTGCTAACCCCCAGTGGTGGTACAAGCCTGAACTTCATTGCGTGTATCATTCCGGTGCTCCCGGACACGACGTAGAGAACTGTTATCCCTTGAAGACCAAGGTGCAAGACCTTGTGAGAAGCGGGATTTTATTTTTCGAGGATGTGGGTCCAAATGTGAAGAAGAACCCGTTGCCCGAGCATGGGAAGTCTGTCAATATGGTCCAGGGCTTCCCTGGCAAGTACAAGGTGAAATATGTCAGTCATATCCGACAATCGTTGGTTGAGATGCATAGATTGTTGTGTGACTATAGCCATTATGAGCATGACCATGATAGATGCAAAGTCTGTTCTATCAATCATAGAGGATGTCGCCAGGTGCGCAAAGATGTGCAAGAGATGTTGGACGAAGGAGTCATTGAGATCCTTCAAAATAGAAATATTGACGAAGATGAGCCCGAAGTCAACGTAATTTCTCCGGTGTTCCGGATACCTGAGCCTATTGTCATTAGGTATGATGGTAGCAAGCAGAAGGCTTCTCCTGCTCTCGTCATCAAACCAGCCGGACTTGTACCGTACTCCTCTGAGAAAGTGGTTCCCTATCGCTACAACGCTGTGGCAGTGGAAAATGGGAAAGAGGTGTCCTTGCCCTCCTCATCTGTTGTTAACATTGCCGATGTCAGTGGGTTGACCCGTAGTGGTCATGTATTTTCAGCACCGTCAAAGCCTCAAGCTGATGTTCGAGGAAGTGTTGATGCTGATTTTGTTGAACGCCCGATTGGGAATGCCGTGAGCACTTTGAATCCGGCACTTGTTGTTAAGCCCTCCTCTATGTTAAGAACTCCTGCTTCTGCTGGCCCGAGTGGCAATGCAAAAGAAGACTATGATGAGATGCTGAAGCTCATCAAAAGGAGCGAGTACAACGTTGTAGACCAGCTTCTACAAACGCCATCCAAAATATCTGTGTTGTCATTGCTTTTGAATTCAGAACCACACCGAGAGGTTGTGCATAACGTTTTGGATGTGGCATACGTGGATCACGATGTCACGATAGAACAATTTGATAGCATTGTTGCAAACATTACCGCTTGTAACAACTTGAGTTTTTGTGACTCTGATCTCCCCGAGGAGGGAAGAGACCACAACTTGGCTTTACACATATCTATGGGTTGCAAAGATGACACCATGTCCAATGTTATGGTGGACACTGGGTCATCCTTAAATGTATTGCCAAAATCCACTCTTGCGAAGCTGTCATATCAAGGGCCTCCCATGAGGCAGAGTGGAGTAGTTGTGAAGGCTTTCGATGGGTCTCGCAAAACTGTGATTTGCGAGGTTGATCTCCCAGTCAAAATCGGACCAAGTGATTTCCAGATTACCTTCCAGGTTATGGATATTCGCCCATTGTATAGCTGTCTTTTGGGAAGACCATGGATTCATGAGGCGGGTGCCGTGACATCCACCGTACACCAGAAATTGAAATTTGTAAAGAATAAGAAGCTGGTGGTGGCAGGGGGAGAAAAGGCTCTCCAGGTTAGTCATTTGTCTTCTTTCTCTTATATAGATGTTGAGGATGAAGTTGGAACTCCGTTCCAAGCTTTATCTATTGTTGAGCCTATTAAGAAGGGATCTTCTTCATTTGCTTCCTACAAAGATGCAAAGTTGGCCATTGAGCATGGCGCAACTACTGGTTTGGGGCAAATGATTGAGTTAAAAGACAACAAGTCGTGGGCTGGCATAGGTTATTCTTCTGGGGTTTCCAATATGCAAGGGCTGTTCAAGAGTGGAGGTTTCATCCACACCAATCAAGATGAGGAGGTTGTTGCTATCTTGGAAGAGGACGAAGAGGATTTTGGCAATTTCGTCATCCCTAGGGGGATCTGCAATAATTGGGTCGCTGTGGATATTCCAATAGTTATCCATAAGTCAAAGTAATGTTCATTGTGTTTAAAAACCCTTCTCCCATGCCAAAAGGAGAAGTGATGACATTGTTGGCGCATAAATACAATGATATTTTCATTCAATAGATTCATGTTAAATAATTGTTTTTCCAATTGTTTTCCCTTTTCGCTTTTGCATGAAATTGGTGATCACATAAAACCCTAAAAATAGAATAAAATCAATCTTTTCATCTGCATAATGATTTTCCTTGTTTGAATTCTAAAAGCTCTTTATATCCAAAAACATTATGCAGGTTGATCAAACCTATTGAACATAATGATCCAACACCATCTTCCAACTTTGAATTCCCTGTATTTGAGGCGGAAGAAGATAATGCTGAAGAGATTCCTGACGAGATTACCGGTCTACTTGAGCATGAAGAGAAGATCATTCAGCCGCATCTTGAGAATCTGGAAACAGTCAACTTGGGGTCTGAGGATTGTGTACGAGAAGTCAAGATTGGGGCACTCCTGGAAGAGTCTGTTAAGAAGGGGTTGATTGAACTGCTACAAGAATATGTTGACGTCTTTGCCTGGTCATATGAAGACATGCCTGGTCTAGATACTGATATTGTGTAACATTTCCTACCTTTAAAGCCTGAGTGCGTGCCTGTGAAGCAGAAGCTCAGAAGAACTCATCCTGATATGGCAGTAAAGATCAAAGAGGAAGTTCAGAAGCAAATTGATGCGGGGTTTCTGGTGACTTCTACGTATCCTCAGTGGGTGGCCAATATTGTGCCCGTGCCTAAGAAAGATGGAAAAGTCCGGATGTGTGTGGACTATAGAGACTTGAATAAAGCTAGTCCGAAAGATGATTTCCCTCTACCACACATTGATATGTTGGTAGATAATACAGCTAAATTTAATGTCTTCTCATTTATGGATGGATTTTCCGGATATAATCAGATTAAAATGGAACCCGAGGATATGGAGAAGACAACATTCATTACACCTTGGGGAACATTCTGTTATCGAGTGATGCCCTTCAGTTTGATGAATGCCGGAGCCACATATCAACGAGTTATGACCACCTTGTTTCATGATATGATTCATAAGGAGATCGAGGTATATGTTGATGATATGATTGCTAAGTCGAGAACGGAAGTTGAGCATGTAGGGCACCTGTTGAAGCTTTTTCAGCGTTTGAGAAAGTATCAGCTTCGTCTGAATCCCAACAAGTGTACATTTGGGGTTCGTTCCGGTAAGTTATTGGGCTTTATTGTCAGTGAAAGAGGTATTGAAGTTGATCCTGAAAAGGTCAAAGCAATACAAGAGATGCCTGCGCCCAAAACTGAGAAGTAAGTCCGAGGTTTTCTTGGCCGCTTGAATTACATTTCCAGATTCATATCCCACATGACTGCCACATGTGCACAAATATTCAAGCTCCTCAAGAAAGATCAGTCTCATGATTGGACCGAGGATTGCCAAAAAGCTTTTGACAATATTAAAGAGTATCTATCTGAGCCTCCAATCCTGTCTCCGCCCGTGGAAGGAAGACCATTGATTATGTATTTGACTATTCTTGAAGACTCAATGGGTTGTGTCCTTGGTCAGCAAGACGAATCAGGGAAGAAAGAGTATGCTATTTACTATTTGAGCAAGAAGTTCACTGATTGTGAGTCTCGATACTCAATGCTTGAGAAAACATGTTGTGCTTTGGCTTGGGCTGCTAAGCGCTTACGCGAGTACATGTTGAATTATACGACTTGGTTAATATCCAGAATGGATCCAATCAAGTATATCTTTGAGAAGCCTGCCTTAACAGGGAGGATTGCCCGTTAGCAGATGTTGTTATCTGAGTATGATATTGAGTATCGAGCTCAGAAGGCTATTAAAGGTAGTATATTGGCCGACCACTTGGCACATCAAACGATTGAGGATTATCAGTCAGTTCAGTATGACTTCCCAGATGAGGAGATTCTGTATTTGAAAATGAAAGATTGTGATGAGCCTACACTTGATGAAGGGCCAGAGCCAGGTTCCAAATGGAACATGGTATTTGATGGCGCTGTAAATCAATATGGAAATGGTATTGGGGCAGTAATTATTACTCCTCAGGGCACACATTTTCCTTTTACAGCAAGGCTAACTTTCAAATGCACGAATAATATGGCTGAGTATGAGGCCTGTATTATGGGGTTGGAGGAGTGCATTGATCTAAGGATCAAGCATCTTGATGTTTATGGTGATTCGGCCCTCGTTGTTAATCAGATTAAGGGTGAATGGGAAACGAATCAACCCGGCCTCATTCCATATAGGGATTATGCGAGGAGGATTTCAATGTTCTTTACTGAGATTTACTTCCATCATATTCCTCGAGATGAGAATCGGATGGCAGATGCTCTTGCTACACTTGCTTCGATGATTGTGGTTAAACTTTGGAATGAAGTTCCCAATATCACTGTGATGCGCTTGGACAGACCAGCTCATGTATTTGCAGTTGAAGAAGTGGAAGATGATAAGCCATGGTACTATGACATCAAATGTTTCTTTTAGAGCCAGATTTACCCGCCTGGGGCATCTGTGAAAGATAGGAAGACTATGAGAAGATTATCAGGAAGTTTCTACCTCAATGGTGATGCGCTTTATAAGAGAAATTTTGACATGGTGCTGCTCAGATGCGTGGATAGACACGAAGCAGACCTGTTGATGACTGATCCATGAGGGTTCATTTGGTACTCATTCCAATGGACACACTATGGCTAGAAAGATGTTGAGAGCAGGTTACTATTGGCTGACAATGGAGTCTAACTGTTGCAAATATATGAAGAAATGCCATAAGTGTCAGATTTATGCGGATAGGATTCATATTCCCCTGACACTTCTGAATGTGATTTCATCACCATGGCCTTTCTCCATGTGGGGAATTGACATGATTGGCATGATAGAACCGAAAGCGTCCAATGGACACCGATGTATTCTTGTAGCAATTGATTACTTCACTAATTGGGTTGAAGCAACATCATATGCTAATGTGACCAGGCAGGTGGTTGTGAAGTTTATCAAGAATCAACTCATATGCCGTTAGATAAGATCATTACTGATAATAGATCTAACCTGAACAACAAGATGATGAAAGAGCTATGCAGTGAGTTCAAGATTGCGCATCATAATTCTTCTCCTTACAGACCCAAGATGAACGGGGTTGTTGAAGCTGCTAATAAGAATATCAAGAAGATTATCCAGAAGATGGTTGTCACGTATAAAGATTGGCATGAGATGCTGCCATTTGCTTTACATGGATATCGTACATCTGTTCGCACTTCAACAGGGGCAACCCCTTTCTCTCTCGTTTATGGCATGGAGGTTGTGCTTCCAATAGAGGTGGAGATCCCATCAATGAGAGTCTTGATGGAAGCCAAGTTGACTGATGCTGAATGGGTCCAGAGTCGTTATGACCAGTTGAATTTGAGAGAAGAAAAGAGACTGACTGCCATGTGCCATGGTCAATTATATCAACAAAGGATGAAGAAAGCTTTTGATAAGAAGGTCAAGCCTCGTGTGTTCCGAGAAGGTGACCTTGTGCTCAAGAAAGTCTTGTCTTTCGCGCCCGATTCCAGGGGCAAGTGGACTCCAAACTATGAAGGTTCATATGTTGTTAAGAGAGCCTTTTCAGGCGGTGCTTTAATACTTACAACTATGGATGGGGAGGATTTCACTCGTCCTGTGAATTCAGATGCAGTCAAGAAATAATTCGCCTAAAAAATAAAAACATAATAGCTCGCTAAGTTGAAAACCCGAAAGGGCGGCTTAGGAAAAAATGAGCGTCTCGGTGGATTGAAAACCCGAAAGGGTGATCCAGGCAAAAGTTAGAGACATGAAAAAATGAATATATGTATTCCGCTAGATTGAATACCTCACCCTGGGTCAATCTAGGCAAAAAATAGGGATTTGGCAAGTAACCGCATCCTGACAAGACTCTGTTCTACAATTGTTATCCGTCAGAGATTCTCGCCCATTCATCATCAACCAAAGCTTCAAATACATCGGATTCAAAATTGGTGGAGAAATGGTCATTATGTTCAATGTAGCCCTTTTCCAATATACATCACCAATCTCAAATTTGTAAAGATCTATGGAGTCTTTCCATTTGCAGACTACCATTCCATCAAATAAATTTGAGCCTTTATCCATTTATTTGCACTCTTATTTGTTTCTATTCAACAAATGTTTTGCATGTTTTAATTGAAAAAATATCATTGTTTTAAATAATTAAATTTTTCATAATTTTGTTTTTAAACAAAGTGAACATTCACAATGACATAAGGATACTCAAGAGATCTTCAGTGCTCTCCCAAAGATGGTATGATCCCCAACAGGGTAGGACATTTGTTCACATCCCAGGCATGCTTGTATCCTCTTCCTCCGGAGACTTTTGTGGTTTTTCTACCGAACGGGGTGTTTGGTAAGATGTTCATCTCTCATCCCTTCAGCAGGATGGTGATCTTTCCTCCTCAGCAGATGTGATCTCTTTGGTAATACGGTATTTGATGACCCTTTGGATAATTTCCCAGTTGAGTGGCCCCTATGCCGGAGTCCATCTGTGCAATGACTTCGCCCCCAGTAGGAACAACTGACGCTCCTCCCCTAAAGAGATCCTTGTTATCCTGGCTTTCTCCCTTTGAGATGTAGTACCGGATGTTTGTGTACTTATTCGCTGGACTTGTTGGTGTTAGAAATGCCTAGTTGTCAGCATTCATCATACATAAACTACGCATGTGTGCATAATTTTCAGACATTCAGATATTCATATCGCATTCTTTGCCATATATCTTTGTTTGCGATCCCCTGCTAGTTGGTAATACATTTCCCCAAGCAGATGTCGGTGTCTGAACTCCCCCATATAGAGTCAGCTCCTTAAGCAGAAAGTGTTTATCTTTCCTCCCATATTCCCCACCGAGTTATATCCTTGTGGATGATGATTATTTCTGTTTCCTCCCAATACATATATTGGGATGAGAGTCCCCATTGAGTAATATCCTCATTGGATGAGTCTTGATTCAGCTTGCCTCTTTAGTTTGATCCTAGATTGGCTTCATTGTGACTGTTTCCTGCCCTTCCCTGTGGTATAAATGAATGATTGCTCAGTAATCAGTAATCATTCATCTTATCCCCGGAGGAGTCTGTGGTTTTCTACCCTTATACCGGTAGTTGTAAACCCTATTTCATCCCCTTGCAGAGTTAACCTCTTTTTCATCCTAATCGATGACGGTTACCTTTCCATGGTTTTCTACCTAGTATCCGGTAGATGTAATCCCCTCCTTGACGGTTATCATTATCCAATATTCGGTATTGATAAATCCTTCACCCCCGGTGATATATCTCTTGGATGATTGCTCTGATCAGGCAGTTTATCCCCAGCAAGTCATCTTTCATATACCGATTGCCAGTAATGGTTGTTGCTCCCCTTGAATGGTCATCATTATATACCTAGTTTCGGTATCCCAATGCCTTTCTTTGTCGGTCGATCTATCCTTTATTAACCTAGTAACCGGTTATGGATAATCTTCCATGCGAGTATATTATCTACGTTCTGACGGTAATAGATAATATGTCTCATGCACTCTTTGGTCGAAGCCTTTTGTTCTTCCCCAGTTGAGTAAGATTCGTATCCCTTTTTGGAATCGAATGTCCATCCCATAATCGAGTTTGCTTTTAGTCCTCTTTTGGATGATGAGTGTCTTGGGAATATTCCCCGATTCGCGTTTTGGTTGGTCACCTATTATATGCCCAGTAACCGGCATCCCTGGTGTTCCTTCCTTCTGCTCCCTATTTTTGACTGGCTGTCCCTTTGCGGAGTCAGATTTTTCTGAGCTGAAGCGTACCTTTTTTAGGTCTTCCTCAGATGATCTCGGATGTTTGATATCTCTCACCCTTGTACCGGTCTTAGATATTCATTCTCCCGGAGCATATTTTCTCTCACCCTTATACCGGTGTTCAGATCGCATGTCTCTTTGAGCTTATTACCCAGTAACCGGTAATACCTCATTTGTTTTTTCCCACCTGAGTCCGGATTTTTATCCGAAGTATCCGTTATGGATAATTTTTGTTGTATTGGCATATTCCCCAATACGTGCATGAGTTTCACTGGATTTCCTTCGTGCCTCTCGGCAAGTTTCAAGTCGTGACCTGCTCACACATTTTTATCCCTTTACTCCCCGATAGAGTCTCTGCCCCGTAAAGTGAATTATTCATAGGAATCATCAGATTCCTTCTAATCTTTTCCTTTTTGGACTCATCCTCCCACAGAGTATTACCGTTTGCATACATACATTCACATCATGAGGTCTCTTAGGGACCAAAATTCGTCTCTTTGTTATTATTTAAGCCCATTCTACCCAGTCGAGACGAAGATTTTAACCTTCATTTCACCGGCTAGAACGACCTTAAATAGGGGCATCTGTAAGACCCTAATTTTGTCCCTAAGATCCCTCATGGCATCATAACATTGCATTTGCATTGCCTCAAGGATCATAAGCATCTTGTTCCCTTTACCTTTGGGTGGGACCACTTGTGAGTGGTTTGAGATCACCAAGCATGCTTGAATTGTATATTATTGATTTTCTTATTTTGTTTACTAACCAAAAGCACAAAAATATGTCACTAACATTTCTTGTTTGTAGCTTGAGCAATCACAAAGTCAAGAGCTTCAAGGAGATCCTTTGTGCAGAGATATGGCCAAGTGAAGATGATAGCAAACATGGCAATGGTTCCCAAAGCTCTCATCCATCAAATATGCCTCCCTAGCATCTCAATTCATCATTTTTTATCAAAGCAAGACAAGGAGTTTGAGGTTTGTTCCCCAAGGAAACCCTAGTTCATCAGATCATCCACAATGCCTTGCTCTTGAAGCAACCTCAGCCCCTGATCAAATACAATCAAGGGAAGTTTCTTTAATTCATCATTTCATGCATATTTGAACTTATTTTACTGTCCTCAATCATCAATTCATCAAGATATGAGTCATGGACTTGAGAAGTTGATAAGTCAATTCATCTGATTATTTTGATATGTACTGAGACCTAACTTTTTATGTGTTGGTCAAATGGATATGATCCCAAACGCAAACATGTTCTTAAGGACAATATGAACAACTTTCATGTTCATCAAAAATTGATTTGAAGCTTGTAAGGTCATCTCCCATTCCAATACTTTATAGGTCATTTTGACTGAAACCCTAATTTTATATCAACTTCCTAAGAACATAACTCATTCATTTTTTATGATTTTGAGGTGGGATCAAATGAATTGGAAAGCTTAAGATGCCTACTTCAAATTTTATGTTGAACAAAATTTCAAAATCTCAAAGGAAGTACATGTGATAATGCAAAACATTATAAGTCACTTTGGACCAAATGCATTGAAAGGCAAAAAACTCTAACTTCAAGTGCCCATAACTCTTTCATAAAAACTCCAAATGATGCAAAATTAAAGTTCATTTTGATTGTCTTGAAACGATCTACAACTTTGTTGTTTAAGGTTTTTTCATTTGAAGTTTTCATCATCAAAGTAGAGGGGTTTGAACATTGGCCAAATTTGGAAACCTCACCTTTGCATGTTTTGCACCTTACACTTTAAACTCAAAATTCACTAATTTCCACACTTCAAATGGATTTTTTCCCAACATAACATTTCTTCCTTACACCAAGACCTTTCCAACCATTACTCACATGCTCATGTTTGGATTTGGAAAATGGCATTTTCGAAGAGGAGAGGTTTTAGGCATAATTGTGCATAACATGTGGAAACTCATTACACAAGCCTATGCATTGCCAATTACACGTCCATTTCAGCTTAATTATACTGCAGATTGCATTTGGAATTGAATTTGGGCCTTTTACATGATCATGCAAGCCCATGCAAAGAGTATCCACTTGCCATGCACACACGGATTTCTCATTGCTTGCACCATGCTTTGCTATAAATAGAAGCATCGTTCCATTCAATTTCCATCCATGAATCAACCTGAAATGCTGCTGAATTGAAAACCAAACCTCTTACCAAAGGAACTATTTCATTTTCATTCAAATTTCTCAGATCTGAAATTCAACTAAATCTGGTTGAATTTCTAGATCTAAAGTTCCTAGACCTCTCTCTCATAATCCATTGAAGCTCTGTTTGGCCAAAGGAAGCAAGGAAACAAGCTCAGATCACCACAATTCAAAGGTTCTCTCCAACTGGTTTTTTCTTCGAAACTCACTATTTATTGATCTATTTGCTTGGATATTATGTTGGCTGAAGTCCTCTTCATAGAGGCAATTATTTTGAGTGCTCAATTGTTGAAATCCATGAAGTTCACATGAACACCACAGAATTTCCACCTCTGATTTCTCTCAATATAGAGATCTAGAGTAGAATTGAGTGGTACAGGGGTGATGTACATCACTTCCTCTTTCGAATGATACCTAGATCATTCATTTTGGTTTCCATTTTAAGTTCTGCAAATTTTGGATGTGGCCGGAGGTTGGCCGGAGAACACGGTGGTGCTGGCCATCGTCTGGTTCCTAGATTCAATTTGATCCGTCCATGTGAGTTTCCAAATTCAATCACACGCGTCCATTGTTATGACTTATTTAAAGGCTTGGTGTGTTTCAGTTGACCAAGGCGTATGGTGGAAGCGCACGTCTGGAGCGTTTGATCAGCCACGGCAATTAATGAGGCTTGATCAAACGCTCCTGGTTTTTTTTATTTTTCTATTTTCTGATTTAATTTCTTTTATTTCCATTATTTTCAAAAATTCATATCTTCTTCATTTTAATTCCAAAAAATATGGCACCAATTGCATTCTTCTCCAAATAATTTCTAGTTTCTAATTTTGATTTTTAATATTTTTTATTTTGTCATTTGATATTTTTTTGTGAATTTTCTCTTTTTTGGTTATTTTTAATTCATTTTAAATAGTTTTTGATATTTAAAAAATACAAAAATATTGTCCTAACCTATTTGAATGATGATAGATCTATGAAAAATATTCTCATCAATTTTTCAATTGATTTGAGATTTATTTGAAATTTTAGTTCAATTAGGTTATTTTTTATTCATTTTTTATTGATTAAAAATAGTTGCTGACTTTTAAAAATGCTGAATTTTTTTGTCAAACCTTGTTTGACCTTGTTGAACTTGGGATAAATCACTTGGACCTTTCAAGGTTGATTTGAAGTATTGACGTTCTTTTATTTTTAATTCAAGTTTATTTTTAATATTAAAAATGCCAAAAATATTTTGCTTATTGTTTGACCTCCAATCTTCATCTCATTTCTGGTTTCTCATTATTTGACTTTGACTTTCAATGTCATTTGGTCAACACACATGGATTGGTACATTTTATTTCATCTTAATGCACTTTATTCTTTCCTTTTCCATTGTCCATTATTCATCTCCTTCTTCTTCTTCTTTCTTTTTGATCAATGAGTTAAAGGTTTGTAGCGGGGTATTCGTTACCATTAGAAATATTGACTAAATCCAAGGTAAATCATACAAGTCGAGTCGCCACCGCACTTCTATTTATCCAAAGGAATGGTTAGAAAGCGAACAAAAACCTAAAAGTTTTAACAAAAACTAGTAAAAGAAACAGTGATATGGGTAAGGGGGTTGGTTATGCAATGGGAAGGTGTTAGGCACCCAAAACATCCTAGGTACTCCTAGGGAGCCCTTTTCATACTTGTTGTGAAGGTTGTTGTCTTTTGTGAAAATTTATTTGTGCAAACATGAATGAAGGGATGAGAAGAGAATATACAAGTTATTTACATTTTGTGTTTGGATGGATAAACCCATTGCCTACGTACCATCTTATAAAAAGATTAGGATCAAAACCTCGTAGTTCAGGATAAAAATTTCAAAATGAGTTGGTGAATTGATTGGTCCAAAAGCCTTAAGGTCTTTTGTTATCAAAGGGAGAAAACTTAACCTAAAACCACAAGTCCACCATGTGAGGATAACTTCAACATGCTAGTGAGGGGTTAACCCTATAATAAGCATGGAAGGCTCATTGTCCATCACTAAGGACAAAGGTGAGTATTACATCTACTACAAAGATAACTCAAACCTAATAACTAAAGGTTATGGAAATACTTGATTAAGAAAGTGGCCATTGGAACCACAAAAGAATTTTGAATGGGTTATATTTACCAATTAGAAGTATGTACAAAAATGGTCAAAGTGGACTTAAAGATTCAATTCAAAATAAGTATTATGAAGAGAAGGTTTGAAAATCAAAAGCATAAGGCTTAGGTTTCTAATGTTGAAAACAAATGAAATGTTTGCACAAAAGGTTTTGGCTTGGGTTAGAGTGGAGAGAAGAAGAAGAATGGCTAAGTCCTAAGGAAAATAAAAGGCGAGGGATAAGAAAATGAACCACACTAGGAGTTCCTCTCTTGAGACCATATTGATGATCCAAGTAGCTCCCATCCTTTGGAATAAAGCAACCACAAAGTATAAGCAAACAAACAAGTCTCATATGAGATCCTCAATGTATCTTGTATCTTCCACTTTGGATGAACATGGCAATGGTCCTCCAATTAAGCTCAAATGGAAACTCCTAGCACAAAAGCACACACATCAAAAGTTCCATGAAGTAAAATAAGAATGGACAAGAGAAGGTTTAGAGATTTGGTCCTTCTAATCTATCATCATTAAGATCCTTTTTACTCTAATTTTGCACAAGGAAAGGTCCTAGAATCTAAGTCCAATTCTCCATTTCTTTGCATAGGGAAGGTCCTAGAAACTAAGTCCATTTCTTTGCACTTTAGTCCACAACAAACAAAACAAAACACAAGCACAATAATATATACACAATTATGTGCTCAAGTGAGCAAAACGCAAATGGCATTAACATAAACATGTGCTCAAGTGAGCAAAGGGAAAAGCAAATGGATAATATGTGCAAGAATAGTAAATTGCATAAAAGTAAAGTGCATAAAGTAAATGTTAATTGTCAATAGTTAGTGTTAGTAGTTAGTGTGCCATAAGGCAAATTTAGCGCTATGTTAAGCAATCGTAATTGGACTTATGTAGAATTCACAACTATCTGAGGCCGGTCAATAATAATGTAGGAAACAAACACAAGTTAGGAGTTTTGATGAAATTGTCAGAATCCTCTGAATCCTCTTCCAAGACAGCAGCAGCTTCCTCATTCTGACCGTCGTGGATGAAACCTCCATTCTTAAACAGCCCTTTCTCGTTGAAGACCCCAGAAGAAAAGCCAATGCCAGCCCGGGATTTGTTGTCTTCCAACTCAATCATTTTTCCCAAACCAGCAATTGCACCACACTCAATGGCCAACTTTGCATCTCTATAAGAAGTAAATGAAGGAGTTCTCTTCTCAATAGGATTAGCTATAGATAAAGCTTGGAAAGGAGTTCCAACTTCATCCTCAGCATCTATGTATGAGAAGGAAGACAAGTGGCTAACCAGGAAAGCCTTTTCTCCCTCTACCACTACCAGTTTCTTGTTTTTCACAAATTTCAGCTTCTGGTGTAGGGTGGATGTCACGGCACCAGCCTCGTGAATCCATGGTCTTCCCAAGAGATAGCTGTATGATGGGTGAATGTCCATGCTCTTCCTTTCTATCAAATTCAGCTGGTCATAACGACTCTGAACCCATTCAGCATCAGTCAACTTGGCCTCCATCAAGATTCTCATTGACGGGATCTCCACCTCTACTGGGAGTACGGCCTCCATGCCATAAACAAGAGAGAAAGGGGTTGCCCCTGTTGAAGTGCGGACAGACGTACGATATCCATGTAAAGAAAATGGCAGCATCTCATGCCAATCCTTATATGTGACAACCATCTTCTGGATAATCTTCTTGATATTCTTGTTAGCAGCTTCAACAGCCCCATTCATCTTGGGTCTGTAAGGAGAGGAATTATGATGCGCGATCTTGAACTCACTACACAGTTCCTTCATCATCTTGTTGTTCACGTTAGATCCATTATTAGTAATGATCTTATCTGGCACACCATATCGGCATATGAGTTGATTCTTGATAAACTTCACGACCACCTGCCTGGTCACATTTGCATATGATGTCGCTTCAACCCACTTGGTGAAGTAATCGATTGCTACGAGAATAAATCTGTGTCCATTGGACGCTTTCGGCTCTATCATGCCAATCATGTCAATTCCCCACATGGAGAAAGGCCATGGTGATGAAATCACGTTCAAAAGTGTCGGAGGAATATGAATCTTGTCCGGTAAACCTGACACTTGTGGCATTTCTTCACATACTTGCAGCAGTCGGACTCCATTGTCAACCAATAGTAGCCTGCTCTCAACATCTTTCTAGCCATGGCATGTCCATTGGAATGAGTAACAAATGAACCCTCATGGACCTCAGTCATCAACAGGTCTGCTTCGTGTCTATCCACGCATTTGAGAAGAACCATGTCAAAATTCCTCTTATAAAGCACATTGCCATTGAGGTAGCAACTGCCTGACAATCTCCTAAAAATCTTCCTATCTTTCACGGATGCCCCTGGCGGGTAAACCTGATTCTGAAGGAAACATTTGATATCATAATACCATGGCTTATCATCTTTCACTTCTTCTACTGCAAATACATGAGTTGGTCTGTCCAAGCGCATCACAGTGATATTGGGAACTTCATTCCAAAGTTTAACCATAATCATCGAAGCAAGTGTAGCAAGAGCATCTGCCATCCGATTCTCATCTTGAGGAATATGATGGAAGTCAACCTTAGTAAAGAACGTTGAAATCCTCCTCGCATAATCCCTATAAGGAATAAGGCCATGCTGATTCGTTTCCCATTCATCCTCAATCTGATTAAAAACAAGGGCCGAATCACCATAAACATCAAGATGCTTGATCCTGAGATCAATGCATTCTTCCAATCCCATAATGCAGGCCTCATACTCAACCATATTATTCGTGCATTTGAAAGTTAGCCTTGCTGTAAAAGGAATATGTGTGCCCTGAGGAGTAATGATTACTGCCCCAATACCATTTCCATACTGATTTACAGCGCCATAAAACACCACACTCCATCTGGAACCAGGCTTTGGCCCTTCATCGAGTGTAGGCTCATCACAATCTTTCATTTTCAAATACAGAATCTCCTCATCTGGGAAGTCATACTGAACTGACTGATAATCCTCGATCGGCTGATGTGCCAGGTGGTCAGCCAAGATACTACCTTTGATAGCTTTTTGGGCTCGATACTCAATATCATACTAAGACAACAACATCTCCCAACGGGAAATCCTCCCAGTTAAAGCAGGCTTCTCAAATATGTACTTGATTGGATCCATTCTGGATATCAACCAAGTCGTATGATTTATCATATACTGGCGTAAGCGTTTAGCAGCTGAAGCCAAAGCACAGCATGTTTTCTCAAGCATCGAGTATCGAGACTCACAATCAGTGAACTTCTTACTCAAGTAGTAAATGGCATACTCTTTCTTTCCTGATTCATCTTGCTGACCAAGGACACAACCCATTGAATCTTCAAGAACCGTCAGATGCATGATCAAAGGTCTCCCTTCCACAGGCGGAGACAAAATCGGAGGCTCAGACAAATATTCTTTAACACTGTCGAAGGCTTTTTGACAATCCTCGGTCCAATCATGAGACTGATCTTTCCGGAGGAGCTTGAACATCGGCGCACATGTGGCATTCATGTCAGATACGAACCTGGAAATATAGTTCAAGCGACCAAGAAAACCTCAGACTTGCTTCTCAGTTTTGGGCGCAGGCATCTCTTGTATTGCTTTGACCTTTGCAGGATCAACCTCAATACCTCTTTCACTGACGATAAAGCCCAATAACTTGCCAGAACGGACTCCAAATGTACACTTGTTTGGATTCAGACGAAGCTTATACTTCCTCAGACGCTGAAAAAGCTTCAACAGGTGCTCTACGTGTTCAACTTCCGTTCTTGACTTAGCAATCATATCATCAACATATACCTCAATCTCCTTGTGCATCATATCATGGAACAAGGTAGTTATAGCTCGTTGATACATAGCTCTGGCGTTCTTTAAACCGAAGGGCATCACTCGATAACAGAATGTTCCCCAAGGTGTGATGAATGTTGTCTTCTCCATATCCTCGGGTGCCATCTTAATCTGATTATATCCGGAAAATCCATCCATAAATGAGAAGACTTTGAATTTAGCTGTATTGTCTACCAACATATCAATATGTGGTAGAGGGAAATCATCTTTCGGACTAGCTTTATTCAAGTCCCTATAGTCCACACACATCCGGACTTTTCCATCTTTCTTAGGCACGGGCACAATATTGGCCACCCATTGAGGATATGTAGAAGTCACCAGAAACCCCGCATCAATTTGCTTCTGAACTTCCTCTTTAATCTTTACTGCCATATCGGGATGAGTTCTTCTGAGTTTCTACTTCACAGGCACGCACTCAGGCTTCAAAGGCAGGAAGTGTTGTACGATATCAGTATCTAGACCAGGCATGTCTTCATACGACCAAGCAAAGACGTCAACATATTCTCGCAGCAATTCGATCAACCCCTTCTTAACATATTCTTCCAGGAGTGCCCCAATCTTCACTTCTCGCACACAATCTTCAGACCCCAAGTTGACTGTTTCCAGATTCTCCAGGTGCGGCTGAATGATCTTCTCTTCATGCTCAAGCAAACGGGTGATCTCATCAGGAATCTCTTCATCATCATCTTCCCCTGCCTCAAATATAGGGAATTCAAAATTGGGAGATGGCGTTGGGTTATTATGTTCAATGGGTCTAGAAATCAACCTGCATAATGATTTTGGATATGAAAAGCTTTAGAATTCAAACAAGGAAAATCATTATGCAGATGAAAAGATTGATTTTATTCTTTTTTTAGGGTTTTATATGATCACCAATTTCATGCAAAAAGCAAAAAGGGAAAATAATTTGGAAAAACAAACATTTAACATGAATTTATTGAATGAAAATATCATTGTATTTATGTTGCCAACAATGTCATCACTTCTCCTTTTGGCATGGGAGAAAGGTTTTTAAACAAAGTGATCATTACGTTGACTTGTGGACAACTGTAGGAATATCCACAGCGACCCAATTGTTGCAGACCCCTCCAGGGATGATGAAATTGTCAGAATCCTCTGCATCCTCTTCCAAGACAGCAGCAGCTTCCTCATTCTGACCGTCGTGGATGAAACCTCCACTCTTGAACAGCCCTTTCTCGTTGAAGACCCCAGAAGAAAAGCCAATGCCAGCCCGGGATTTGTTGTCTTCCAACTCAATCATTTTTCCCAAACCAGCAATTGCACCACACTCAATGGCCAACTTTGCATCTCTATAAGAAGTAAATGAAGGAGTTCTCTTCTCAATAGGCTCAGCTATAGATAAAGCTTGGAAAGGAGTTCCAACTTCATCCTCAGCATCTATGTATGAGAAGGAAGACAAGTGGCTAACCAGGAGAGCCTTTTCTCCCTCTACCACTACCAGTTTCTTGTTTTTCACAAATTTCAGCTTCTGATGTAGGGTGGATGTCACGGCGCCAGCCTCGTGAATCCATGGTCTGCCCAAGAGACAGTTGTACGATTGGTGAATGTCCATAACCTGGAAAGTAATTTGGAAATCACTTGGTCCAATTTTGACTGGGAGATCAACTTCCCCAATCACAGTTTTACGCGACCCATCAAAAGCTTTCACAACTACTCCACTCTGCCTCATGGGAGACCCTTGATATGACAATTTTTAAAGAGTGGACTTCGGCAATACGTTCAGGGATGACCTAGTGTCCACCAGCACATTGGACATGGCGTCGTCTTTACGGTTCATAGAAATGTGTAATGCCAAGTTGTGGTCTCTTCCCTCCTCAGGAAGATCAGAGTCACAGAAACTCAAATTGTTACAAGCGGTAATGTTTGCAACAATGTTGTCGAATTGCTTTATAGTAACATCATGATCTACATATGCCACATCCAAAATTTTCTGCAGAGCCTCTCTATGTGGTTCTGAATTCAGAAGCAAAGATAACACGGATATTTTGGATGGCGTTTGTAGAAGCTGGTCTACAACATTGTACTCGCTTTTCTTGATGAGCCTCGGCATCTCATCACAATCTTCTTTCATATTGCCACTCGGGCCAACAGAAGCAGGAGTTATCAATGTAGAGGAGGGTTTAACAGCAGGTGTCGGATTCGGAGGATTCACCACATTCCCAATCGGGCATTCAACAAAATCAGCATTAGCTTGAGGCTTCGGTGTTGTTGAAAACACACGACCGCTGCGGGTCAACCCACTTACATCAGCAATATTTACAACAGAGGAGGATGGCAAAGGCACTTCTTTCTCTCCTTCTACAGCAACAGCGTTGTAACGAAAGGGAATTGCTTTTTAGATGAGTACGGCACAGGACCGGCAGGCTTAATAATCAGAGAAGGAGAGACCTTCTGCTTGCTACCATCATACTTGATGATAACAGGTTCGGGCATCTGGAACACCGGGGAGATTATATTAACCTCGGGCTCATCTTCGTCGACATTTCTGTTTTGAAGGATCTCAATAACTCCTTCATCCAGCATTTCCTGAAGATTTCTATGCACCTGGCGACAACCCAATCGGTTAACAGGGAAGATTCGACATCTATCATGATCGTGCTCATAGTGACTATACTCGCATTACAAACGATGCAACTCGACCAGAGACTGTCGGATATGACTAACATATTTGACCTTGTATTTGCCTGGGCAGCCCTGGACCATGTTGACAGACTTCCCATGCTCGGGAAATGGGTTCTTCTTCACGTTAGGACCTACGTCCTCGAAACACAGAATGCCACACCTTACAAGGTCTTGAACCTTGGTGTCGCATCCGCGAAAATCAACCGGCGGGAAAAACAAAACAAACAGAGCCGCCACCGTGCGTTATTTATCCCAAAGAGGGAAAGGAAACGCTCGAAGTAAACCTGGAAAGGACGTGGTCTTACGACCGGATTTTTGCAAGGATCGGGAGTCGGTTATGCGAAGGGAAGGTATTAGCACCCCTACGCATCCGTCGTACTCGACGGGATCCACGCTCAAAAGGATAGAAGAAAGGTTGCTAAACACTGCTCAAAAGAATGCGCGCACACTGGAATAAGACACAGATGGAATAAAAGGGGAACGGGCTCGCTAGGATATCGCATCCTATGCCTACGTATCTCATCTGGAATGAGAATCAGAGCTACCGTAGTTCGGCTCACGCACGCCAAACAAAACCCACACACAGGAAACCGACTGCCAATCGCTGGACTTACGTCAGAATCCACACAAACAAGAGGTTAACCAGACGCTGAGTCGTCAAAAGTAACAAAGAAGTTGAACAAACAAGCTAACAGGGAGTCTGGTACTCGAGCCTGCTAGCTGTCAAGCAAACACACACAAAAAAAGGAAAAGGGTTCCCGGAGAGACCTCGTACGATCTCCTGCCTACGTACCTCATCTGGTATGAGGATCAGGGTGACGTAGTTCCCCTTAACAGGGAAAGAACTTCTAACCTAACCAGAGACAGGGAAATGACAAACTAGAAGGGAGCCTGACTCGAGCCTAATAGTTATCATGTAAATCCACCATGGTCCTAGGTTGAGGTTTCTATCTAACTTGCACAGGTAGCAAGCTATCCTAAACAGCACGGTCAAACAACACAAGCGCAATAAACAATCACACACACTATATGCAATCAATTGGGCTCATACAAGGTTAGGCTGCAAAAGCAAGCCAACTGGAAAGGGTGTAGTTAGCTCTTAACCCTAACATTGAGAGTTAGGGTGAAGCATATGAAATGGGAAGTGAGGGTAAGACCTCACAGCTCTTATCCCTGGCCTGGGAGAGCTTTAGACAAATGAAAGTGGGAGTTCAGAAAGTTGGAACTCTTCTCCACATATGACTGACACAGCAAAGATCTTGGGTTAATATCCACAATGCATCAACACAAGGTGTCAGCAAAGTGGATGACACACTGAATAGCAGGAGATGGACTACACATCTCTTTTATCTGCCAATTGCCTTATCAAAGGACTTTTCCTGCTTGGCACAAAAATAAACATACACAAGCATTGCCTCTTAAGGAGGGCTTCAGACAGGTGCCTGCCCACATAACAGGACAGGTCTTCCAGACTACATGAAGTCAAAGGAATTATACCTCAATGGTTAAGCAACCAAGCAAAGCAAAGTTCAAAGTGAACTTAAGCAACTTATGTACCTGTTGAAACATCAAACAAATCAGTTCAACTGTATAGACAAACAGACAATCATGAATATCAAACAGTCAAACCCAATGAGCAAAGGCATAAGCCAACAAGTCAAACTCAAATGAGTTAATAACCCTACAAAACACACAAGGTTAGTAGTCAAAAGTAAACATCAAATGCTCAAGTGATAGAGCATCATGAACTATGGAACTTGGATGTTCAACCTGGAACCAAAGCTCAAACATAAGCAACCAACCACTAGGTCAAAGCCTAGGGTCAAAGATGGAGAAAAAATTTAAAACAGAACATGATATTTCACATGGATCAACTTCAATCAATCAAGAACACAATCCAAAAAGTCCCATATCAATATCATTCACCAAATTCATTTCATGAACCAAACATGGCAAGGTATGCAAGTTGTGACCACATTGTGATATCAGAATGAACAAATGCACATTAAATCAAAAATGATTCAAATAATCTTGGTAAAATTCATGAGTAAACAGGACATACAACATGATCATCACACAAAAAATTAGAGCATTTGGACAACATTAGGCATGGTAATCATATTACATAAGTCAAGGCAAGTACAACAAGCTTATGTGTGACACCAATTGTCACACCAACTTAGCATAGGCACAAAACAGAAATGAATCATGATAAAAACCTCAAACCAAAGCCAAAACACCATTCAACATGTCTAGAAATAGTGTGCAAAGTTTCACATTCATTGGATAATCCACAAGTATTTCACAAAAATTAGAAATGATCCCAAAAATTCCAACAAAAATCATGCTCATTCACAACATTCATATAAAACCTCATACAAAAAATCATAACAATTGGAATTCATTTGGCATGGAAAATTCATCAATCAAGTTGGACCTCACAAGGTGTGACACACATTGTCACACCTACCTTAACATGATCATAAAACAGAAATGACACATGATAAAAACACCAAATCAACACCATAATTTCAAGCCATGAGTCTAGTTTCAACATGCAAAATTTCAGAAGCATTGGATTAAAATCAAGCATTTCACAAATGATATGGCAAGGCAATGTCAAGAATGGACACATGATCAAGAACCCTAGCACCAAATATTTTCCAGCCATGCACAATTTATGAATTAATCATCAAAAAACACTAGACAAGAAATGTGACACAATGCAAAAAACCTCATATTTTTTGGATGATTATTTAATTTGTTGTGAATTTTTTAAGATGAAGAAAAATTAAAAAATGAATGAAAAGCAAGCATGGAATAGGAGGAAATGATGAAAAAACAAAGCAAAGGCAGGTGCGCTCAACCGGTATCGAACCAAGGCGCAATTCAAATTGCCTAGCGCGCCAAGGAAAAACGACAACGTTTCACCAGGCCAAGCCCTAGCGCGCGCTCAAAGCTAGTTTCAAAAATCCGCAGGTAACGCCTATGCGTTCCGCAGGTAAACGTATGCTTTTCGCAGGAGATTCCACAAGTAAACTGGAAATGCATGAACACAATGAATGTTCTTCAACCAAATTTCCATAATTCTTCAAACGCTCCAGAAATCAAAAACATGCATATCATTCAATTCATCATTCAACATACGGCAAGGATTTAAGGTTTATTCATGCAAAAACAACCTAACATGCTTAGATCGAAGGACTTAAAGTTCATCATCCAAACTTGAATCACATAGAACTTCATGGATATAGCATCAAATCACTCGATTCAAAGTGCAGATTCATCACCACTAATAGATCTACAAGAATATATCAACAATTTAGAGAATTAAGGAAGTCGAAAAAGTGACCTCTTGATGAGCAGCACTTGGATTCATGTGTTTCAAAGCCTTGCAGTGCTTAAATCTTCTTCCAATATACTCCTTAAGATGAATGATGATGAATATAAGGCTCAAATGCTCTTGAATCTTGCTCAATCTTCACTTGCCATGGAAGCTCCACACATTGAACATGAACAAAATAGCAACAATTTCCTCTGTTTCCACGTGCAAATGTGTTCAAATATGATCCATAATGATGAATGAATCAAGGAAAAGTGTTAGTGTTTGAAGAATCTTGGAGAAAAAAATGAGAAAATTTTGAGACTTTTGTGAATCTTGATCTAAAATTGGGAATTGTGATGAATTCTGTTATGATTAAGCATTTATAGTCCAGGTTAATCATGATTAGGAAAGGATTAGGGCAAATGCAAATAGGATTAGTCACTTTGTGGTGTGAATGCAAAAAATCAATTTTCCACTTCATGCACCTCCCATGCAAGCTAGCCACGTGAACAGTGCACTCCCTTGGTCAATTTCCACTTAAGAACTTCCCATGCAAGGTTTGGAATGGTTTTGGTATGCTCATGTTACACCAAAATGTGTTTATGCAATTTTTTACCAAAATCTTCATGATTGAACCAATGCCATGCAAATGAGATTTCATGCCAAATGATTGTATGCTTGGAAAATACATGTTACAAGGACCAATGTGCAAAAAGAGCCACCCTAATTGGACTTTTGGTTTGAAAGTTATGCCCATTTGAAGTTCCATGTTCACTTTGCCAAGTTTTGATCATATCTCCTTAACCACACATGAGAAATTGATGATCTTGGACTTTTTGGAAATGGGAGAGAAATATCTACAACTTTCATGTTCAACAACATTTCATTTGAAGCTTTCTTGATGATGTAATCTTGAGTTGAAAACCTTTCCATTTTTGGCAATTTCAAATTATAGGTCACTTTCTATTTTTGGAAAGTTTTGTCCTGACTTTATTTTCTTCAATGTTGATGTTTGAAATGTCAAATGAGACTTTTTTGAACATGAATGAATTATTTCTAATCACTTGTCACCTCCAAATCCAATAGTTGACTTGCAGTTGACTTTTGTAGTTGATAGATAACTTGGCCATGCACAGATGATTTTGAGCCTCAACCTCTTAATAAAATGGCTCCAAAATGAAACCCTAACTTATACAAGCTCCATAAAATCATATTATGATCTCCATCTCAATGAAGACCTCATCTCTTTGAAAATTCCTGATTGGCATAATGCAACTGATTAGGGTTGACCAGAGGTCAAAACCCTAATCCCAAGGAACTTGAGCATGAATAATGAACCTCTTGGTGATGATAAGACCATGATGATGGTGATGTACCATTTCAACCAAGATAATACCCAACCTCCTTGAGGAACCAAGAAACCCTAATTGAAGCACAAACCCTCAGATGATTGGTGATCAATTCAGGAAACCCTCAGGCTTGAATCTTTTAACCTCTCTATCTTCTGAGAAAGACCTAGGAGGAGGACTTGCTCATTGTTTCCACATGATATGCAAAGATGTAATGCCTAATGTCCTATATAATGAAAAGCAACATGCTAAGCTAGTCCCAAGAGAGGAGGGCAAATTTTGAGGTGTTACAGCTGCCCCTATTCAATCCACTGTGAACCTGTCGATATGAACAGCCTCGTCTTTCAGGTGATCAGGGTGAAGAGTGATTGAATACCAAGAACAGACGAACAATTTGCACTCTGATGGGAAATAATTAACAATGCCTGTCAGAATCAGCAAAGAAGCAATCTCAAAAGAAGAATACGTCTGGTACGGAGAAAGTCGGCCTGAATACCGAAACAGAAATTTGACCTGTATACCAAAATAAATGGTAACACAGGAATACCATGGCCTGAACACCGCATCCGCTGGGGATTATTATTATTTTTCTTTTACTTTTTCTTGAACCCCGAAACTTTCTGATTGATAATCTCTTTTTCGTTTTTCTTGGACCCCGAACAAATATTTTCTTTCGCGCAAATGATCCCGGATCATCACAGTTGAACCCCGACAACTTCATAGTAGTCTTGTTTGCCAAACAATGAACCCCGCTCTCCAATTGAACCCCAGTCGCCTGACGATAACTTGCGATCGTCATTGTGAACCCCGTTCTCCAGAAAACACCCTGTATCTCCCTTTCTCCATTTTAACCCCGTTCTCCAGAAAAAGCCGCAACATTTCCCTTTCTCCATTTGGACCCCGTTCTCCCTTTCCTTGTGGTAATTCCGCTGGCAACGCCGGAAATAACACCAAAACACCACTCTGATGGCGACATATCAGAGGGTACACCTTCACGAAAGGAAGGTAACATGTGCATCTCTTCCTCAGAAGACCCCCATAACGACCTCTGTCGGCCTCAGCCAAAGTCTTAGGTGACACATGATCAGAAGATAATCCTGAGGACCTCATCCCGGATATAATCTTCAACCCCAATCTCCGTTTGAACCCCGTTCTCCAGAAAATGCCGCAACACTTTCCTTTCTCCAGTTGAAATGTATTTTCGCGCTGATCACGTAACGTTCTTTGATTTTATTTCCATCTCCGTCCGATAGAAAAATTTCCTCCAATATCGCACTACTGGGGAACATTGTTACTCCAACGTCATGATGCTAAACTCCTCAGAGTAACATCTTCATCATCCGGCGAAACCAGATCTCAAGAGGTAACCACGGCTCGAGTAAATGATGCTAGCAATGCTGATGCTGATCTTCCAACTAGCGAAACCACTCCTCAAACGGTAGTCACGGCTTGAGTAGCATCTTCACCCACTGGAGAAACCAAATCTCAAACAGTAACCACGGCTTGAGACTAGTTGATGCTTGCGATGATGATGCATGATAATTTTTTTTAGCGCAATGCTCCATAATTATGGAAGTGCTACGCAATTTATTATGCAATATGTTATGATCTCTTAAATTATGCATGCATAACAAGGTGTCCCCCTCAAGGGACTCTTCTGGGGAGCTCGAGGCACTCTGCTGAGGAACTCGACAACACTCCAATCTCCACCCTGCTGGGGAATAGCGCTGCTGCTGGGGAAAGGACCACCCTCATCGGGGATGACCTCCACTGAACCCGATCCACTTGGGGACTTCGTTTGGGAATAAACTCATCAACGCACTCTGTGGGGGAAACAACGGTCTTTGACTCGCTGGGGAATTTACAAGCTCCACCATGCTAGGGGAAATAGCTACCCACAGATACCTCCGCTGGGAAATAGCCACCTTCGGGCCTGGCTGCTGAGGAAACACCGATCTAAAACCTGCTGGGGAGATAACCATCCCGACCCTGCTAGGGAAGACACAGACCTTGAATCTACCGGGGAAGTAACAATCCCAACTCTGCTTGGGGAAACTAGGAAATTCTGGCGCAGAACACCCGTCGACTCGTCGAACCCTGGTATTCAACATCCAAATCCGGTGTCAGCTTTCCACTTTTGAGAGCTCCCAGACTCGTCTGGACTTTTCTGATTCATCACCTTGTATTCTTGACTTCTCCGTACTCTACGACGATCGAACTCCTTGGATTTATACAAACTTTCCAGTCCTCAGACTTTGAAAAGTCTTCTTGATTAATATTCAGGATCGTCGTACATCTTTCGCCGTCTTTTCACCATTCTTCAATCTCTTATCCCTGAATGGACTCCATGGGGATCTTTTGTCAAAAGCTCCACATCACAACTTGCAAGTGAGTGAAAATATCTAACAGCACCTGCAACAGAGATCGTTAGATAAAAACGTGCCCCGGGCGTGCCAAGACTTCAACACTTGGGTCACTCAACCTTCCGAATAAGATTTCAAATTTTCAATCTTATAAACATGCATTGGAAGGGACTTATATGTCTTAAAATGCAAAGATTCTTTATCAAAATAAACGGATGTTTTTGCAATCAAAGCGGTTATGAAAACAAAAACAAAAATTATTTGACCGAATATGCATTTTATTGATTGAAAAAGGGTGGCTCAAACTGAGCAATACAAAGGAAGCAGTTCCTTAAAAGAGGTAATTGCGCACAAAAGGAAAAATCTATCCTAATGGCAATGTGAAACCGTGATCTCATCGAGTTCCAACTCGGTTACACCCCCTATGTCCTCAGACTCTCCGTACTTTCTGCCTTCTGAACAAGACGCTTCCGACTGATCCCTACCGGGGATTATCCATGTCATATCCAAAGTAAACGATCATACTAGACGCAGTTGTTCGTTTCAATCCCTCTTTTCCCTGGACCGCCCTTTCGGGTTTTCAGTCCACCAGGATACCCTTTTTTGCCCAAGCCGCCTTTTCAGGTTTTCGACTTGCCGGGTGTACAGTTTTTTTCTTTTTATCCCTAATTTTTGCCCGAACCTTTTTCATTATTTTTTGGTTCGCCGGGATGCCCATTTTTGCCTGGACTCTTTTATTCTTTTCGTCCAGCGGGTCTCTTATACGAAGTATTTTTTAACTGCGTCTGCATTCACAGGGGATGGAAAATCTTCGCCATCCATGGTCATTAACAACAAGGCTCCGCCAGAGAAAACCTTCTTGACCACGAATGGACCTTCATAATTGGGTGTCCACTTGCCCCTACGATCGTTTTGAGGAGGAAGGATCCTTTTCAGCACCATATCACCCACATGATACACACGAGGTCGTACCTTTCGGTCAAAAGCACGCTTCATCTGATGTTGGTACAACTGCCCATGACAGATGGCCGCCAGCCTCTTTTCCTCAATCAGGCTCAACTCCTCATACCGGGTCCTTATCCATTCAGCCTCTTGCAATTTCACGTCCATCAGGACTCTCAAAGAGGGAATTTGAACCTCAACCGGTAGCACAGCTTCCATCCCATATACCAACGAGAAAGGCGTTGCCCCAGTAGATGTACGCACTGAAGTTCGATACCCATGCAATGCAAATGGCAACATCTCATGCCAATCCTTATAGGTCACAACCATCTTCTGCACAATCTTCTTTATATTCTTATTGGCTGCCTCAACCGCCCCATTCATCTTCGGACGATAAGGAGAAGAATTGTGATGCTCGATCTTGAATTCCTGGCACAAGTCTGCCATCATCTTATTGTTCAAATTAGAACCATTATCAGTAATGATTCTCTCGGGAACCCCATATCTGCAAATGATGTCTCTCTTCAGGAATCTGGCGACGACCTGCTTCGTCACATTTGCATAAGAGGCTGCTTCCACCCACTTGGTGAAGTAATCAATAGCCACTAATATGAACCGGTGCCCATTCGAAGTCGTAGGCTCAATCTTCCCGATCATATCAATGCCCCACATAGAAAACGGCCACGAAGACGACATCAAGCTCAACGGATTTGGAGGCACATGCACCTTGTCAGCATAAATCTGGCATTTATGACACTTCCGAACGAAATTGAAACACTGGGCCTCCATTGTCATCCAATAATAACCTGCCCTCAGCAGCTTCTTCACCATTGCATTTCCACTGGCATGGGTACCGAACGACCCTTCGTGAACCTCTTTCATCAACTGGCTTGCTTCTTTGTCATCAACACATCTGAGCAAGACCCAATCAAAATTCCTCTTGTACAAGACCCCATCCTTTTTCAAGTAGAACACCATGGCCAACCTCCGCAGAGTCTTTCGGTCCTTTTTGGATGCTCCCTCAGGATATTCTTGGGTCTCCAGATAGCGCTTGATATCGTAATACCACGGCTTCTTATCGTCGGGCGTTGTGTCAACAGCAAACACATACGCCGGTCTATCCAGACGTCCCACCTCAACACTAGGGAACTGATTCCACCACTGCACCTTAATCAAGACAGCCAGAGTAGCCAAAGCATCTGCCAACGGATTCTCTTCTCTAGGCACATGATGCAATACCACCTTGGTGAAAAACATCAACAATCTCCTCGTATAATCCCGGTATGGAACTAAATGAGACTGATGCGTATACCATTTTCCGTTAACCTGATTCACAACCAAAGCTGAATCTCCATATATAACAAGGTTCTTGATCCTCAAATCAATCGCCTCTTCAATCCCCAAGATACAAGCTTCGTATTCAGCCACGTTGTTGGTACACTCAAATGTTAGTCGGGCAGCAAAAGGAATGTGGGACCCTTTCGGCGTAACCAAAACAACACCAACTCCGCTACCATTCACGTTAACGGCCCCATCAAACATCAGAATCCATTCGGATTCAGGGTCAGGCCCCTCCTCCAGGATCGGTTCCTCACAATCTTTCGATTTGAGAAACATGATGTCCTCATCAGGGAACTCAAACTTCATCGGTTGATAATCCTCAATAGGTTGCTGGGCGAGATAATCAGACAATACACTCCCCTTGATGGCTTTCTGAGAGGTATATTGTATATCATATTCAGTCAAAATCATTTGCCACCTCGCAACCCGTCCGGTCAATGCTGGGTTTTCAAAAATGTACTTGATTGGATCCATCTTGGAAATCAATAAAGTGGTATGAACCAGCATATACTGCCTCAGTCGGCGAGCAGCCCAGACCAAAGCACAACAAGTTTTCTCAAGCAGTGAATATTTTGTTTCACAGTCGGTAAACTTTTTGCTAAGGTAAATTGCATGCTCTTTTCGACCAGACTCGTCATGTTGATCCAGTACACACCTCATAGACTCCTCGAGGACTGTCAAGTGTGGGGTTTACGGTCTCCCTCCACAGGGAGGCAACAGAATCAGAGGCTCTTGCGCATATTCTTTTATTTTTCAAATGCCCCTTGGCAATCATTATTCCACCTGACCGTTTGATCTCTTTTTTCAACAGCTGAATATAGGTTCACTCGTGGCTGTTAGATGAGATGTGAACCATGAAATGTAGTTCAATCTACCTAAGAGACCACGAACCTCCTTTTCTGTCCTCGGTTCAGGCATTTCTCGTATTGCTTTTACTTTAGCAGGATCAACCTCGATTCCTTTTTCACTTACAATGAACCCCAGCAATTTACCGGACCGCACCCCGAAAGTGCACTTATTCGGATTCAACCTCAGTCTGAATTGTCTCAACCGGTCAAACAACTTGGCCAGATCTACCAAGTGCCCCTCTTCTGTCTGGGACTTTGCTATCATGTCATCAACATGGCATTCGATTTCATGATGAATCATATCATGAAACAAAGTCACCATGGCTCTCTGATAAGTAGCACCGGCGTTCTTGAGACCAAACGGCATCACCTTATAACAAAAAGTGCCCCACGGTGTGATGAACATTGTTTTCTCCATATCATCTGGCGACATTTTAATCTGATTGAAGCCAGCAAAGCCATCCATGAAGGAAAACACCGAGAATTGAGTTGTATTATCTACCAACACGTCAATGTGAGGTAATGGGAAATCATCCTTCGGGCTAGCTCTGTTCAGATCCCGGTAGTCCACACACATTCTCACCTTCCCATCCTTTTTCAGCACCGGATTCCGCTTCACTGGAGGACAGTCATCTCTCAATGGTAGCTTGTGCACAACGATATCGGTACCCTGCCCTGGCATATCTTGATAAGACCAGGCGAAGATATCAACATACTTTTTCAACAGTGCTACCATTCTTCTCTTGACATTTGCCTCTGAAGCGGCCCCAACTTTCACTTCCTTTCTGACCTCCTTGGTACCCGGAATAACAATCTTGAATCGCTCCTCGTGCGGTTGAATCACCTTCTCCTCTTGTTTCAACCTGGCTAATTTCCAGCAGATCGCAATCTTCTTCGCCTTCTTCTTCGGCATGATAGATCGGATTGTCGAAGTCATTCAAAGGTGTAACCGAATTGTTATCAATGAGATCCGGAGGATTATTTTTTGAAGTCGGAACGAGACAAATCAAAAAGGGGAAGAATGAAAACAAACATTGCCATTTTTATTTATTTTAAAAACTGCAAAAATAAATGAAAAATAAGGAACACCGCTTTTAATGCGAAAAACATCCATTTATTAATGATGCAAAATGTTGCAAAATGAAACACATGAGATGGCCCTTACAATGGACCATTACGTTTCGGGCAAAACGTATGGCTTCCATGCAAATAAAATTGAAAACAAAAAATATTACTCTTCAAGTAGAGTGACAGTGATGATCTTTTAGGCCTTCCAGTTCCCTGGTACGCACGATTTTATCCACGACTCAAGCTCGCGGTCACTGTCGATCTCTCCACCTACTGTACAGGCGTGACCTGGATCCAACATTCCAGCACTGACGAATGTGAACGGTGGATGACATCCTCTGTTTTTCCCAAACAAGTCTTGGTCTGGCGGATAGCCAACCCCGAACATATCTGCTTTTACCACAATGTCTATGATTTTTCCCCAGCCTAGGGCTTTCCCGTTCTTCACCACCTCCATGGCCTGCTTGTAAGAAGAAATGGACAGCTTTTTCTCTTTCTCAACACAAATTGCATTTTCTACCTTGACGGTCTCAACTACCTGACATGGTGTTTCAAATATTTCACTGTCCATTTTCGCCTGCTTGAACGATGACAAGTGGCTGACATAGATGTCCTCCTCCCCCCAATCAACTTTCTCAAATCGGAGACGTCCTTCATCCATCATTCTCTGAATCGTCTCCCTCAGCATTACACACCCATTCGTAGTGACGGTGCAGGCAGCACAACGATTATCACAACCAGGGAAAACTCCATTCTTCATCAGATGTCTCTTGACCACAAACATTGGAATCCTCAACTGATCCACACTCGTCACCTCTATTTTCCTTTTATCCTCTGTCATCACATTTGCCCCCATAGGACCATGCATCGGCATGGGGTTAGCATTAACATCCGGCATCGGTGCAAAATTGATGGCTTTAGAATCCACCAAATCTTGAACGACGTGCTTAAAAGCTTTACACCCCTCAATGTGATGTCCGGGTGCACCAGCATGGAACTCGCACCTGACATTCTCATCGTAACTTGCAAGCCTCTGATCCGGTCTCACTGGAACTAATGTCCTCGGCTGCACCAACCTAAGATCCTTCAACCTTTTAAACAGAAAGGCATAAGTCACAGGCGGCTTATTAAAATGACGATCTGTCGTCCTTCTTCTCACTTGGCACCCAGCTTTCTGTGTTCTTTGTTGAGGTGACTGTCGTTGCTGTAATACAGATGAATTACTGGCAGGAATCGTTACTGTAGCAGCATACGGATGGTAACGATCCTTACCCCTTTCAGCATGCACATCACTCGATTCGACCTCCTTCTTGTGCTTACTATTGTCGGAGGGCTTCTTTACTCCCGATGACAAAGCATCTCCCTGGATTTCCCCCATTCTCAGCCAGTTTTCAATCCTATCCACCTTCTCGGCGATTGCTTTCTGCCCCAAAGCGAGCCCTTGCACAACATTGAACAACTCCCTCATTATCTCTTTCAATTCGAGAATGTCGGCGTTGGGTGGATTCATCATTCCTGTGTCAATCAAACATGTTAGAAACTGACACCTGCGAAACAGAAGACAAGTTATTATGATTCATGCATGAATGCAATGTCTATCCATATGAGGAACACTCTGTCTTCCGATCCTGGTTTCATCGAGACAGATAATAATTCGGCGGCAATATTTTGACATCACATCTGGTTTCATCATACAGATCAGAGATATATGATTTAGCAACGATATCACCCGACCATGTGTGTGCTGTGTGAGTGAAGCAAAGCAAATAAAGCTTGAAGATCAATCACTGAATGAAAATAACCACTGTATACCAAAAGTGCACCAAACGTGCAAAAGTCATACATCAGGCTGATACAAATCAAATACAATTCTCCAGAAACAGAAAGAAAATACAAGCAAGTGAATTCCGTCAACAGGCCTGACGGTAATCCACACAAATGATAATAAAAGGCTACACTGAAGAAGGCCCCACAGAAGGCTCCGCATCATCTACCATCTTGGTAAACTTCACAGCAAACCTGAGTTCAGTGTTCTCCTGCTGCAGTCTTCCTATCTCCTTCTGGTGAATCTTCATCTGTCTGAAGTAATGTTCCCTCTCAGGAAGATAGTGATCTCTCTCAGAAAGATAGTGATCTCTCTCAACAATAATCTTCACGTTCTCTGTTTCCTTAATCTTCAGCTTTGCCTCCCACTCAGCGATAAGGACTCTGACCCTGTCTTCCCTCTGACCCCTTACAAGGATTTGTCTCCTCTTCTCATCTTCAATGACCTTCGAAGCTCTAGCCAACCTCTCCTTGGTGATGTCGTGCTCCCTCGTGGATGACTCCAAAGCTTGGCTAACCTTGCCATAATAAGCGGTGTCTACCTCAAAGCGCTTCACCATAAGAGCATGTCTCTTATCCTGGTCTTCTATTCTCCCTTTGATTTCCTGATTAGCCATCTGAATTCTAGCAACACTCATCTCCAATTCAGTCTTCTCTGCTTGCAGCTAATCTCTGGCTTTCTTCATCTCAAGGAACTCTTCCATACTGACAGAAGAACATGGCCCCTCAATCAAAGGACACCAAGGATCACCTCCAGGAAATGGTAGATGGGTGATCTCAATCCTCTTCCTAAGCCAATCATCAGATGGAGGAAAATACCTGTTGTTGACTTTGCCAAAAGGAACCTTGCCCTTCCTCTGAATGTCACGCCACTGATCCGACACTTGCCTCAACTTTGTCTGATTGCCCTCAATTGGAAAGTATAAAGACTCTTGAATCTCTCGCCCGAGAGGAGGACCCTCCACAGCAAACCCCATCTGTCTCTTAAGAAGCATCGGGTTGTAATTAATGCAACCTTGAACTCCTATAAGAGGCACATTGGGAAGACTTCCACAACTGTGAACGAAATCCCGTCCAGCCATACCGTTGTGAGTCCAAGCTATATCCTTGGCTCGCAAACCCATCAGTCTGATTGACCATTTGACAGTAGGATCAAGACAAGCAAAGGCACCTCTGGTAGGCAAATACCCCATAAACCACTTGTACAGCAGCTGAGCACAACATCTGATCAGTCCCCCACACCGCTTCTCGTTCCGATTATGGACCGAGTAATATACATCCCCAACCAGAGTAGGAATGAGATTCCTCTGCATAAACAACCTGATGGCATTAATGTCCACAAAGTTCTTCTGATTAGGAAATAGGATGATCCCATAGATGCTGACAGCAAGCAAAGCACAGACAGTCCTCCAATTACCCACAACAGCATGCTCCTTGGCTTTAGCCTCCAAGAAACTCAAATGAACACCGGGCAACTTTCCCTTCTCCTTCAAACCCCCCTTGGTCACCTCTGAGCTCAAATAAAGAGCACGAGAGATCTCAACAACATCAGGTTCCCTCTTAGTGACATAGAACGGAATCTGGTCTCGGATCTGAATACCCAAGATGCTAGCATAATCCTCCATCAAAGGCCCCAACAAATAATCCGGGAAGACGAAACATCTCAAGCCCGGGTCATAAAATTGGAGAAGAGTATAGATGGCGCTCCTATCACTGTCTGTGAGCCTGAAAACCAACCTCAAAATACCACCGTATGCCTCACGGAACATCCCCACATGGTCAGGGGTAATCAATGCTATCATATCTCTCAACACACCAATCTCTGGGTCGAAGAAACTGTAGACAACATCGTCCTTCAAACCGGTCCTCATGTCTGAGCAAAGAAGTCTCTCAACCAGGATCTCAATCAAAAATGTCCCTGCGTATGGATAAACATGTGTTAGATGCAGATAAATGCAAAATGTGAATGATGCTGATGCATGAATACAATGCACTGTGCCATCCTCCAAGTCATCTGAACAACCACTGCACTGAGTTACAGCCTCTGAACTAATCACAACCATCTGAGGTACTGAGTAACCACAAATCCGACTTGGGGTTCCGAAATAAACGGAACAGAATGATACATCACCAGTTGAATCTCTGAACAGATAACCATAAGACCTTCTGAACCAGCCCAGGGAATCCTGAAATAAACGGATCCTCACAGATAAATACCACGGACAGAACTCCGGCGTCTCAGAAATAAATCCATAAATCTAACTTATAAATAGGACTCTGATCAATAACGGAACCATTAGTCACCATCAAAGTCACCATCAGAACATGCATCTGTAAGAATCAAGCCCTCCCCTCACAGGTGAATTCTAATCAGGTCATCCTAAGGCGGATAATGGTCTCGACAATCGGGCAAAGATACTCAACGGGTTTGCCCTTTCGGGTGTGCCGTTGTAGCTCTCTTAAAATCGTCTAAACCAAAGATCCGGGAAAGAACGGTCACCGAAGTCAATAGCTCAGACGAAATGACTCAACCAAAGTGGATACTCCACAAAGGAAGAGCACTCTCAAATAAACCTCGTTCGGCTTGTGGTGTGTCACGTCGCCCAAAACATGTTGACCTAACATGAGAGGCAACATGAGACCACGCTAATCCTAGGTGTATACTCGGGCCTGGGTTTTAGCCCCACTCAGAACACCCACCCCAAAACAGAGAAACCACCTGTACAGAATACAGCACAATGGTAGTATGATGCATGCAAACATTTATGCAAATATATACACAACAAAATATGCATAAATGCAATAAATAGAGCAACACAAGCAACCTAAACTATCCTAGAGAACTCTAGGAGAGACTCGCATAGGGAAGATGGACCAGCAAAAGGTCAACTTCTAGTCCCCAGCAGAGTCGCCAGCTGTCGCATCCGCGAAAATCAACCGGCGGGAAAAACAAAACAAACAGAGCCCCCACCGTGCGTTATTTATCCCAAAGAGGGAAAGGAAACGCTCGAAGTAAACCTGGAAAGGACATGGTCTTACGACCGGAGATTGCAAGGATCGGGAGTCGGTTATGCGAAGGGAAGGTATTAGCACCCCTACGCATCCGTCGTACTCGACGGGATCCACGCTCAAAAGGATAGAAGAAAGGTTGCTAAACACTGCTCAAAAGAATGCACGCACACTGGAATAAGACACAGATGGAATAAAAGGGGAAGGGCTCGCTAGGATATCGCATCCTATGCCTACGTATCTCATCTGGAATAAGAATCAGAGCTACCATAGTTCGGCTCACGCACGCCAAACAAAACCCACACACAGGAAACCGACTGCCAATCGCTGGACTTACGTCAGACTCCACACAAACAAACCACACACAGGAAACCGACTGCCAATCGCTGGACTTACGTCAGACTCCACACAAACAAGAGGTTAACCGGACGCTGAGTCGTCAAAAGCAACAAAGAAGTTGAACAAACAAGCTAACAGGGAGTCTGGTACTCGAGCCTGCTAGCTGTCAAGCAAACACACACAAAAAAGGAAAAGGGTGCCCGGAGAGACCTCGTACGATCCCCTGCCTACGTACCTCATCTGGTATGAGGATCAGGGCGACGTAGTTCCCCTTAACAGGGAAAGAACTTCTAACCTAACCAGAGATAGGGAAATGACAAACTAGAAGGGAGCCTGACTCGAGCCTAATAGTTATCATGTAAATCCACCATGGTCCTAGGTTGAGGTTTCTATCTAACTTGCACAGGTAGCAAGCTATCCTAAACAGCACAGTCAAACAACACAAGCGCAATAAACAATCACACACACTATATGCAATCAATTGGGCTCATACAAGGTTAGGCTGCAAAAGCAAGCCAACTGGAAAGGGTGTAGTTAGCTCTTAACCCTAACATTGAGAGTTAGGGTGAAGCAGATGAAATGGGAAGTGAGGGTAAGACCTCACAGCTCTTATCCCTGGCCTGGGAGAGCTTTAGACAAATGAAAGTGGGAGTTCAGAAAGTTGGAACTCTTCTCCACATATGACTGACACAGCAAAGATCTTGGGTTAATATCCACAATGCATCAACACAAGGTGTCAGCAAAGTGGATGACACACTGAATAGCAGAACATGGACTACACATCTCTTTTATCTGTCAATTGCCTTATCAAAGGACTTTTCCTGCTTGGCACAAAAATAAACATACACAAGCATTGCCTCTTAAGGAGGGCTTCAGACAGGTGCCTGCCCACATAACAGGACAGGTCTTCCAGACTACATGAAGTCAAAGGAATTATACCTCAATGGTTAAGCAACCAAGCAAAGCAAAGTTCAAAGTGAACTTAAGCAACTTATGTACCTGTTGAAACATCAAACAAATCAGTTCAACTGTACAGACAAACAGACAATCATGAATATCAAACAGTCAAACCCAATGAGCAAAGGCATAAGCCAACAAGTCAAACTCAAATGAGTTAACAACCCTACAAAACACACAAGGTTAGTAGTCAAAAGTAAACATCAAATGCTCAAGTGATAGAGCATCATCAACTATGGAACTTGAATGTTCAACCTGAAACCAAAGCTCAAACATAAGCAACCAACCACTAGGTCAAAGCCTAGGGTCAAAGATGGAGAAAAAATTTAAAACAGAACATGAAATTTAACATGGATCAACTTAAATCAATCAAGAACACAATCCAAAAAGTCCCATATCAATATCATTCACCAAATTCATCACATGAACCGAACATGGCAAGGTATGCAAGTTGTGACCACATTATGATATCAGAATGAACAAATGCACATTAAATCAAAAATGATTCAAATAATCTTGGCAAAATTCATGAGTGAATAGGACATGCAACATGATAATCACACAAAAAATTAGAGCATTTGGACAAAATTAGGCATGGTAATCATATTACATAAGTCAAGGCAAGTACAACAAGCTTATGTGTGACACCAATTGTCACACCAACTTAGCATAGGCACAAAACAGAAATGAATCATGATAAAAACCTCAAACCAAATCCAAAACACCATGCAACATGTCTAGAAAGAGTGTGCAAAGTTTCACATTCATTGGATAATCCACAAGTATTTCACAATCACATGAAGTTCAAGGCAATTTAAAAGCTCAAATGTGACCATCCAGAATGAAAAATCTCAATTAAATCAGAAATGTTCCCAAAAATTCCAACAAAAATCATGCTCATTCACAACATTCATATCAAACCTCATACAAAAAATCAGGACAATTGGAATTCATTTGGCATGGAAAATTCATCAATCAAGTTGGACCTCACAAGGTGTGACACACATTGTCACACCTACCTTAACATGATCATAAAACAGAAATAAAACATGATACAAATACCAAATCAACATCATAATTTCAAGCCATGAGTCTAGTTTCAACATGCAAAATTTCAGAAGCATTGGATTAAAATCAAGCATTTCACAAATGATATGGCAAGGCAATGTCAAGAATGGACACATGATCAAGAACCCTAGCACCAAATATTTTCCAGCCATGCACAATTTATGAATTAATCATCAAAAAAAGCTACACAAGAAATGTGACACAATGCAAAAAACCTCATATTTTTTGGATGATTATTTAATTTGTTGTGAATTTTTTAAGATGGAGAAAAATTAAAAAATGAATGAAAAGCAAGCATGGAATAGAAGGAAATGATGAAAAAATAAAGCAAAGGCAGGTGCGCTCAACCGGTATCGAACCAAGGCGCAATTCAAATTGTCTAGCGCGCCAAGGCAAAACGACAATGTTTCACCAGGCCAAGCCCTAGCGCACGCTCAAAGCATGTTTCAAAAATCCGTAGGTAAACGTATGCTTTTCGCAGGAAATTTCGCAGGAGATTCCACAAGTAAATTGGAAATGCATGAACACGATGAATGTTCTCCAACCAAATTTCCAGAATTCTTCAAACGTTCCAGAAATCAAAAACATGCATATCATTCAATTCATCATTCAACATACGGCAAGGATTCAATGTTTATTCATGCAAAAACAACCTAACATGCTTAGATCGAAGGACTTAAAGTTCATCATCCAAACTTGAATCACATAGAACTTCATGGATATAGCATCAAATCGCTCGATTCAAAGTGCAGATTCATCACCACTAATAGATCTACAAGAATATATCAACAATTTAGAGAATTAAGGAAGTCGAAAAAGTGACCTTTTGGTGAGCAGCACTTGGATTCACGTGTTTCAAAGCCTTGCAGTGCTTAAATCTTCTTCCAATATACTCCTTAAGATGAATGATGATGAATATGAGGCTCAAATGCTCTTGAATATTTCTCAATCTTCACTTGCCATGGAAGCTCCACACTTTGAACATGAACAAAATAGCAACAATTTCCTCTATTTCCACGTGCAAATATGTTCAAATATGATCCATAATGATGAATGAATCAAGGAAAAGTGTTAGTGTTTGAAGAATCTTGGAGAAAAAAGTGAGAGAAAATTTTGAGACTTTTGTGAATCTTGATCTAGAATTGGGAATTGTGATGAATTCTGTTATGATTAAGCATTTATAGTCCAGGTTAATCATGATTAGGAAAGGATTAGGGCAAATGCAAATAGGATTAGTCACTTTGTGGTGTGAATGCAAAAAATCATTTTTCCACTTCATGCACCTCCCATGCAAGCTAGCCACGTGAATAGTGCACTCCCTTGGTCAATTTCCACTTAAGAACTTCCCATGCAAGGTTTGGAATGGTTTTGGTATGCTCATGTTACACCAAAATGTGTTTATGCAATTTTTTACCAAAATCTTCATGATTGAACCAATGCCATGCAAATGAGATTTCATGCCAAATGATTGTATGCTTGGAAAATACATGTTACAAGGACCAATGTGCAAAAAGAGCCACCCTAATTGGACTTTTGGTTTGAAAGTTATGCCCATTTGAAGTTCCATGTTCACTTTGCCAAGTTTTGATCATATCTCCTTAACCACACATGAGAAATTGATGATCTTGGACTTTTTGGAAATGGGAGAGAAAGATCTACAACTTTCATGTTCAACAAAATTTCATTTGAAGCATTCTTGATGATGTAATATTGAGTTGAAAACCTTTCCATTTTTGGCAATTTCAAATTATAGGTCACTTTCTATTTTTGGAAAGTTTTGTCCTGACTTTATTTTCTTCAATGTTGATGTTTGAAATGTCAAATGAGACTTGTTTGAACATGAATGAAGTATTTCTAATCACTTCCCACCTCCAAATCCAACTGTTGACTTGCAGTTGACTTTTGTAGTTGATAGATGACTTGGCCATGCACAGATGATTTTGAGCCTCAACCTCTTAATGAAATGGCTCCAAAATGAAACCCTAGCTTATACAAGCTCCATAAAATCATATGATGATCTCCATCTCAATGAAGACCTCATATCTTTAAAAATTCCTGATTGGCATAATGCAACTGATTAGGGTTGACCAGAGGTCAAAACCCTAATCCCAAGGAACTTGAGCATGAATAATGAACCTCTTGGTGATGATAAGACCATGATGATGGTGATATACCATTTCAACCAAGATAATACCCAACCTCCTTGAGGAACCAAGAAACCTTAATTGAAGCACAAACCCTCAGATGATCGGTGATCAATTCAGGAAACCCTCAGGCTTGAATCTTTTAACCTCTCTATCTTCTGAGAAAGACCTAGGAGGAGGACTTGCTCATTGTTTCCACATGATATGCAAAGATGTAATGCCTAATGTCCTATATAATGAAATGCAACATGCTAAGCTAGTCCCAAGAGAGGAGGGCAAATTTTGAGGTGTTACACTTGGTCTTCAAAGGATAGCAATTCTCCACTTCGTGGCCGGGAGCACTAGAATGGTATACACAATGCAATTCGGGCTTATACCACCACTGGGGGTTAGCAGGTATAGCCGGTGGGTCTCTCGGAGTAATCAGTTTCCTCTCTATCAAGGAGGGATATAATTCTGCGTACGTCATCGGAATAGGATCGAAAGTGACCTTTTTCCTTTCGTAACTAGTGCTGGTTTGATTACTGTTTCGAGGCTGGTAGGCCTGCTGTTGCGGACGGTGCTGTTGTTGCTGATATTGTTGAGGTGATTGCTGATGGTTATTGTGTTGCTGGTACTGTTGATTGTCTCTAAAAACAGGTGCTATATGAGCCACCTGGTGGTGGTTATCGGTGGGACGCACAGTCTTCCTCCTCACAGAGGGTCTTCTAGGTTTCACATGGGAGGTCACAGCATGTGCCTCTCCATCTTTCTTCTTTGCAAACGCCCCATAACGTTTGGCAGAAGAGCCTTCCTCTCTGGTCAGACGTCCTTCTCTAACCCCTTCTTCTAAACGCATCCCCATATTGACCATCTCGGTGAAGTCAGAAGGAGCGCTAGCAATCATCCGCTCATAATAGAATGAACTCAAGGTCTTCAGAAAGATCTTGGTCATTTCCTTCTCTTCTAGCGGAGGCACGATCTGTACTGCCACCTCTCGCCACCTCTGAGCATACTCTTTAAACGTTTCCTTGTCCTTCTAGGACATGGCCCTTAGTTGATCCCTATCGGGAGCCATATCCACGTTATATTTGTATTGCTGGACGAAGGCCTCGCCAAGGTTGTTGAAAGTTCGGATGTTCGCACTGTCTAACCCCATGTACCATCTCAGGGCAGCACCGGACAAACTGTCCTGAAAGTAGTGGATGAGCAATTGGTCGTTATCGGTCTGAGTAGACATCTTCCTGGCATACATGACCAGGTGGCTAAGAGGACAAGTATTTCCTTTGTACTTTTCAAAGTCAGGGACCTTGAATTTCACATGAATCTTCACGTTTGGAACTAAGCAGAGATTGACAGCAGACTTGCCGAAGAGATCCTTTCCTCTAAGAGTCTTCAATTCCTCGCGAAGCTCAAGAAATTGATCATTCATAGCGTCCATCTTCTCATAGACATCCGGGCCCTCAGACGGCTCAGAATGATAGATGGTGTCGTCTACCCTAGGCATGGTATGCACGACGAGAGGAGGAACAGCAAGGACCGGGCTAGATGCCGGCATAGAAGCAAAAGTTGGAGCAGGACCCTCGGGCATGAAGTTAGGAGGCATCCCCCACGGAAACCCGGTTGGCATGGCTGTTGGAGCAAAGTGTGCACTGGCAGCAGGCACAATTAAGGATACAATCTCTGAGATAACTGTCCTCTGGGGAGGAGTTGAAGGCGTTGGAGAAGACTGGCTCTTGGCAGCCAGGAACGATTCCATCAAAGCACTCAGTCTGGCCACTTCCTCTTTGAGTTCACGGTTCTCTTGCTCTAGTTGATCCATCAGTCTTGCAGAGTTGGCTCTAGTGTAGTACCGGTGAGTCAGCTTGTCTTCAAAATAAGTGAAGAGCACAGAGTTAGACCACAGGACAAGAGACCGGAAACAAAACCTGCTTATGCACATGATGCATGCAATGCTTGTGCACATGATTTGTTTTTACTTTTCAAAGGAACTTTAGGGTTTTACTTTTTTTGGAATCATTTAACATTTATCGCATATAGAAATATCTCATAAAATAATATCAGGAAAAAGAAGTACAGCAATGTCAATCATGTACAAGAGGAAAGGAAAATAATCATCCTATGGATCCCTAGAAACAATCATCTAAAGCTCGGGACACAGGAAGATAAGATGCGCGAAGCCTCTTCACTTCCCTTTCATAGGCTGCCTCCATATCCGCCTTCTCTTTGGTGAGTCGATCGTACTTCCTCTTCCAAAACTTGGAAGACTGAGGAAGTAGAGAAGTTCATGCGTCATTAGGATCATCAATAACCTGATGCTCAAGGAACTCTATCAAAGCATCCTTCTCCTTAATCTGCTGAAGCAACTCTTCACGTTCACGGATCCAGGCACGTGAACGGTCTTCGTCTCTCAACTCCTCTACTCCTTGATTAGGGAGGGTTGAAGGCCCAGCCATAATCATAGGTGTAGGTCTCGGATACTCGTAAGGCATGAGATACTCAGACGCTCTCTTCCTTACCCAAGCAGTGTAAGGCTCCAAAGCCATGCAATTCTTAGGACCCAACTCATTCCTTCCTTTTTTATGAACCTTGTGCCAAGCGCGAACCATCCTAGCTTTCAAGCCTTGGGGATCTTTACCCTCTTGAAAGAACACACCCTCTAACAGAATGTTATTAGGTTTATCGTTCAGGGGGGACCCAAGTTGCCGACGTGCCAAAACAGGGTTGTAGTTAATTCCACCACATGTACCAAGAAGAGGCACATTAAAGAATTCACCACAAGAGTCGATAATCTGCACACCATCATACACACGGTTATACCAAGAGATATCGTCATTAGTGAGAGACATAAGTCTCGTAGACCACCATAGACATCCCTTGTTTTCCTTGAAAGCGACCGTCTGAGGTAAGTGAGAAATAAACCACTTATACAACAGAGGCAAACAGCACACAATAGCGCCACCACCCTTTGCATTCCTCATATGCAAAGAGAAATAGGCATCACCCAACAGAGTAGGAACGGGATTAAGAGTAGAAAAGATCCTAATAGCGTTTACATCCACAAACTTGTCGATGTCTGGGAACAATACCAACCCATAGATGAGAAGTACAAATATGGCTTCAAAGGCATCCTCACTCATGGCTTTCCCATACACAGTAGCTTGAGCAATGAGGAACTCAGAAGGGAGACCTTGAATTCCACCTTTGGTAGTCATATGAGCACCAACCAGAGATTCATCTATGTGCAACATGTCTGCTATCTCTTGAGAAGTAGGAACACTCTCCAAACCACTGAACGACAACTGATCCAGGATAGGTACACCCACAAGATAGGCATACTCCTCAAGGGTAGACAGAAGCTGGAAATTCGGAAAAGTGAAGCAACGGTACAAGGGATCATAAAACTGCACCAACACGCTCATCAACCCTTCATCCACCTGAGTAGTCAGAAGAGGAAGAAGCTTCCCAAAACGAGCCTTGAAACCCAAGGGATCTAGTACATAGGATGTCAGATTCCTTAACTCTTTCAAATCTGGTTGCCTGAAGCTGTACTTCTTTGTATTCCTTCTTTGTCTTTCCATGTCTGAAAATTTTGCAAATAAACCCCTTATGTTCCTTGAAAACTTCCTTATTATTTTGATGATATGGATGCAAATGGGTGCATGAATGCATGGATGCAACAATCACACTCAAGGATCAAGCAAAGCACACCAAACAAAGGTCATGGGATGGATCATGTCATCCTTAATATCAATCATCCATTTTGGTGGATTATGGTTTACACCTTATCAACACCCAAGTTCCATTGATATTAAGGATATATGAACGGATCAACCATGAATCAAAGGTTTGTTACAAGTCACGAGCATGGAGTCTTGGTTAAGAACCACCCAAAGGGAATGTACTAGGGTTTAAACCTGCCAAACATGTTCTACAAGGGGTTCCCATAGTCATCATCCCATCCTTCGGATATTATCGGAGAAACGACTACTCGTATTCCAAAAATATTCTCAAGAGAGACTCTTATGAGTGTAGTATCGCGTAACAATCGTATCAAATCTTACACTTGAACGACCTTCGCACTACATCCTAAGCATAGGCCAAGATGGGTTTGGTAAACTAAGGTCCTTGGCTTCTAAGGTCTATATTGGAAGGAGTAATGTCTAACCACAACTTACTTGTGTGACATTATTGATCCCAACATGACCTCCACCAAGTGAATGGACTTGCAAGTCAACTTGCTAAGGAATAACTCCACACAAGTCAACAAGACTATGCCATTCTCTTATCCTAAGTGCACTCGAGTCCGGGTATAGAACTCATCTCACAAAGATCACCAAGCATACAACGAATTAATATCAAGCAAATCAATCATTACATACAATACAGTAATCCCCAAATTGCACAAAAATACGTCACAAAACAATACAAAACAACAAAATATGAAAAGTAGGCAAAACCCACTAGGAAAGTTGTTACTTCCCCAGCAGAGTCGCCACTTTTCTGTAGCGTGGTATTCGTTACCATTAGAAATATTGACTAAATCCAAGGTAAATCATACAAGTCGAGTCTCCACCGCACTTCTATTTATCCAAAGGAATGGTTAGAAAGCGAACAAAAACCTAAAAGTTTTAACAAAAACTAGTAAAAGAAACAGAGATCTGGGTAAGGGGGTTGGTTATGCAATGGGAAGGTGTTAGGCACCCAAAACATCCTAGGTACTCCTAGGGAGCCCTTTTCATACTTGTTGTGAAGGTTGTTGTCTTTTGTGAAAATTTATTTGTGCAAACATGATTGAAGGGATGAGAAGAGAATATACAAGTTATTTACATTTTGTGTTTGGATGGATAAACCCATTGCCTACGTACCATCTTATAAAAAGATTAGGATCAAAACCTCGTAGTTCGGGATAAAAATTTCAAAATGAGTTGGTGAATTGATTGGTCCAAAAGCCTTAAGGTCTTTTGTTATCAAAGGGAGAAAACTCAACCTAAAACCACAAGTCCACCATGTGAGGATAGCTTCAACATGCTAGTGAGGGGTTAACCCTATAATAAGCATGGAAGGCTCATTGTCCATCACTAAGGACAAAGGTGAGTATTACATCTACCACAAAGATAACTCAAACCTAATTACTAAAGGTTATGGAAAGATTTGATTAAGAAAGTGGCCATTGGAACCACAAAAGAAATTTGAATGGGTTATATTTACCAATTAGAAGTATGTACAAAAATGGTCAAAGTGGATTAAAAGGTTCAATTCAAAATAAGTATTATGAAGAGAAGGTTTGAAAATCAAAAGCATAAGGCTTAGGTTTCTAATGTTGAAAACAAATGAAATGTTTGCACAAAAGGTTTTGGCTTGGGTTAGAGTGGAGAGAAGAAGAAGAATGGCTAAGTCCTAAGGAAAATAAAAGGTGAGGGATAAGAAAATGAACCACGCTAGGAGTTCCTCTCTTGAGACCATATTGATGATCCAAGTAGCTCCCATCCTTTGGAATAAAGCAACCACAAAGTATAAGCAAACAAACAAGTCTCATATGAGATCCTCAATGCATCTTGTATCTTCCACTTTGGATGAACATGGCAATGGTCCTCCAATTAAGCTCAAATGGAAACTCCTAGCACAAAAGCACACACATCAAAAGTTCCATGAAGTAAAATAAGAATGGACAAGAGAAGGTTTAGAGATTTGGTCCTTCTAATCCATCATAATTAAGATCCTTTTTACTCCAATTTTGCATAAGGAAAGGTCCTAGAATCTAAGTCCAATTCTCCATTTCTTTGCATAGGGAAGGTCCTAGACACTAAGTCCATTTCTTTGCACTTTAGTCCACAACAAACAAAACAAAACACAAGCACAATAATATATACACAATTATGTGCTCAAGTGAGCAAAACGCAAATGGCATTAACATAAACATGTGCTCAAGTGAGCAAAGGGAAAAGCAAATGGATAATATGTGCAAGAATAGTAAATTGCATAAAAGTAAAGTGCATAAAGTAAATGTTAATTGTCAATAGTTAGTGTTAGTAGTTAGTGTGCCATAAGGCAAATTTAGCGATATGTTAAGCAATCGTAATTGGACTTATGTAGAAGTCACAACTATCTGAGGCCGACCAATAATAATGTAGGCAACAAACACAAGTTAGGAGTCTTGATTAGTGAACCAAGTCCCAACAACTTGCCATGCCAAAAAGAAGAAGAGAATTGATCTTGTATTGGTTTAAGCCATTTGCATGATTTAGAAGACAACATATCCTTAATGCAAAGCCATTCACTTGATCAATTGATCAAGATGAATTAGATTTGAATCAAGGAATGTTAAGTCTCCATAATCAATACTAACTTATCAACCTTCAACTCATTGATCAAAAAGAAAATAAGTAGAAGAAGAAGAAGAAGGAGATGGATAAGAGAAAATGGAAATGACAAAATAAAATGCATTAAACGAAATACAATATACCAATCCTTATATGTTGACCAATAACATTGAAAGTCAAGGTCAAACAATCAAAAACAGAAGTGAGATGAAGATTGGATGTCAAGAAATGAATAAACTATTTTTGGCATTTTTTAATATTAAAATAAACTTGAATTAAAAATAAATGGAAAGGTCAAACTTCAATATCACTTCAAATCAACCTTGAAAGGTCCAAGTGATTTATCCTAAGTTCAACAAGGTCAAACAAAGTTTGACAAAAAATTTCAGCATTTTTAAAAGTCAGAAACTATTTTTAATCAATTAAAAATGAATAAAAATAACCTAATTGAACTAAAATCTCAAATAAATCTCAAATCAATTCAAAAACTGATGAGAATATTTTTCATAGATCCATCATCATTCAAATAGGTTAGGAAAATATTTTTGTATTTTTTGAATATCAAAAACTATTTAAAATGAATTAAAAATAACCAGGAAAGAGAAAATTCACAAAAAATATCAAATGACAAAATAAAAAATATTAAAAATCTGAAATAGAAACTAGAATTTATTTGGGAAATAATGCAATTGGTCCCATATTTTTTGGAATTAAAATGAGAGATATATGATTTTTTGAAATAAAAGAAATTAAACAAAAATAAAAAGAAATTCAGAAAATGCAAAAAAACGAGAGCCCTTGGATCTGAGCTCATTAATTGAGTTGGAAGATCCAAGGATCCAGAGGCGCGCGCTCATGAAACACCACAGTCAAAGCGTGCACACGTGAAGAAATTAAAAGTCATAACAAGCAACGCTCCTGATTGCACCTGGAAATCAGATCAAGCGGTCCAGATTCAAACTGGACACGATGAAGACACCGGAAACTTCATCTTCTCCGGTGAGCTTCCCAGATTCCGGCCATGTTCAAAAAAATGCAGAAACGCAAATGGCCACCAAATGAGGCGATCTATATATCAATCGAAAGAGGAAGTGATGTACATCACTCCTATACCATGCACTTCCACTCTAGATCCCTATAAATGGAGAAATCAGAGCTGGAAGTATGATGGTGTTCATCATGAACTTCATGTTTTTGCAAAATTGAAAGCACAAATCAAATGCCTCTATTGAGAGGACTTCATCCAACATTAGATCCAAGCAAAAGAGTCCATGGATGAAGAGAATAGAGGAAATTACCAGTTCGAGTGCAAGCTTGAGTTCTGGTGAATTGAGCACGAAACCTTGCTTGCTTTATCAAAACAGAAGTCCAATGGATCAAGATGAAGAGGTCTAGAAACTTTTAGATCAAAGAAAACAGTCGAGGAAACTGAATTCTAGATCTGAAATTTTTAGAGAAAAGAGAGAGTTCCTTTGAGTGTGGTTGAGGATTCAATTCAGCAGAGGTTTAGGTGCCTTCAGGTTAGTGAAATGAAGCTCATATGCAATGTATTTATAGGCAAGGCAATGCTGAATGCATGATTTCAAATTTACATGAATGGAAAGGGCCTCATGCATGGGCCTGTACAGGCGCATGGAGGGCCCAATTCCACTTGGTTTTGGCAGCTGATCATCATCATGTAAGTTTTGGACGTGCAGATTGTGTATTAATGGATCATGCATGGCAATTGAAATTATTTTCACAAAATGCACTATTTCATTGAAGCCTTCGAAAATGCCATGTCCAAAATCAAAATGCAAGCTTATGAGTAATGGTTGGAAAGCTTATTGCATAAGGAACAAATTTCATGTTGATCAAAATTTCATTTGGGCCTTGGAAATTAGTGAAATTTGAGCTTGAAGGGTGATGTGCAAAACATGTCAAGGCAAGGTTTCTAAAATTGGCCAACTTTCAAGCCCTTCTGTTTTGATGATGCAAGCTCCAAATGGAAACACCTCCAACATAAAAGTTGTAGATCTTCTCAAGACACTCAAAATGGACTTATATTTTGCATCATTTGGATTTTTGATTAAAGAGTTATGGGCACTTGAAGTTGGACTTTTTTGACTTTTAATGCCTTTGGTCAAAAAGGACCTATAATGTATTGCATTATCACAAGTATTTTCTTTGAGATTTTGAAATTTTGTTCAACATAATATTTGAATTAGACATCATAAGCTTTCGAATTCATTTGATCCCACCTCAAAATCATACAAAATGAGTGAGTTATGTCCTTGGTAAGTTGACCTAATATTAGGGTTTCAGTCAAAATGACCTATAATGTATTGGAATGGAAGATGGTTTTCCAAGCTTCAAATCAATTTTTGATGAACATGAAAGTTGTTCATATTGTCCTTAATAACATTTTTGCTTTTGGAACCATCTCCATTTGACCAACACATAAAACGTTAGGTCTCAGTGCATTTCAAAATAGTCAGATGAATTGACTGATCAACTTTTCAAGTCCACAACTCATACCTTGATGAATTGATGATTGAGGATACTCAAATAAGTTCAAACATGTATGAAATGATGAGTTAAAGGACTTCCCTTGATTGTATTTGACCATGGGCTGAGGTTGCTTCATGAGTAAGGCATTGTGATGCACAGATGAATTAGGGCTTCTCTGGGGAACAAACCTCAAATCCTTTGACTTGCTTTGATCAAAAATGATGAATTGAGATACTAGGGAGGCTAATTTGATGGAAGAGAGCTTTGGGAACCATTACCATGTTTTCTTTCTCCTCCTCTTGACCAATGACCTCCTTGAAGCTTTTGATCTTGTGACTACTCAAGCTACAACCAGAAGATGTTAGTGACATATTTTTGTGTTTTTGGTTAGTGAATAAAATGAGAAAAGCAAGGATATACAATTCAAGCATGCTTGGTGATCTCAAACCACTCACAAAGAGTCCCACCCAAAGGCAAGGGGAACCAAGATGCTTATGATCCTTGAGGCTATGCAAATGCAATGTTATGATGCCATGAGGGGTCTTAGGGACAAAATTAGGGTCTTACAAGGTTGATAAGTTAGCATTGATTAGGGAGACTTAATCTTCCTTGATTCAAATCTAATTCATCTTGATCAATTGATCAAGTGAATGGCTTTACATTAAGGATAGGTTGTTTCCTAAACATGCATAGGACTTAAACCAATACAAGATCAATTCTCTTTTTATTTTTTGGCATGGCAAGTTGTTGGAACTTGGTTCACTAATCAAGACTTTTAACTTGTGTTGTTGCCTACATTATTATTGACCGGCCTCAGATAGTTGTGACTTCTACATAAGTCCAATTACGATTGCTTAACATAGCGCTAAATTTGCCTTATGGCACCCTAACTACTAACACTAATCATTAACCATTAACATTTACTTTTTGCACTTTACTTTTATGCAATTTATTATTCTTGTACATATTATCCATTTGCTTTTTTCTTTTGCTCACTTGAGCACATGTTTATGCTAATGCCATTTGCCTTTTGCTCACTTCAGCATATAATTGTGTATATATATCTTTTGTGCTTGTGTTTGTCTGTTTGTTGTGAACCAAATGCAAAGAATTGGACAAAATGGACTTAGACCTTAGGACTTTACCCAAGCTAATGGAGTTTGAAGAGCAACTAGGCCTCATGCCTTTAGAATGCTTAAATGTCAAAGAGCAACTAGGCCTCATGCCTTTAGAATGCTTAAAGCTTGAAGATGAACATTGAAAGGACCATATTCTAAACTACCTCTTGTCCATTATTTGATTGTTAATAGAACCTTTTGATGTGTGTGTTTCTTTGTGCTAGGGATTTCCACTTGAGCCAAATTGAGGAACCATTACCATGAGCTTCTAAGAAAGAGGGATCCAAGATACCTTGAGGAACTTTTCCAAGAGCTTTATTTGATTGTTGATTGCTTGAGTTTATCATTATGTGATTGCTTATTCCAAAGGATGGGAGCTACTTGGATCATCCATATGATCTCAAGAGAGGAACTCCTTTTTGTGGTTTTGTTTTGTATCCCTCACCTTTTGCATTGCTTAGGATCTTAGCCATTCTTCTTCTTCCCTCCACTCTGACCCAAGCCAAAGCTTTTGTGCAAACATTTAATACTTGTTTTCAATATTAGAAACCTAAGCCTTATGCTTTTGATTTTCAAACATTCTTTTCTTAATACTTATTTTGAATTGAATCTCTAAGTCAACTTTGACCATATTTTGTACATACTTTCCATTGGTAAATATAACCCATTCAAATGGCTTTTGTGGTTTCAATGGCCACTCTCTTAATCAAAACTTTTTCATAACCTTTAGCTATTAGGTTTGAGTTATCCTTGTGGTAGATGTAATACTCACCTTTATCCTTAGTGATGGACAATGAGTCTTCCATGCTTATTATAGGGTTAACCCCTCACTAGCATGTTGAAGCTATCCTCACATGGTGGATTTGTGGTTTTAGGTTGAGTTTTCTCCCTTGGATAACAAAAGACCTTAAGGCTTTTGGATCATTCAATTCACCAATTCATTTTGAGATTTTTACCCCGAACTACGAGGTTTTGATCCTAATCTTTTTTAAGATGGTACGTAGGCAATGGGTTTATCCATCCAAACACAAATGTAAATAAACTTGTATATTCTCTTCTCATCTCTTCAATCATGTTTGCACAAACAATTTTTTTCACAAAAAATAACAACCTTACAACAAGTACGAAAAGGGCTCCCTAGGAGTACCTAGGATGTTTTGGGTGCCTAACACCTTCCCATTGCATAACCAACCCCCTTACCCAGATCTCTGACTCTCTTTTACTAGTTTTTGATTTGATAAAACTTTTAGGTTTTTGTTCGCTTTCTAACCATTCCTTTGGATAAATAGAAGTGCGGTGGCGACTCGACTTGTATGATTTACCTTGGATTTAGTCAATATCTCTAATGGTAACGAATACCCCACTACACTTATGTCTTTTGAATTTCAATTATGTACATTCCATTTCTTCTTCTTCTTCTTTTTTCTTTTTGATCAATGAGTTAATGATTGATGGTTAGCCTTGACATATGAGGGGCTTAACCTTCTTTGATCCAAATCAAATTCATCTTGATCAAAGATCAAGTGAATTGTTTTGCATTAGAGATAGGTTACTTCTTGGTCAAGCAAAAAACCTAAATCCATACAAGATCATTCTTCTTTTTCTTTTGGCATGGCAAGTTGTAGGAGCTTGGCTTACTAGTCATGGTCTCTAACTTGTGTTTGTTGCCTATAGTTTTATTGACCGGCCTCAGATAGGTGTGACTACTACATTAGTCCACTTACGATTGCTTAACATAGCGCTAAATTGCCTTATGGCACACTAACACTAACTACTAATTACTAACTTTTAATTAAAGCATTTAATTCTTGAAATTTACTTTAATGCAATTTAATTTCTTGCTCATTAATTCATTTGTCTTTTGCCTTTTGCTCACTTGAGCTCATGTTTATGTTAATGCAATTTGCCTTTTGCTCATTTGAGCACATTATTGTGTATATACTATTGTCTTATGCTTTGTTTTGTTTTGTTTTGTGTGAACCCAATGCAAATGGAGAAAGGACTTAGATTTTAGGACCTTACGTATGCTAAATGGAGCTTGAAGAGCAACTAGGCCTCATGCCTTTAGAATGCTAAAATTGTCAAAGAGCAACTAGGCCTCATGCCTTTAGAATGCTTAATCTTGAAGAAGACATTGAAAGGACCTAATTCTAAACTCATTCTTGTCCATTCTTTCTATTGCATTGTGGAACTTTTTGATTTGTGTGTTCTTGTGTGCTAGGGATCCCAAACTTGAGCCAATAAGAAGAGCCATTGTCATGAGCATCCAAAGTGAAAGATACAAAAGCCAATTGGAAGATTCCTAGGAGCTTGAATGATTATGTGCTTGATTGCTTGGGTTATTTGCTTATTGCTTGCTAAATCCAAAGGAAAGGAGTAACTTGGATCATCTTTATAATCTCAAGAAGGGAACTCCAAGTGGTTTTTACTTCTCTTCCCTCATCTTTGCATATTTAGGACCTAGCCCTTCTCTTCTTATCTCCACTCTAACTCAAGCCAAACTTTTTGTGCAAACATTAACATTGTTTTCAAAAATTAGAAACCTAGGCACTATGCCTTTGATTTTTCAAACTCTTTTCATAACACTTATTTTGAATTGAATCCTAAGTCAACTTTGACCTTATTTTGTGAATACCTTTCATTTGTAAATACACCTCACTCAATTGTTTTTTTGTGGTTCCAATGACCATTTGTGTTAAAGCTTTTCATAAACATTATCTATTAGGTTTGAGTTATCCAAGAGGTTGATATAATACTCACCTGTATCCTTAGTGATGGACTATAAGTCTTCCATGCTTATTATAGGGTTAACCTCTCACTAGCATGTTGAAGCTCTCCTCACACGGTGGATTTGTGGTTTTAGGTTGAGTCTTCTCCCTTTGATAACAAAAGACCTTAAGGCTTTTGACTAATCAATTCACCAACTTCTTTTGAGATTTTTACCCCGAACTACGAGGTTTTGATCCTACCTTTTTTAAGATGGTACTTAGGCAATGGGTTTATCCATTCAAACACAAAAATTGTAAATAATTTGTATATTCTTTTCTCATCTCCCCAATCATGTTTGCACAGATACTTTTCACAAATACCCACCTACCATACAACATTTGTAAAAAGGGCTCCCTTAGAGTACTAAGGATGTTTTGGGTGCTTAAAACCTTCCCATTGCATAACCAACCCCCTTACCCAGATCTCTGACATTTTTATTAGTTTTTGATTTGATAAAACTTCTCGGTTTTTGTTCGCTTTCTAACCTTTCCTTTGGATAAATAGAAGTGCGGTGGCGACTCGAATTGTATGATTTACTTTTGATTTAGTCAATAAATATAAAGGTAACAAATACTCCGCTACAAAAAAGTGGCAACTCTGCCGGGGACCTTGGTGCCTAGTGGGTTTAGCCTACTTTTCACCTTTGTTGTATTGTATGTTTATATTTATTTTGTGACATATTTTTTGTGCAAATTTGGGATGACTGTATTGTTTGTAATGTATGGATTGCCTGATATATTAGTTGCTTGTGTGCTTGGTGGTCTCTTGTGAGATGAGTTCTATACCCGAACTCGAGTGCACTTAGGATAGGAGAATGGCATAGTCTTGTTGACTTGTGTGAAGTTATTCCTTAGCAAGTTGACTTGCAAGCCTATTCACTTGGTGGAGGTGATGTTGGGATCCATAATGTCACACGAGTAGTCGTGGTTAGGCATTACTCTTTCCAATATATGCCTTAGAAGCCAAGGACCTTAGATTACCTAGCCCATCTTAGCCTATTTTAGGACGTAGTGCGAAGGTCGTTCAAGTGTAAAATTTGATACGATTGTTACGCGATACTACACTCATAAGAGTCTCTCTTGAGAATATTTTTGGAATACGAATAGTCATTTATCCGATAATATCCGAAAGATGGGATGATGACTATGGGAACCTCTTGTAGAACATGATTGTCAGGTTTAAACATAGTACACTCCCTTTGGGTGGTTCTTAACCGAGACTCCATGCTCGTGACTTGTAACAAACCCTTGATTCATGGTTGATCCGTTCTTGTATATCCTTAATATCAATGGAACTTGGGTGTTGATAAGGTGTAAACCATAATCCACCAAAATGGATGATTGATATTAAGGATGACTTGATCCATCTCGTGACCTTTGTATGGTGTGATTTGCTTGATCCTTGAGTGTGATTGTTGCATCCATGCATTCATGCATTCATGCATTCATACACATCCATATCATCAACAATGAGAAAATTTTTAAGGAACTTAAGAGGTCTATTTGCAAATTTTCAAACATGGATAGGCAAAGAAGGAATACGAAGAAGTACAATTTCAGACAACCCGACTTAAAAGAGTTAAGGAGTTTGACATCCTATGTATTAGATCCCTTGGAGTTCAAAGCTCACCATGGGAAGCTTCTATCTATTCTTGCTACTCAGGTGGATGAAGGTCTGATGAGTGTGTTGGTGCAGTTCTATGATCCCTTGTACCGTTGCTTCACTTTTCCGGATTTCCAGCTTTTGCCTACGCTTGAGGAGTATGCCTATCTTGTGGGTATATCTATCTTAGATCAGTTGCCGTTTAGTGGCTTGGAGAGAGTTCCTTCTTCTCAAGAGATTGTTGATCTGTTGCATATAGATGAATCTATTGTTGGTGCTCATATAACTACCAAAGGTGGAATTCAAGGTCTCCCATTTGATTTCCTCATTGCTCAAGCTACTATGTTTGGGAAGGCCATGAGTGAGGACGCCTTTGAGGCCATATTTGTACTTCTCATCTATGGGCTAGTGTTATTCCCCAACATCGACAATTTTGTGGATGTGAACGTTATTAGGATTTTCTCTACTCTTAATCTCGTTCCTACTCTATTGGGTGACACTTATTTCTCTTTTCATATGAGGAATGTAAAGGGTGGTGGTACCATTGTGTGTTGTTTGCCTCTGTTGTATAAGTGGTTTATTTCGCACTTGCCATAGACGCTCGCCTTCAAGGAGAACAAAGGATGTCTACGGTGGTCCACGAGGCTTATCTCTCTCACTAATGATGATATCTTTTGGTATAACCGTGTATATGATGGTGTGTAGATTATTGACTCTTGTGGTGAATTCTCCAATGTGCCCCTTCCTGGTACATGTGGTGGGATTAACTACAACCCTATTTTGGCACGTCGTCAGCTTGGGTTCCCCTTAAAGGATAAACCTAATAACATTCTGTTAGAAGGTGTGTTCTTTCCAGAGGGTAAAGATCCCCAAGAGTTGAAGGGCAGGATGGTCCGCGCTTGGCGTAAGATTCATAGGAAGGGAAAGAAAGAGCTTGATCCAAAGAATTGTATTGCTTTGGAACCCTATACCTCGTGGGTTAGGAGGAGAGCTTCTGATTACCGCATGCCCTATGATTACCTGAGACTTATACCTATGGTTATGGCTGGGCCTTCAACCCTCCCTAACCAAGGAGTAGAGGAGTTGAGAGATGAAGACCGTTCACGTGCTTAGGTCCGTGAGCGAGAGGAGCTACTTCAGCAACTCAGAGATAAAGATGTTGTGATAGAATTTCTGGAGCATCAGATTATTGATGAGCCAGAGGACGTGGTGACTTCTCTTCTTCCTCAGTTCTCCAAGTTTTGAAAGAGGAAGTACGATCGACTCGCCAAGGAGAAGGCAGATATGGAGGCAGCCTATGAGAGAGAGGTGAAGAGGCTTCGTGCAGCTTATCTTCCGGTCTCGAGAGCTTTGGATGACTATTTCTAGGGTTCTGTAGGATGTTCATTTTCCTTCTCTCTTGTATTGTATTTGGTTACCAAGACTGTATTTCTTTGGTGTAAAATTTTTCCAGATATTATTGATATGATTATTCCATATATGTCTAAATGATTAATATTTTTCAAATATTTGCAAACGGATCTCTAAAAGTTCCTCTGACTAAAAAATAAATCATATGCACAAGCATTGCATGCATCATGTGCATAAGCAGGTTTTGTTCCAGGGCTTCTTGTTCAGTGGTCTAACTATGTATTCTTCATTTATTTTGAAGACAAGCTGACGCACCGATACTACACCAGAGCCAACTCATCAAAGCTAATGGATCACCTCGAGCAAGAGAACAGAGAACTCAAGGAGGAAGTGGCAAGATTGACTGCCCTAATGGAGTCATTCTTGGCCGCCCAAAGCCAGTCTTCTCCAACGCCTTCAACTCCTCCCTAGAGGAAGGTCATTTCATAGGTTGCTTCCTACACCGTTTCTGCTACCAGTGCTCACTTTGTGCCGTCTGCTATGCCAGTCGGGATTCCCTGGGAGATGCCCGCGAATTTTGTTCCAGAGGGTCTCGCCCCAACATTTGCTTCTCTGCCGGTATCTAGCCCGGTCCTTGTTGTGCCACCTCCAGTCGTGCATACTTTTCCGAGAGTAGATGACACCATTTACCACTTTGAGCCATCTGAGGGCCCAGATGTCCACGAGAAAATGGACGCTATGAATGATCAATTCCTTGAGCTGCGCAAGGAACTTAAAACTCTCAGAGGGAAGGACCTCTTTGGCAAATTTGCTGTTGAGCTATGCCTCGTGCCTAACATCAAGATTCTTGTCAAATTCAAAGTGCTTGACTTTGAAAAGTACAAAGGAAACACTTGCTCGCTCAGCCATCTTATGATGTACGCACGCAAGATGTCGACTCAGACCGACAACGATCAACTCCTGATCCACTACTTCCAGGACAGCCTGTTCGGTGCCGCTTTGAGATGGTACATGGGTCTGGATAGTGTGAACATCCGCTCCTTCAACAACCTTGGCGGAGCTTTCGTCAAGCAGCACAAGTATAACATTGATATGGCTCCCGGTAGGGACCAACTGAGGGCTATGTCCCAAAAGGATAAAGAAACATTTAAGGAGTACGCCTAGAGGTGGTGTGAATTGGTTGCACAGATTGTGCCCCCTCTCGAAGAGAATGAAATGACGAAGATCTTTCTCGAGACTTTAAGCTCTTTCTAATACGAGCGGATGATTGCTAGCGCTCCTTCTGACTTCACCGAGATGGTGAACATGGGGATGCGTCTAGAAGAAGGAGTCAGGGAAGGGCGCCTGACCAGAGAAGAAGGCTCTTCTGCCAAACATTATGGGGTGTTTGCCAAGAAGAAAGATGGCGAGGCACATGATGTGTCCTCCCATATTAAATCAAGAAGACCCTCTATGAAGAGGAAGACTGTGCGTCCCGCCAGTAACCAGCACCAGGTGGTTCATATAGCACCTGTTTTCAGAGAAAACCAACATTATCAGCATCAGAACCAGCAACAGCAACATCAACAGTATCAGTAATAACAACATCATCTGCAACAGCAGGCCTACCAGTCTCGAAACAACAATCAAACCAGCACTAGCTATGATAGGAAGAGGGTCACTTTTTATCCTATTCCAATGAATTATGCAGAACTATATCCTTCATTGATTGAAAGGAAGTTGATTACTCCACATGATCCACCTGCTATACCGACCAACCCTCAGTGGTGGTATAAGCCCGAGCTTCACTGTGTATATCATTCCGGTGCTCCCGGACATGATGTAGAGAACTGTTACCCTCTCAAGACCAAGGTTCAAGACCTTGTTAGAGGCGGCATCTTGTTTTTCGAGGACGTAGGTCCTAATGTGAAGAAGAACTCATTGCCCGAGCATGGGAAATCTATTGTTAATATGGTTCAGGGTTGCCCTGGCAAATACAAGGTCATATATGTCAGCCATATCAGACAATCTTTGGTCGAGATACACAGACTGTTATATGGATACAGTCACTATGAGCATGACCACGACAGTTGTCGTATATGCACTGTCAATGAGAGGGGATGTCGTCAAGTCAGGAAAGACATCCAAGAAATGCTAGATCAAGGTGTGATCGAGGTACTTCAGAATCGTGATGAGGACGAAGTTAATGTCATATTCCCTGTGTTCAGGTTGCCTGAGCCTGTTGCCGTCAGATACGATGGCAGCAAGCACAAGGCTTCTCCTACTCTCATCATTAAGCCAGTTGGCCTTATTCCATACTCTTCTGACAAAGTTGTTCCCTATCGATATAATGCGGTTGCATTAGAAGATGGGAAGGAGGTGCCTCTACCCTCCACTTCTGTTACCAATATTGCTGATGTCAGTGGTTTGACCCGCAGTGGTCGTGTTTTCTCGGCGCCGCCGAAACCCCAGGCTAACACCAGAAGAGTTGATGTTGCTGATAGTGTCATCCGTCCTATGGGGAATTCTTCTTCTCGTCCGAATCTGGCACTTGTTGTTGATGGACCTGTCGTGACTGCTAGAGCTCTTGTCCCTGCTGGCCAGAATGGCATGATTATAGAGGATTGTGATGAGATGTTGAGGCTCATCAAGAGGAGCGAATATAATGTTGTAGATCAGTTGCTACAAACGCCTTCAAAGATATCTCTATTTTCTTTGTTGATGAACTCTAAGCCACACCGTAAAGCTTTGCAGAAGGTGTTGGACGTAGCATACGTGGATCACGACGTCACCATAGAACAGTTTGACAGCATTGTTGCAAACATTACTGCTTGTAACAACCTGAGCTTCTGTGATGCTGATCTTCCCGAGGAGGGAAAAGACCATAATTTGGCACTTCACATCTCTATGAACTGCAAGGATAATTCCCTGTCTAATATGCTGGTAGACACAAGATCATCGCTGAATGTGTTGCCAAAATCCACTCTGGCGAAACTTTCTTATCAAGGGCCTCCCATGAGGCAAAGTGGAGTGGTTGTCAAGGCTTTTGATGGATCCAAAAAGACTGTGATTGGTGAGGTTGAGCTCCCAATCAAGATAGGACCTAGTGATTTCCATATCACTTTTCAGGTCATGGATATCCACTCATCATATAGTTGTTTGTTGGGCAGACCATGGATTCACAAGGCAGGCGCCGTGACATCCACCCTAGACCAAAAGTTGAAGTTCGTGAAGAACAAGAAGTTGGTGGTGGTAGGGGGAGAAGGCTCTCTTGGTAAGCCATTTGTCTTCCTTTTCTTATATTGATGTTGAGGATGAGGTTGGGACGCCGTTCCAAGCCTTGTTTATTGTTGAGCCTTCTAAGAAAGGAACTTCTTCATTTGCGTCCTACAATGATACGAAGTTGGCCATTGAGCATGGCGCAACTACTGGTTTAGGACAAATGATCAAGCTGGAAGACAGTAAATCTCGGGCTGGCATAGGGTACTCTTCAGGCACTTTCAACAAGCACGGTCTGTTTCAGAGTGGTGGTTTCATCCACACGGCCGAAGACCAGGAAGTTGCTGCTGTAGTGGAATATGATGCAGAGGAAGATTCTGGCAACTTTGTCATCCCTGGAGGAGTCTGCAATAATTGGGTCGCTGTTGATGTTCCAACAGTTGTCCATAAGTCCACGTAATGTTCATTTTTGTTTAAAAACCCTTCTCCCATGCCAAAAGGAGAAGTGATGACATTGTGTGCCCATAAATACAATGATATTCATTCAATAAATTCATGTTAAATGTTTGTTTTTCCAAATTATTTTCACTTTTTGCTTTTTGCATGAAATTGGTGATCACTAAAAAACCCTAAAAAGAGAATAAAATCAACCTTTTCATCTGCATAATAATTTGCCTTGTTTGAATTCTAAAATCTCTTTTATATCCAAAATCATTATGCAGGTTGATCAAACCCATTGAACATAATGATCCAACACCATCTCCCAACTTTGAGTTCCCTGTATTTGAGGCAGAAGAAGATGATGTTGAAGAGATTCCCGATGAGATCACCTGTTTGCTTGAGCATAAAGAGAAGATCATTCAGCCACATCTTGAGAATCTGGAAATAGTCAACTTGGGGTCTGAGGACTGCATTCGTGAAGTAAAGATTGGGGCACTCCTGGAAGAGCCTGTAAAGAAGGGGTTGATCGAGTTGCTACGAGAATATGGCGATGTCTTTGCCTGATCATATGAAGACATGTTTGCTCTAGATATTGATATTGTGCAACATTTATTGCCATTGAAGCCTGAGTGTGTGCCTGTGTGTAGCGGGGTATTCGTTACCATTAGAGATATTGACTAAATCCAAGGTAAACCATACAAGTCGAGTCGCCACCACACTTCTATTTATCCAAAGGAATGGTTAGAAAGCGAACAAAAACCTAATAGTTTTATCGAATCAAAAACTAGTAAAAATGTCAGAGATCGGGGTAAGGGGGTTGGTTATGCAATGGGAAGGTTTTAAGCACTTGTAAGGTTGGTATTTTGTGAAAATTTTGTTTGTGCAAACATGATTGAAGAGATGAGAAGAGAATATACAAGTTATTTACAATTTTGTGTTTGGATGGATAAACCCATTGCCTACGTACCATCTTAAAAAAGATTAGGATCAAAACCTCGTAGTTCGGGGTAAAAATCTCAAAATGAGTTGGTGAATTAATTGGTCCAAAAGCCTTAAGGTTTTTTGTTATCCAAGGGAGATAACTCAACCTAAAACCACAAATCCACCATGTGTGGATAACTTCAACATGCTAGTGAGGGGTTAACCCTATAATAAGCATGGAAGACTCATTGTCCATCACTAAGAATATAGGTGAGTATTACATCTACCTCAAGGATAACTCAAACCTAATAGCTAAAGGTTGTGAAAAGTTTTAATAAGAAATTGGTCATTGAAACCACAAAAAGCATTTGGATGGGTTATATTTACCAATGAAAAGTATTTACAAAATATGGTCAAAGTTGACTTAAAGATTCAATTCAAAATAAGTGTTATGAAAAGGAAGTTTGAAAATCAAAAGCATAAGGCTTAGGTTTCTAATGTTTGAAAACAAGTGTTAAATGTTTGCACAAAAGTTTTGACTTGGGTTAGAGTGGAGGGAAGAAGAAGAATGGCTAGAGTCCTAATCATACAAGAGATGAAGGATAAGAAACAAGACCACAAATGGAGTTCCTCTCTTGAGATCATATTGATGATGCAAGTAGCTCCCATCCTTTGGAATATGCAAGCAAAATAAGTGTAAGCTCAAGCAATCAAATTAATCAAGCAAGCTCTTAGAAGATCCCCAATGGCTCTTGCATCTTTTACTTTGGATGAACATGGCAATGGTTCTTCAATTTGGCTCAAATAGGATTCCCTAGCACAAAAGCACACACATCAAATAGTTCCATGAAGTAAATCAAGAATGGACAAGAGTGAGTTTAGAGATTTGGTCCTTCTAATCCATCTTCAACATTAGGCCTTTTTTACTCCATTTTTGCATAGGGAATGTCCTAGAATCTAAGTCCATTTGTCCATTTTTTGCATTTTGGTCCACAACAATCAACACAAAACACAAGCACAATAATATATACACAATTATGTGCTCAAGTGAGCAAAAGGCAAATTGCATTAACATAAACATATGCTCAAATGAGCAAAGGGCAAAAGCAAATTAATAGTATGTACAAGAATAGTAAATTGCATAAATGTAAAGAGCAAGAATTAAATGTTAATGGTTGATGGTTAGTGTTAGAGTTAGTGTGCCATAAGGCAATTTAGCGCTATGTTAAGCAATCATAATTGGACTTATGTAGAAGTCACAACTATCTGAGGTCGATCAATAATAATGTAGGCAACAACACAAGTTAGAGATTTTGATTAGTGAATCAAATCCTACAACTTGCCATGCCAAAAAGAAAATGAGAAATGATCTTGTATTGATTTAGGTTCTTTGCTTGATTAGGAAGCAACCTATCCTTAATGCAAAGTCATTCACTTGATCCATGATCAATATGAATTAGATTTAAATCAAGGAAGGTTAGACCTCCCATACATCAAGGCTAACCACCAATCTTTAACTCATTGATCAAAAAAGAAAAAGAAGAAGAAGAAGAAGAAGATGAAGATGAATATTAAAGTACATTAATGGAAATGAAATGAAATAATCAACAAGCATTGACCAAAGATAGAGAAGATCAAGGTCAAACAATAGTAAGCAGAGGCAAGATGAAGATTAGAAGTCAAGAAACAAATAAAATATTTTTTGGTATGTTTTCAATTTTAAAAGAAAACTTGAATTAAAATAATAAAGAAAGGTCAAACTTCAAATTCACTTCAAATCAACTTTGAAAAGTCCAAGTGAATTATCCCAAGTTCAACAAGGTCAAACAAAATTTGACAAAAAATTTCAACATTTTTAGAAGTCAGAAACTATTTTTAATAAATTAAAAATGCATAAAAATAACCTAATTGAATTAAAATCTCAAATAAATCTCAAATCAATTAATAAATTGATGAGAATATTTTTCATAGATCTATCATCATTCAAAGAGGTTGGAAAAATATTTTTGTATTTTTTGGATATCAAAAACTATTTTAAATGGATTAAAAATAAGCAGAAAAGAGAAAATTCCTAAAAAATATCAAATGATAAAATAAAAAATATTAAAAATCATTTTTAGAAACTAGAAATTAAAAGAAGAAAAATGCAATTGGTCTCATATTTTTTGGACCAATAATGAAGGAGATATGAATTTTTAAAATGAAATGGAATTAAAAGAAATAAAAAAAATATAATCAGAAATTAAAATAATTGGAAAAACATGGAGCGTCTGATGCACTTTCATTAATTGACGTGGATCATCACGTGGCCAGGAAGCGCACGCTCACCATGCACTCTAGTCAACTGGAACACATAGTGTCATTAAATAAGTCATATCATTGCATGGCCTGGATTCAATCTGGAAAATGAAACGGATGGTTCAGATTTAATCTGGAGACCAGACGGTGACCAGTGCCACCGCCTTCTCCGGCCAGCTTCCGACGAGGCTAAAAATTGCAAAGAAATAAATGTGTACCAAATGCTACGATCTAGGTACCAATCGAAAGCTGGGGTGATGTACATCACCCCTGTACCAACCAAATCCACTCTAGGTTTCTACATTGAGAGAAATCAAGGATGGAATTTCCATGGTGTTCAACTGAACTTAATGGATTTTGAAAATTCAAAGCTCTAAAATGTTGCCTCTATGCAAAGGACTTCGGATCACACAACAACAACAATAAGAAACAACCAGTATATGAGCAGATTTGAAGAAATTAAAATGTGAAGTAAACCTCTGATTTGCAGAGATTGGAGACACAATTCCTTGGTGTGGATGCTTGCAGTTTGTTCTTTAGATCAAAGGGAAGAAGGCTAAGGAACTTTAGATCCAGAAAACAATCAATGAAATAGAATTCTAGATCTGAAAAATTGAGAGAAAATTGGTGAGTTTCTTTGGTAGTGAGGGTGAGGATTCAATTGTGCAGCATTTAGGGCGCCTTCAGGTTGCTGAAATGAGAGGCATGAGCAATGTATTTATAGCCAAAGAAAGCTTAAATGCATGATCATTCCATTGCATGAATGGAAAGGGCCTCCATGCATGGGCCTGTACAGGCGCATGGAGGGCCCAATTCCACGTGGATTTGGCAGCTGATGCTAATTGGAATCAAATTGGTCGTGCTGATTGTACCCAATCATCTCATGCAATGCAAATTTAAATGATTTTCAAAAATGGACCAATATGTTCAAGTCTTCGAAAATTCCATGTCCAAACTTGAAACACAACCTCATGAGTAATGGTTAGAAAGCTTTTTGCATGAGGATCATTTATTATGTTGATCAAAACTTCATTTGAAACTTGGAAATTGATGAAAAGTGGTCATGAAGTATAAGGTGCAAAACATGTACATGTGAGAATTTCAAAAATGGCCAAAGTTCAAGCCCTCATGTTTCAATGATGCAAGCTCCAAATGACAAAATCTTTAACATCAAAGTTGTAGATATTTTCAAGGCAATCAATGTGGACTTAAATTTTGCATCATTTGGATTTTTGATGAAGAAGTTATGGGCACTTGAAGTTGGACTTTTTCACATTTCAATGCTTTTGGTCCAAAGTAACCTATAATGTTTTGCATTATCACATGTATTTCTTTTATGATTTTGAAATTTTTCTCAACATAACATTTGAATTAGACATCTTAAGCTTTCCAATGCATTTGATCCCATATCAAAATCATAAAAAATGAATGAGTTATGTTTTTGGCAAGTTGACCCAAAATTAGGGTTTCAGTCAAAATGACCTATAATGTTTTGGAATGGATGATGACCTTACAAGCTTAAAATAATTTTTTTATGAACATTAAAGTTGTTCATATGGTTCTTAAGAACATGTTTACTCTTGGGGTTATCTCCATTTTACAAACACATCAAAAGTTAGGTCTTAGTGTATTTTAAAATAGTCAGATGAATTGACTGATCAACTTCTCAAGTCCAAACCTCATATCTTGATGAATTGATGATTGAGGACACTCAAATAAGTTCAAATATTCATTAAATAATGATATAAAGAACTTCCCTTTATTGCATTTGATCATGGGTTAAGGTTCCTTCATGAGCAAGGCACAGTTGATGAATAGATGAATTAGGGTTTCCTTGGGAAACAAGCCTCAAATACCTTGATTTACTTTGATCAAAATGATGAATTGATATGCTTGGGAGGCATATTTGATGGGTGAGAGCTTTGGGAACCATTGCCATGCTTGCTTTCATCTTCTCTTGGCCCTATCAATGCACATAGGATCTCCTAGAAGCTTTGGATCTTATGACTGCTCAAGCTACAAACAAGAGATGTTAGTGACATATTTTTGTGCTTTTGGTTAGTAAATAAAATGAGAAAAGAAATAATATACAATTCAAGCATGCTTGGTGATCTCAAACCAACTCTCAAGGGATCCCACCCAAAGGTAAAGGAGCCAAGATGCTGTGATCCTTGAGGCAATGCAATATGCAATGTTAGGATGCCATGAGGGATCTTAGGGTCAAAATTAGGGTCTTACAGATGCCCCTATTTAATGTCATTCTAGCCGGAGAAGTGAAGGTTAAAATCTTCGTCTCGACGAGGTAGAATGGGCTTAAATAATAACAAAGAGACGAATTTTGGTCCCTAAGAGACCTCATGATGCAAATGTATGTATGCAAAAAGGTAATACTTTGTGGAGATATGTGTCCACAAAGAGAGAAAAAATCAGGAGAAACTGACAATCCATGTGAGTAATACACTCAATGGGACAGAAACTCTAGGGATTCTTATGGGGATAAGATAGGGGATAAAATGCATGAGCAGGTCACGACTTGAAACTTGCTGAGAGACATGAGAGGAATTCCATGAAAATAAATCAATGGAAAGACTCGAGCTGACTCAGAGATGCATGTATTGGGGAATATGCCAATACAGCAAAAACTATCCACAAAGGATACTTCGGATGAAAATCCGGGCTCAGATGGGGGACATCCACTAAGGGACTTCACTGGGAAATGTCCAAACAGGACTCATCTGAGGAAACAACAGGATGAGGTATTACCGGTTACTGGGTAATAAGCTCAAGGAGACATGTGATCAAAACACCGGTATGAGGATGAGAGAACAACACGCTCGGGGAGAATGAACATCTAAGACCGGTATGAGGGTGATAGATATCAAACATCCAAAAACATCTGAGGAAAACCTAAAAAGGTATATTTCAACTCAGAAAATCTGACTCCACGGGGGACAAAAGTCATAATAGGGAGCAGAAGGGAAGGAACACTAGGGATACCGGTTACTGGGCATATAATAGGTGACCGACCAAGCGTGAATTGGGAAGTATTTCCAAGACACTCATCATCTAAATGGAGGGCTGAAAAAGCAAACTCGATTACAGGATGGACATTCGACTCCACAAAGGGGATACGAATCTTACTCGACTGGGGAAGAATAAAGACTTCGACCAAAGAGCGCATGAGATATATTATCTATTACCGTCAGAACATAGATAATATACTCGCATGGAATATTATCCACAACCGGTTACTGGGTTAATAAAGGATAAACCAACCGAAAGGAAAGGACATCAGGATACCGAATACTAGGTATTAAGATGATGACCAATCAAAGGGAGAAATGATCATTACCAACCAAGGGTAAATGAAAGATGATTCGCTGGGAATACCTTGACAAAGGCAATGGTCCGGGAGATATATCACCGGTTACTGGGAGATATACTCAAAAGATGAAGGAATATCAATACCGCATATTGGATAAAGATGACCAACAAGGAGGGGATTACATCTACCATGTACTAGGTAGAAAACCACAGAAGAGTAACCGCCATCGGTTAGGATGCACAAAATAAGGTTAACTCTGCGAGGGGATAAAATGGGGTTTACAACTACCGGTATGAGGGTAGAAAACCACAGAAATAGGACTTACAATTACCGGTTACTGGGTAGAAGGCCACAGACTCCGCCCGAGGGGAAAAGATGGACAATTACCGGTTACTGAGCAATCATTCATCTAAACTACGGGGAAGTGCAAAGGGAAATAACAAGAGCAGTTAGTCTAGGAACAAGCTAGAGAGACACTATGAACAAGACTCAACCCAATGAGGATATATCTCAAGGGAGAACTCCATCCCAATAAATGTTTTGGGAGGAAACAGAAACAACAAATCATCCACGAGGACATAATTCAGTGGGGATTATGGAAGAAAGGATAGACACTTTCTGCATATGGGGCTAACTTTATTATGGAGAGATCAGACACAAACATCTGCTTGGGGAAATATGTATCACCATATGGCAGGAGACAACAAGCAAAGATATATGGCAAAAAATGCAACATGAATATCTGAATGTTAAGATTATGCATATATGTGTGGTTTATGTATGATGAATGCTGACAAAACAGACATATCTAACACAAACAGGTCCAAGAATCAATGGACAAACATCCGGTGCTACATCTCAAGAGAAAAATCCAGGCCCACTGTAGAACATTCGATTTGATGGGGGCAAAAGATACCAGGAAACAAAGATCTCTACAGGGGAAGGAGAACCAGTCACTCCAGCTGGGGGAAAGGATCAACACATCTTCCTCAGGAGCTCTCATACCACTCTGCAACCAGGCAAAGTCTCGGTTGAGGAATCTAAACATTGATAAATCCACCGTAGAAGCAACTCTACTGGGGAAATTATCGAAGAGGGAAATGAAACTCTATGGGGAACAACCACCAATCAGAAGGTTCCAATGTCATCGCATCTTCTTGTACTGCTGAATAAATCATGTTTGCCGAGGAGAAAGGGACACTACTCCGTTGGGGAAGGACAGATAAACATCTTCTTCAACCACTCTGCTCGGGAGGAAACCACAAACGGGCTCTGATCAGACAATTCCACCAGGGAAATACTGCTGACGACCGAATCGGGGATTACCCGCAGGCAATTACTGGGGATACCCTGATGGTGACCATACTGGGGAGTAAAAGTGGGATAAAGCCTGCTGAGGATGGCCGAGGAGCAAATTTGCTGGAGATCCAAAGTAGACAAGTCCACAGGGGAAAAGCTTCAATTCAAACTTGATGATGACTCAGCTTACGCTGGGGATTCCCTGCTCATCCTGGCGAAGAGACTTCTAACTCGAAGCGAGGGAAAACCAACTCCTTCTAAAAGATTAGCATATTCAATTTATCAATCTATAAGGGATTTTAGGTCAATCCACGCAAGGGATGACAACCTTATAATTGCTGACACAAATGCTAAATCCAGCCTCACTGGGGAATTTAGAAGACTTAGATCACACCTAAAACTTCAAGATCTTTGGGGGATTGGTGGGATGTACAATTTTCTTCTGTGCCTGCGGAGGAGACAACCTGAAAGATAATGAAGAGGATACAAGTATGCTGGGAATATGAACAAATGTCTTACCCTTTTGGGAATCATACTATCCTTGGGAGAGCATTGAAGACATCCCAATTATCCTTTTTGTCATTGTGAATGTTCACTTTGTTTAAAAACAATTTATAAAAATTTTATTTATTTACAACAATGATATTTTTCAATTAAAACATGCAAAACATTTGTTGAACAGGAACAAATAAGAGTGCAAAGAATTGGATAAAGGCTCAAATTTATTTGATGGAATGGTAGTCTGCAAATGGCAAGACTCCATGGATCTTTACAAATTTGAAATTGGTGATATATATTAGAAAAGGGCTACATTGAACATAATGACCATTTCTCCACCAACTCTGAATCCGATGTATTTGAAGCTTCAGTTGACGATTACTGAGCGAGAATCTTTGACAGATGACAGCTTGTAGAACAAAGTCTTGTCAGGTGGCAGTTACTTGCCAAATCCCTAATTTTTGCCTAGATTTCCCCAGGGTGAGGTACTCAATCTAGCGGGATACATATATTCATTTTTTATGTCTCTAACTTTTTCCTGGATCGCCCTTTCAGGTTTTTAATCCACCGAGACGCTCATTTTCGCCTAAGTCGCCCTTTCGGGTTTTCAACTTAGCGAGCTATTCTGTTTTTATTTTAGGCGAAGTATTTCTTGACTACATCTGAATTTACAGGACGAGTGACATCCTCCCCATCCATAGTTGTAAGTATCAAAGAACCGCTTGAAAAGGCTCTCTTAACAACATATGAACCTTCATAGTTTGGAGTCCACTTTCCCCTGGAATCGGGCGCGAAAGACAACACTTTCTTGAGCACAAGGTCACCTTCTCGGAACACATGAGGTTTGACCTTCTTATCAAAGGATTTCTTCATCCTCTGCTGATATAACTGACCATGGCACATGGAAGTTAATCTCTTCTCTTCTATTAAGCTCAACTGGTCATAACGACTCTGAACCCATTCAGCATCAGTCAGCTTGGCTTCCATCAAGACTCTCATTGATGGGATCTCCACCTCTACTGGGAGCACAACCTCCATGCCGTAAACAAGAGAGAAAGGGGTTTCCCCTGTTGAAGTGCGGACAGATGTATGGTATCCATGCAGAGCAAATGGCAGCATCTCATGCCAATCTTTGTACGTAACAACCATCTTCTGGACAATCTTCTTGATAGTCTTATTAGCATATTCAACAGCCCCATTCATCTTGGGTCTATAAGGAGAAGAATCATGATGTGCAATCTTGAACTCGCTATACAACTCTTTCATCATCTTGTTGTTCAAGTTAGATCCATTATCAGTAATGATCTTGTCTGGCACACCATAACGGCATATGAGTTGATTCATGATAAACTTCAAAACCACCAGCCTGGTCACGTTTGCGTATAACGCTGCTTCAACCCACTTGGTGAAGTAATCAATTGCTACGAGAATAAACCTGTGACCATTAGACGCTTTCGGCTCTATCATGCCAGTCATGTCGATTCCCCACATAGAGAAATGCCATGGTGATGAAATCACATTCAGAAGTGTCGGGGGGATATGAATCTTATCCGCATAGATCTGACACTTGTGGCATTTCTTCACATACTTGCAGCAGTCAGACTCCATTGTCAGCCAATAGTAGCCTGCTCTCAACATCTTTCTAGCCATGGCATGTCCATTGGAATGAGTACCAAATGAACCCTCATGGACCTCAGTCATTAACAGGTCTACTTCGTGTCTATCCACGCATCTGAGCAGAACCATGTCAAAGTTCCTTTTATAAAGCACATCTCCATTAAGGTAGAAACTGCCTGATAATCTCCTCAAAGTTTTCCTATCTTTCACAGATGCCCCAGGCGGGTAAATCTGAATCATTTGATATCATAATACCATGGCTTATCATCTTGCACCTCCTCTACTGCAAATACATGAGCTGGTCTATCCAAGCACATCACAGTGATATTGGGAACTTCATTCCAGAGTCTTACTACGATCATCGAAGCAAGTGTAGCAAGAGCATCTGCCATCCGATTCTCATCTCGAGGAATATGATGGAAGTCAACCTCGGTAAAGAATGTTGAAATCCTCCTCGCATAATCTCTATATGGGATGAGGCCAGGCTGATTCGTCTCCCATTCACCCTTAATCTGATTAACAACAAGGGCCAAATCACCATATACGTCAAGATGCTTGATCTTAAGATCAATACACTCTTCCAATCCCATGATATAGGCCTCATACTCAGCCATATTATTCGTGCATTTGAAAGTTAGCCTTGTTGTAAAAGGAAAATGTGTGCCCTAAGGAGTAATAATCACTGCCCCAATACCATTTCCAAACTGATTTACAGCGCCATCAAAATCCATGATCCATCGGGAACCAGGCTCTGGCCCTTCATCGAGCGTAAGTTCATCACAATCTTTCATTTTCAAATAGAGAATCTCCTCATCTGGGAAGTCAAACCGAACTGACTGATAATCCTCAATTGGTTGATGTGCCAAGTGGTCAGCCAAGATACTACCCTTTATAGTTTTCTGAGCTCGATACTCAATATCATACTCAGATAACAACATCTGCCAACGGGCAATCCTCCCAATTAAAGCAGGTTTATCGAAGATATACTTAATTGGATCCATTTTAGATATCAACCAAGTCGTATGATTCAACATATACTAGCGTAAGCGCTTAGCAGCCCAAGCCAAAGCATAACATGTTTTCTCAAGCATCGAGTATCGAGACTCACAATCGGTGAACTTCTTACTCATGTAGTAAATAGCATATTCTTTCTTTCCTGATTCGTCTTGCTGACCAAGGAGACAACCCATTGAGTCTTCAAGAACTGTCAGATAAATAATCAAGGGTCTCCCTTCCACAGGCGGAGACAGAATTGGCGGCTCGGACAGATACTCTTTGATACTGTCGAAGGCTTTTTGGTAATCCTCGGTTCAATCATGAGACTGGTCTTTCTGGAGGAGCTTGAATATTGGCGCACATGTGGCAGTCATGTGGGATATAAATCTGGAAATATAATTCAAGCGGCCAAGAAAACCTCGGACTTGCTTCTCACTTTTGGGCGCAGGTATCTCTTGTATTGCTTTGACCTTTGCAGGATCAACCTCAATACCTCTCTCACTGACAATAAAGCCCAATAACTTGCCGGAACGGACTCCAAACTTACACTTCTTAGGATTCATACGAAGTTTATACTTCCTCAAACGCTGAAAAAGCTTCAACAAGTTCTCTACATGTTCAACTTCCGTTCTCGACTTTGCAATTATATCATCAACATATACCTCAATCTCCTTTTGCATCATATCGTGAAACAAGGTACTCATAACTCGTTGATACGTGGCTCTGGCGTTCTTCAAACCGAAGGGCATCACTCGATAACAGAATGTTCCCAAAGGTGTGATGAATGTTTTCTTCTCCATATCCTCGGGTGCCATCTTAATCTGGTTATATCCGGAAAATCCGTCCATAAACGAGAAGACATCGAATTTAGCTGTATTATCTACCAACATATCAATATGTGATAGAGGGAAATCATCTTTCGGAATAGCTTTATTCAAGTCTCTATAGTCCACACACATTCGGACTTTTCCATCTTTCTTAGGTACAGGCACAATATTGGCCACCCATTAAGGATATGTAGAAGTCACCAAAAACCCCGCATCAATTTGCTTCTGAACTTCTTTAATCTTCACTGCCATGTCAGGATGAGTTCTTCTGAGCTTCTGCTTTATAGGCTCGCACTCAGGCTTTAAAGGCAGGAAATGTTGCACGATATCAGTATCCAGACCAGGCATGTCTTCATATGACCAGGCAAAGACGTCGACGTATTCTCGTAGCAACCTAATCAACCGTTTCTTAACAGATTCTTCCAAGAGTGCCCCAATCTTCACTTCTCGCGCACAATCTTCAGACCCCAAGTTGACTATTTCCAGATTCTCAAGATGCGGCTAAATGATCTTCTCTTCATGCTCAAGTAGACGGGTAATCTCATCATGAATCTCTTCGACATCATCTTCTTCGGCCTCAAATACAGGTAACTCAAAGTTGGGAGATGGTGTTGGATCATTATGTTCAATGGGTTTGATCAACCTACATAATGATTTTGGATATAAAAGATTTTAGAATTCAAACAAGGCAAATCATTATGCAGATGAAAAGATTGATTTTATTCTATCTTTTAAGGTTTTATGTGATCACCAATTTTATGCAAAAAGAAAAAAGTGAAAATAATTGGAAAAACAAACATTTAACATGAATTTATTAATGAAATATCATTGTATTTATGAGCCAACAATGTCATCAGTCCTCCTTTTGGCATGGGAGAAGGGTTTTTAAACAAAATGAACATTACTTTGACTTATGGATAACTGTTGGAACATTAACAGCGACCCAATTATTGCAGACCCCTCCAGGGATGACAAAGTTGCCTAGATCTTCCTCTGCATCCTCTTCCACAATAGCAGCAGCTTCCTCATCTTGGACAGTGTGGATGAACCCACCACTCTGAAATAGCCCATGCTTATTGAAAGCGCCAGAAGAATACCCTATGCCATCCCGGGATTTGTTGTCTTCCAGCTCGATCATTTGCCCCAATCTAGTAGTTGTGCCATGCTCAATGGCCAACTTAGCGTCACTGTAGGACGCAAATGAAGAAGTTCCTTTCTTAGTAGGCTCAGCAATAGATAAAGCTTGGAACGTCGTTCCAACTTCATCCTCAGCGTCTATGTAAGAAAAGGAAGACAAATGGTTAACCAAGAGAGCCTTTTCTCCCCCTACCACCACCAGCTTCTTGTTCTTGACAAATTTCAGTTTCTGGTGTAGGGTGGATGTCACGGCGCCTGCCTCGTGAATCCATGGTCTGCCCAACAGACAGCTATATGATGGGTTGATATCCATGACCTGAAAAGTGATCTGGAAATCACTTGGGCCAATCTTGACTGGGAGTTCAACCTCTCCAATCACAGTTTTGCGGGATCCATCAAAAGCTTTAACCACTACTCCACTCTGCCTCATGGGAGGCCCCTGATATGACAATCTAGCAAGAGTAGATTTCGGCAACACATTTAGTGATGATCCAGTGTCTACCAGCACATTAGACATGGCATCATCCTTACAGCTCATACATATGTGTAGTGCCAAATTGTGGTCTTCTCCCTCCTCGGGGAGATCAGCATCACAAAAACTCAAATTGTTACAAGCGGTAATGTTTGCAACAATACTGTCAAATTGTTCTATTGTGACGTCATGGTCTACATACGCCACATCCAACACCTTCTGCAGAGCTTCACGGTGTGGTTCTGAATTCATCAATAAAGATAACACAGAGATCTTTGATGGCGTCTGTAGAAGCTGATCTACAATGTTATATTAACTCCTCTTGATGAGCCTCAGCATCTCATCACAGTCTTCTTTCATAATGCCACTCTGGCCAGCAGAGACAGGAGTTTTTACAACAGAGGTAGGTTTATTGGCAATAAGTGCCGGATTCGGAGCATTAACAGCATTCCCAATCGGGCGCACAGCACGATCAGCAACATCAACCCTTCGGACATCAGCTTGGGGCTTCGGTGGAGCTGAGAAAACACGACCGCTATGGGTCAAGCCGCTGACATCGGCAGTATTAATAACAGAAGTAGAGGGCATGGGCACCTCCTTCCCATCCTCCAATGCCATAGCATTGTAGTGATAGGGGACCGCTTTATCAGAAGAGTATGGCACAGGGCCAGTTGGTTTAATAATCAAAGAGGGAGAAGCCTTTTGTTTGCTACCATCATACCTGATGACAACAGGCTCTGGGATCCGAAATACCGGAGATATTACATTGACCTCAACATCTTCAACATCTCGATTCTGAAGTATTTAAATTACTCCTTCATCCAGCATTTCTTGGATGTCTTTACGGACTTGGCGACATCCCCTTTGATTGACAGTGCAGACACGGCATCTGTCATGGTCGTGCTCATAATGATTGTATTCATACAACAGTCTGTGCATCTCGACCAAAGATTGTCGAATATGGCTGACATATTTGACTTTATATTTACCAGGGCAGCCCTGGACCATGTTGACAGAGGATTTCTCATGCTCGGGCAATGGGTTCTTCTTTACATTGGTACCTACGTCCTCGAAACATAAGATACCACATCTCACAAGGTCTTGAACCTTGGTCTTCAGTGGGTAATAATTTTCCACGTTGTATCCGGGAGCACCGGAATGATAAACACAGTGTAGCTCGGGCTTATACCACCACTGAGGGTTGGTAGGTATAGTCGGTGGGTCTCGTGGAGTAATCAGCTTCCTCTCTATCAAAGAGGGATACAATTCTGCATAGGTCATAGGAATAGGATCAAAGGTGACCTTCTTCCTCCCATAGCTGGTACTAGTTTGATTGTTGTTTTGAGGTTGGTAGGCCTGCTGTTGAGGACGGTGCTGTTATTGTTGATATTGTTGATGTTGCTGTTGCTGGTTCTGATTATGATGCTGATATTGCTGGTTTTCTCTGAAAACAGGTGCTATGTAAGCCACCTGATGTTGATTACCTGCAGGACGCACGGTCTTCCTCCTTACCGAGGGTCTTCTAGGTTTAACATGGGAGGTCACAGCATGTGCCTTGCCATCTTTCTTCTTTCCAAACGCCCCATATCGTTTGGCAGAAGAGCCTTCTTCTCTGGTCAGGCACCCTTCCCTGACTCCTTCCTCCAAACGCATCCCCATGTTCACCATCTCGGTGAAATCAGAAGGAGCACTAACAATCATCCGCTCATAATAGAATGAGCTCAAGGTCTTCAGAAAGATCTTGGTCATTTCCTTCTCCTCCAGCGGAGGCACAATCTGTGTTGCTAACTCTCGCCACCTTTGGGCATACTCTTTGAAAGTTTCCTTGTCCTTATGGGACATGGCTCTCAATTGATCCCTATCGGGAGCCATATCCATATTATACTTGTATTGTTTGACGAAGGCCTCGCCAAGGTCATTGAAGGATCGGATGTTCGCGTTGTCCAAGCCCATATACCATCTCAGGGCAGCACCAGACAAACTGTCCTAGAAATAGTGAATGAGAAGTTGATCATTGTCGGTCTGAGTCGACATCTTCCTAGCATACATAACCAGGTGGCTGAGAGGGAAAGTATTTCCCTTGTACTTTTCAAAGTCAGGTACTTTGAACTTTACAGGGATTTTGACGTTTGGGACCAAGCAGAGTTCAGCAACAGACTTGCCGAAAAGGTCCTTTCCTCTGAGAGTTTTCAATTCCTTGCGGAGCTCAAGAAACTGATCATTCATAGCATCCATCTTTTCATAGACATCTGGGCCCTCAGACGGCTCAGAGTGGTAGATGGTGTCGTCTACTCTGGGCATAGTATGCACGATAGGAGGTGGAACGGCAAGGACCGGGCTAGATGCCGGCAGAGAAGCAAAAGTGGGTGCAAGACCCTCAGGAACAAATTTGGGAGGCATCCCCCAGGGAAACCCGGCTGGCATAGCTGTTGGTGCAAAATGGGCGTTGGGCGCAGGCACTGTTGAAGAGGCAATCTCGGAGATGACTGTCCTCTGGGGAGGAGTTGAAGGTGTCGGAGACGACTGGCTCTGGGCAGCCATGAAAGACTCCATTAGGGTAGTCAATATGGCCACTTCCTCCTTAACTTCACGGTTCTCTTGCTCCAAATGATCCATTAGTCTTGCAGAGTTGGCTCGGGTGTAGTACCGGTGAGTCAGCTTGTCTTCAAAATAAATGAAGAACACAGAGTTAGACCATAGATCAAGAAGCCTGGAGCAAAACATGCTTATGCACATGATGCATGAAATGCTTGTGCATATGCTTTATTTTTTATCAAAGGAACTTTAGACCCCTATTTGCAAATATTGAAAATATTAATCATTTAGACATATAGTGAAATATCACATCAATAATATCTGGAAAATATTTTTACACCAAAGAAGTACAGTCTTGGTAACCAAATACAATACAAGAGAGAAGGAAAATGAACATCCTATGGAACCCTAGAAACAATCATCTAAAGCTCTGGAGACTGGAAGATAAGTTGCACGAAGCCTCTTCACCTCCCTCTCATAGGCTGCCTCCATATCCGCCTTCTCTTTGGCGAGTCGATCGTACTTCCTCTTCCAGAACTTGGAATACTGAGGAAGAAGAGAAGTCAACGTATCATCAAGCTCGTCGATAACCTGATGCTCAAGAAACTCTATCAATGCATCCTTATCTCTAAGTTGCTGAAGTAGCTCCTCTCGTTCACGGATCCAGGCACGCGAACAGTCTTCGTCTCTCAACTCCTCTACTCCTTGGTCAGGGAGGGTTGAAGGCCCAGCCACAACCAAAGGTGTAGGTCTTGGATACTCATAAGGCATAAGGTACTCGGAAGCTCTCCTCCTAACCCAAGAGGTATAGCGTTCCAAAGCAATACAGTTCTTCGAACCAAGCTCTTTCCTTCCCTTCCTATGGATCTTGCGCCAAGCCGAACCATCCTGCCCTTCAAGCCTTGGGGATCTTTACCCTCCTGGAAGAATACACCTTCTAACAGAATGTTATTAGGTTTATCCTTTAGGGGGAACCCAAGTTGACGACGTGCCAAAATAGAGTTGTAGTTAATCCCACCACATGTACCAAGAAGAGGCACATTGGAGAATTCACCACAAGAGTCGATAATCTGCACACCATCATATATACGATTATACCAAAAGATATCATCATTAGTGAGAGACATAAGTCTCGTGGACCACCGTAGACATCCTTTGTTCTTCTTGAAGGCGACCGTCTGCGACAAGTGCGAAATAAACCACTTGTACAGCAGAGGCAAACAACACACAATGGTACCACCACCCTTTGCATTCCTCATATGCAAAGAGAGATAAGTGTCACCCAACAAAGTCGGAACGGGATTAAGAGTAGAGAAGATCCTAATAGCATTCACATCCACAAACTTGTCGATGTTGGGGAATAACACTAGCCCATAGATGAGAAGTACAAATATGGCCTCAAAGGCGTCCTCACTCATGGCCTTCCCATACATGGTAGCTTGAGTAATGAGGAACTCAGAAGGGAGACCTTGAATTCCACCTTTGGTAGTCATATGAGCACCAACCATAGATTCATCTATATGTAACATATCAGCTATCCCTTGAAAAGTAGGAACCCTCTCTAAGCCACTGAACGGCAACTGGTCTAGGATAGGAATACCCACAAGATAGGCATACTCCTCAAGCGTGGGTAAAAGCTGGAAATCCGGAAATGTGAAGCAACGGTACAAGGGATCATAGAACTGTACCAATACACTCATCAAACCTTCGTCCACTTTAGTAGCCAGAATAGATAGAAGCTTCCCATGACGAGCCTTGAAATCCAAGGGATCTAATACATAGGATGTCAAATTCCTTAGCTCTTTCAAGTCGGGTTGTCTGAAACCGTACTTCTTCGTATTCCTTCTTTGTCTTTCCATGTCCGAAAATTTGCAAATAAACCTCTTAAGTTCCTTGAAAATTTTCTCATTATTGATGATATGGATGCAAATGGGTGCTTGAATGCATGGATGAAACAATCACACTCAAGGATCAAGCAAAGCACACCACACAAAGGTCATGGGATGGATCAAGTCATCCTTAATATCAATCATCCATTTTGATGGATTATGGTTTACACCTTATCAACACCCAAGTTCCATTGATATTAAGGATACACAAGAACGGATCAACCATGAATCAAGGGTTTGTTGCAAGTCACGAGCATGGGGTCTCGGTTAAGAACCACCCAAAGGGAGCGTACTAGGGTTTAAACCTGCCAAACATGTTCCACAAGAGGTTCCCATAGTCATCATCCCATCTTTCGGATATTATCGGATAAACGACTACTCGTATTCCAAAAATATTCTCAAGAGAGACTCTTATGAGTGTAGTATCACGTAACAATCGTATCAAATCTTACACTTGAACGACTTTCGCACTACATCCTAAAAATAGGCCGAGATGGGCTTGGTAAACTAAGGTCCTTGGCTTCTAAGGTCTATATTGGAAAGAGTAATGTCTAACCACGACTACTCGTGTGACATTATTGATCCCAACATGACCTCCACCAAGTGAATGGGCTTGCAAGTCAACTTGCTAAGGAATAACTCCACACAAGTTGACAAGACTATGCCATTCTCCTACCCTAAGTGCACTCGAGTTCGGGTATAGAACTCATCTCACAAAGATCACAAAGCATACAAGGAATTAATATTCAAGCAATTCAATCATTACAAACAATACAGTAATCCCAAATGGCACAAAAATATGTCACAAAATAATATACAATACAATACAACACAAATGTGAAAAGTAGGCAAAATTCACTAGGCAAATGTCCCCAGCAGAGTCGCCACTTTTCTATAGCGGGGTATTCGTTACCATTAGTGATATTGACTAAATCCAAGGTAAACCATACAAGTCGAGTCGCCACCGCACTTCTATTTATCCAAAGGAATGGTTAGAAAGCGAACAAAAACCTAATAGTTTTATCGAATCAAACACTAGTAAAAATGTCAGAGATCGGGGTAAGGGGGTTGGTTATGCAATGGGAAGGTTTTAAGCACCCAAAACATCCTAGGTACTCCTAGGGAGCCCTTTTCACACTTGTTGTAAGGTTGGTATTTTGTGAAAAAATTGTTTGTGCAAACATGATTGAAGAGATGAGAAGAGAATATACAAGTTATTTACAATTTTGTGTTTGGATGGATAAACCCATTTCCTACGTACCATCTTAAAAAAGATTAGGATCAAAACCTCGTAGTTCGGGATAAAAATCTCAAAATGAGTTGGTGAATTAATTGGTCCAAAAGCCTTAAGGTCTTTTGTTATCCAAGGGAGAAAACTCAACCTAAAACCACAAATCCACCATGTGAGGATAGCTTCAACATGCTAGTGAGGGGTTAACCCTATAATAAGCATGGAAGACTCATTGTCCATCACTAAGGATATAGGTGAGTATTACATCTACCTCAAGGATAACTCAAACCTAATAGCTAAAGGTTATGAAAAGTTTTAATAAGAAAGTGGCCATTGAAACCACAAAAAGCATTTGGATGGGTTATATTTACCAATGAAAAGTATTTACAAAATATGGTCAAAGTTGACTTAAAGATTCAACTCAAAATAAGTGTTATGAAAAGGAAGTTTGAAAATCAAAAGCATAAGGCTTAGGTTTCTAATGTTTGAAAACAAGTGTTAAATGTTTGCACAAAAGTTTTGGCTTGGGTTAGAGTGGAGGGAAGAAGAATAAGGGCTAGAGTCCTAATCATACAAGAGATGAAGGATAAGAAACAAGACCGCAAATGGAGTTCCTCTCTTGAGATCATATTGATGATTCAAGTAGCTCCCATCCTTTGGAATATGCAAGCAAAATAAGTGTAAGCTCAAGCAATCAAATTAATCAAGCAAGCTCTTAGAAGATCCCCAATAGCTCTTGCATCTTTTACTTTGGATGAACATGGCAATGGTTCTTCAATTTGGCTCAAATAGGATTCCCTAGCACAAAAGCACACACATCAAATAGTTCCATGAAGTAAATCAAGAATGGACAAGAGTGAGTTTAGAGATTTGGTCCTTCTAATCCATCTTCAATATTAGGCCTTTTTTACTCCATTTTTGCATAGGGAATGTCCTAGAATCTAAGTCCATTTGTCCATTTTTTGCATTTTGGTCCACAACAATCAACACAAAACACAAGCACAATAATATATACACAACTATGTGCTCAAGTGAGCAAAAGGCAAATTGTATTAACATAAACATGTGCTCAAATGAGCAAAGGGTAAAAGCAAATGAATAATATGTACAAGAATACTAAATTGCATAAATGTAAAGAGCAAGAATTAAATGTTAATGGTTGATGGTTAGTGTTAAAGTTAGTGTGCCATAAGGCAATTTAGCGCTATGTTAAGCAATCGTAATTGGACTTATGTAGAAGTCACAACTATCTGAGGCCGGTCAATAATAATGTAGGCAACAACACAAGTTAGAGATTTTGATTAGTGAATCAAACTCCTACAACTTGCCATGCCAAAAAGAAAATGAGAAATGATCTTGTATTGATTTAGGTTCTTTGCTTGATTAGGAAGCAACCTATCTTTAATGCAAAGCCATTCACTTGATCCATGATCAAGATGAATTAGATTTGAATCAAGGAAGGTTAGACCTCCCATACATCAAGGCTAACCACCAATCTTTAACTCATTGATCAAAACAAGAAAGAAAAAAAAAAAAAAAAAGATGAATATTAAAGTACATTAATGGAAATGAAATGAAATAATCAACAAGCATTGACCAAAGATAGAGAAGATCAAGGTCAAACAATAGTAAACAGAGGCAAGATGAAGATTAGAAGTCAAGAAACAAATAAAATATTTTTTGGTATTTTTCAATATTAAAATAAAACTTGAATTAAAATAATAAAGAAATGTCAAACTTCAAATTCACTTCAAATCATCTTTGAAAAGTCCAAGTGAATTATCCCAAGTTCAACAAGGACAAACAAAGTTTGACAAAAAATTTCAGCATTTTTAGATGTCAGAAACTATTTTTAATCAATTAAAAATGCATAAAAATAACCTAATTGAATTAAAATCTCAAATCAATTAATAAATTGATGAGAATAATTTTCATAGATCTATCATTATTCAAATAGGTTGGAAAAATATTTTTGTATTTTTTGGATATCAAAAACTATTTTAAATGAATTAAAAATAAACAGAAAAGAGAAAATTCCTAAAAAATATCAAATGATAAAATAAAAAATATTAAAAATCATTTTTAGAAACTAGAAATTAAAATAAGAAAAATGCAATTGGTCTCATATTTTTTGGACCAATAATGAAGGAGATATGAATTTTTAAAATAAAATGGAATTAAAAGAAATAAAAAAAATATAATCAGAAATTAAAATAATTGGAAAAACATGGAGCGTCTGATGCACTTTCATTAATTGACGTGGATCATCACGTGGCCAGGAAGCGCACGCTCACCATGCACTCTAGTCAACTGAAACACATAGTGCCATTAAATAAGTCATATCATTGTGTGGCCTAGATTCAATCCGGAAAATGAAACGGATGGTTCATATTTAATCTGGAGACCAGATGGTGACCAACGCCACCGTCTTCTCTGGCCAGCTTCCGGCGAGGCTAAAAATTGCAGAGAAATAAATGTGTACCAAATGCTACGATCTAGGTACCAATCGAAAGCTGGGGTGATGTACATCACCCCTGTACCAACCAAATCCACTCTAGGTGTCTATGTAACACCCCGAATAAAATAAGAGAATTATTTAAATTAAGTTAATAATATATTTATTAATTTAGTTAAATAAATGGAATTATTGGATTATTATTATTATTATTATTTGGAATAATAATTAGTGGAAAATATATAAGTTGGAATAAGAGAAAAGGGTTTTCATTTTTGGTAAAGAGTTTTCACGTGAAACAGAGAAGCGGCTGAAAAGTGGAGAGTGGAGAAAGGGCAAAGAGGAAGAGCTAGAGAGCAAAGGTTGAAGAACGGAAAAGCTTGAAGCTTAGAGATTGCCGGATTTTCTCAGGTAAGGGGGGTTTATCGTCGTTTAATGGGTATTATAGATTAACATGTCATGGGTAGTGATAAACCGTTGAAGTGACCCTAATTGGGATGTTGAATGCTGAAATATTGTGATGAATAAGTTGTATTAACGCTGTAATTGAGTCCGTAATTGTGTTAGTCGTGTTCCCCGAACGTATAGTTTTACGGAAATTGAATCGGAGGTCCGGAAGTCCTCCAACGGCGGAAAATGCGGAGAACTCTGCATTCTGCCTTGTGTTAGCGCAGGAACTGCTGTTTTGTCTGCGTTAACCGGTTAACCCAGGGCGTTAACCGGTTAACACTGTTATATTTTGTGAAAATGTGCTGTTTTGCCTGCGTTAACCGGTTAACCCAGGGCGTTAACCGGTTAACACTGTTGCGTTTTGCCAGAAAGTATGTTTTGTCCTGCGTTAACCGGTTAACCCAGGGCGTTAACCGGTTAACACTGTTGAAAATTTGAAAAATTGATATTTTTAATGTTGTGAACCTAATTGGTGATTGGCCTATTATAGTTAATTGTGATGAGTAATTTTGTTGGATTTATGTTATGAAGTGTTGATACAAGTATGTTGCTGAGTTGTTCCGTGTACGGAAAGTTGTTGAAAATACTGAGTTGTAGGCTTGGTAAGCCAAAGTTGATTATAAGTTGATGTTGTTGAAAACATTGTTGTATTGCTATTATTATTATGTTGTCGACAGTTTAAAGTCGTGTATGCCATGTACATTCATATGCATTAAGTCGGAGCTTTGCTCACACCACGTTGGCCTGGATTGGCAAATTTTAAGTTGAAAGTTGAAGGCTTATGCCTTGATGCCCAATAAAATGGCAATGATTTTAAGTTGGGAGTTTTACTCCGAATGGTACCACATGCATGACGAGTCGAGTCTCATTAGAGTTGCATTTTGTTGGCTTGTTGTATGGATATTTAATTTAATTGAGGAGTGGAATTGTGTTGATATTAAGTATGATGTTTGAGTTGGTGTGCCGTTACTGGATGTATGTTACGATTAGGGTGATGAAATGTGTGAATTTACTTAGCATTACATGATGATTTATAATGTTTATTATATCGATTGAGGAACTCACCCTTACAACTATTTTTCAGGTAACGAGCAATGAGTTGAGTAGAAGCTTATGCTTGGAGTCTAGTGTAGTCTCCTAAGTGGGTCATGCTCTGATAGATGTAACATCGGGACGAGATGTTTTAATTGTTTTATAGTTGGTTGTTGAACCTTTTTACCTGTAATATGTTATATGTTTTGGAATGGTTAGTTGATTTCTATCCGCTGCGAATTATGCAAGAAAATGTTATTTTGATTAAATAAAGAGCATGACAGTTATTATGATGTGAAGTAGTTGTGTGACACCCTTGGTGCATTATTACTCTGATATATATATTTGTTGTTTTTATTAAATATTTGGGGTATTTTAGAAGGGTGTTACATTAGTGGTATCAGAGCAGGTCGGTCTGTCCGGCCAGTTGTCGTGTCGTTACTGTCTAACAATTGTGTATTGTTACTAATCTAACTTTTAAGTTGTGTTGTATTGATAAGTTGAAATGGCTGGAAGGAATGACGCTGCAATGGCTACCGCAATGCAAGCGATGGCACAAGCTGTGCAGAACTTGCCAAATGTTGGTGGTGATGCTGGATCACGTAGCTTGGTGACTTTTCAGAGAGAGAATCCGCCGGTGTTTAAAGGGAAGCATGATCCAGATGCAGCCTTGGGATGGTTGAAAGAGATTGAGAGAATCTTCCGTGTTATGGATTGCACTCCAGCTCAGAAGGTTCGGTATGGTACTCACATGCTAGCAGTCGAAGCTGATGACTGGTGGCTAGAGACTCACGAGAGGTTGACCGTGGCAGGTGAAGTCATTACTTGGGATGTATTCCGCAGGGAATTCATGAGAAAGTATTATCCGGAAGATGTCCGTGGTAAGAAGGAAATTGAGTTCCTTGAGCTGAAGCAAGGAAACATGTCTGTCACTGATTATGCTGCGAAGTTTGTGGAGCTGTCCAAATTTTATCCTCATTACACTGGTGCTGGTGCTGAATTTTCAAAGTGCATCAAGTTTGAAAATGGACTGCGCTCTGAAATTAAGAAGGCTGTTGGGTATCAGAAGATACGCATTTTTACTGAATTGGTTGATAGCTGCAGGATATTTGAAGAAGACAATAATGCTCATTACAAGATTGTCAGTGACCGCAGGGGCAAGCAACATCAAAATCGTGGCAAGCCGTATGATGCCCCAGTGGGAAAAGGGAAACAAGGAGCTGCTCCGGCTCAGAGGACTAGTAGGGGAGGTGCTCCTGCTGGTATAGTTTGCTTCAAATGTGGTCAGGCTGGTCATAAGAGTAATGTATGCACTGCTGAAGTAAAGAGATGTTTTCGTTGTGGTAAGACTGGTCATGCAATAGCTGATTGCAAGCACAAGGAAATGATTTGTTTTAATTGTGGCGAAGAAGGGCATATTGGAAGTCAGTGTCAGAAGCCAAAGAAATCTCAAACTGGGAAGGTGTTCGCATTGACCGGAACTGAAACCTCCAGTGAGGACAGACTTATCCGAGGTACGTGTTATATTAATGGCTTTCCTCTTGTAGCTATTATTGACACAGGTGCGACTCATTCCTTTATATCTTTGGATTGTGCTGTGAAACTTAAGTTAGAGATAGCTGAGATGTTTGGTAGTATGGTAATTGATACTCCTGCGAAGGGTTCAGTGACTACTACTTCGGTTTGTTTAAATTGTCCTTTGAGTATTTTTGGTAGAGACTTTGGGATGGACCTAGTGTGTCTTCCACTAGTGCAGATTGATGTTATCCTGGGTATGAACTGGTTGGTGTTTAACCGAGTTTCTATCAATTGTTTTGATAAGACGGTGGTCTTTCCTGAGATTGAGGAGGGAAAGAGTTTGTTTCTATCAGCAAGGCAAGTGAATGAGGAAGTAGCTGATGGGGCAGAGTTGTTTATGCTGTTAGCGACTTTGGAGGCTAAAGATAAACTGGTGATTGGCGATCTAGCCGTGGTGTGTGATTTTCCTGATGTGTTTCCGGAAGAGGTGAATGAATTACCGCCAGAGCGCGAAGTGGAGTTCTCGATTGATTTGGTACCTGGTACTAGGCCGATATCGATGGCTCCGTACCGTATGTTTGCTGTTGAGTTAACTGAATTGAAGAGTCAGTTGGAAGATTTGTTGGATAAGAAATTTATTCGTCCGAGTGTGTCACCGTGGGGTTCACCAGTGCTATTGGTTAAGAAGAAAGAAGGTACTATGAGGTTGTGTGTGGACTACAGGCAACTGAATAAAGTGACGATCAAGAATCGGTATCCTTTGCCGAGGATTGATGATTTGATGGATCAGTTGGTTGGTGCAAGTGTGTTCAGCAAAATAGATTTGAGATCTGGGTATCATCAGATCCGTGTGAAAACCGAGGATATTCAGAAGACTGCTTTCAGAACAAGGTATGGACATTATGAGTATTCTGTAATGCCTTTTGGTGTAACTAATGCGCCTGGAGTATTTATGGAGTACATGAATAGGATTTTCCATCCGTACCTAGACAAGTTTGTTGTGGTGTTTATTGATGATATTTTGGTGTATTCGAAATCTGAAGAAGAGCATGCTGAACATTTGAGAGTGGTTTTGGGAGTTCTACGAGAAAAGAAGTTATTTGCTAAATTGTCCAAGTGTGAATTTTGGTTAGGAGAGGTGAGTTTTCTTGGTCATGTGATTTCAAGAGGTGGCGTTGCTGTTGATCCTTCTAAGATAGAAGCGGTATCTAAGTGGGAAGCTCCGAAGTCTGTTGCTGAGATTCGAAGTTTCCTTGGTTTGGCTGGTTATTATAGGAAGTTCATTGAGGGATTTTCTAAGTTGGCGTTACCATTGACGATGTTGACTAGGAAGGGGCAAGCGTTTGTTTGGGACTCAAAATGTGAAGGAGGTTTCCAAGAGTTAAAGAGAAGGTTAACTACTGCTCCTATTCTGATATTACCGAGTTCGTCGGAACCATTTGAAGTTTACTGTGATGCTTCATTGTTGGGTTTGGGTGGCATGTTGATGCAGAATAAGCAGGTTGTAGCTTATGCTTCAAGACAGCTGAGGGTTCATGAGAGGAACTATCCGACGCACGATTTAGAGTTGGCGGCTGTGGTGTTTGTTCTGAAGTTATGGAGGCATTACTTGTACGGGTCAAGATTTGAGGTTTTCAGTGACCATAAAAGTTTGAAGTATTTGTTTGATCAGAAAGAACTGAATATGAGACAGAGGAGATGGTTAGAATTTCTGAAGGATTATGACTTTGGTTTGAATTACCATCCGGGTAAGGCAAACGTAGTGGCTGATGCATTGAGTCGGAAATCATTGCATATGTCTATGCTAATGGTTAAGGAATTGGATTTAATTGAGCAGTTTAGAGACTTGAGTTTGGTGTGTGAGAGTACTCACAATAGTGTTAAATTGGGAATGTTGAAGTTAACAAGTGGTATTCTGGATGAGATCAGAGAGGGTCAGAAATCCGATGTGCTTTTGGTTGATAAGTTGACTCTAGTGAATCAAGGTCAAGGTGGCGAATTCAGAGTTGATGAGAATGGTGTTTTGAAATTTGGTAATCGGGTGTGTATTCCGGATGTTACCGAACTTAAAAAGAGCATTCTTGAGGAAGGACATCGTAGTGGCCTGAGTATTCATCCTGGAGCTACGAAGATGTATCATGATTTGAAAAAGTTATTTTGGTGGCCGGGAATGAAAAGAGAAATTGCGAGTTTTGTTTATTCCTGTTTGACTTGTCAGAAGTCAAAGATTGAGCATCAGAAGCCGTCTGGGCTAATGCAACCGTTGGCTATTCCAGAGTGGAAGTGGGATAGTATCAGTATGGATTTTGTTTCTGGTTTACCAAGGACAAGTAAGAATTTTGAAGCTATTTGGGTGATTGTTGACAGATTGACAAAATCGGCTCATTTCATTCCGATCAGAATGGACTATCCGTTAGAGAAATTAGCTGAGTTGTATATTGAGAAGATTGTAAGTTTGCATGGTATTCCGTCGAGTATTGTTTCGGACAGAGATCCTAGATTTACATCGAAATTCTGGGAAGGTTTGCAGAAGGCTTTGGGAACTAAACTGAGATTGAGCTCTGCTTATCACCCGCAGACTGATGGTCAGACTGAGAGGACGATTCAGTCATTAGAGGATCTTTTGAGAGCTTGCGTTTTGGAAAAGGGAGGTGCTTGGGATTGTTATTTACCTTTGATTGAGTTTACCTACAACAATAGTTTTCATTCGAGCATTGGTATGGCGCCGTTTGAAGCTTTGTATGGTAGGAGATGTCGGACACCGTTATGTTGGTATGAGTCCGGTGAGAGTGTTGTGGTTGGACCGGAGATTGTTCAACAGACTACAGAAAAGATTAAGATGATTCAGGAGAAGATGAGAATTGCTCAGAGTCGTCAGAAGAGTTATCATGATAAGAGGAGGAAGTCACTTGAGTTCCGAGAGGGAGATCACGTGTTTCTTCGTGTTACTCCGATAACTGGGGTTGGTCGAGCTTTGAAGTCAAAGAAGTTGACACCTCGATTTATTGGTCCTTATCAGATTTTGGAGAGGATAGGAGAGGTAGCCTATCGTATCGCTTTACCGCCGTCACTTGCGAATTTGCATGATGTTTTTCATGTGTCTCAGTTGAGGAGGTACATTCATGACCCGCCGCATGTGATCCAAGTAGATGATGTACAGGTAAGAGATAACCTGACTGTTGAAATATCGCCTATGAGGATTGAGGATCGAGAGTTGAAGCAGTTGCGGGGTAAAGAGATTGCCTTAGTGAAGGTAGCTTGGGGAGGACCAGCAGGTGGCAATGTAACTTGGGAACTGGAGAGTCAGATGAAAGAGTCTTATCCAGAGTTATTTGCTTGAGGTATGTTTTCGAGGACGAAAACTCTTTTAGTGGGGGAGAGTTGTAACACCCCGAATAAAATAAGAGAATTATTTAAATTAAGTTAATAATATATTTATTAATTTAGTTAAATAAATGGAATTATTGGATTATTATTATTATTATTATTTGGAATAATAATTAGTGGAAAATATATAAGTTGGAATAAGAGAAAAGGGTTTTCATTTTTGGTAAAGAGTTTTCACGTGAAACAGAGAAGCGGCTGAAAAGTGGAGAGTGGAGAAAGGGCAAAGAGGAAGAGCTAGAGAGCAAAGGTTGAAGAACGGAAAAGCTTGAAGCTTAGAGATTGCCGGATTTTCTCAGGTAAGGGGGGTTTATCGTCGTTTAATGGGTATTATAGATTAACATGTCATGGGTAGTGATAAACCGTTGAAGTGACCCTAATTGGGATGTTGAATGCTGAAATATTGTGATGAATAAGTTGTATTAACGCTGTAATTGAGTCCGTAATTGTGTTAGTCGTGTTCCCCGAACGTATAGTTTTACGGAAATTGAATCGGAGGTCCGGAAGTCCTCCAACGGCGGAAAATGCGGAGAACTCTGCATTCTGCCTTGTGTTAGCGCAGGAACTGCTGTTTTGTCTGCGTTAACCGGTTAACCCAGGGCGTTAACCGGTTAACACTGTTATATTTTGTGAAAATGTGCTGTTTTGCCTGCGTTAACCGGTTAACCCAGGGCGTTAACCGGTTAACACTGTTGCGTTTTGCCAGAAAGTATGTTTTGTCCTGCGTTAACCGGTTAACCCAGGGCGTTAACCGGTTAACACTGTTGAAAATTTGAAAAATTGATATTTTTAATGTTGTGAACCTAATTGGTGATTGGCCTATTATAGTTAATTGTGATGAGTAATTTTGTTGGATTTATGTTATGAAGTGTTGATACAAGTATGTTGCTGAGTTGTTCCGTGTACGGAAAGTTGTTGAAAATACTGAGTTGTAGGCTTGGTAAGCCAAAGTTGATTATAAGTTGATGTTGTTGAAAACATTGTTGTATTGCTATTATTATTATGTTGTCGACAGTTTAAAGTCGTGTATGCCATGTACATTCATATGCATTAAGTCGGAGCTTTGCTCACACCACGTTGGCCTGGATTGGCAAATTTTAAGTTGAAAGTTGAAGGCTTATGCCTTGATGCCCAATAAAATGGCAATGATTTTAAGTTGGGAGTTTTACTCCGAATGGTACCACATGCATGACGAGTCGAGTCTCATTAGAGTTGCATTTTGTTGGCTTGTTGTATGGATATTTAATTTAATTGAGGAGTGGAATTGTGTTGATATTAAGTATGATGTTTGAGTTGGTGTGCCGTTACTGGATGTATGTTACGATTAGGGTGATGAAATGTGTGAATTTACTTAGCATTACATGATGATTTATAATGTTTATTATATCGATTGAGGAACTCACCCTTACAACTATTTTTCAGGTAACGAGCAATGAGTTGAGTAGAAGCTTATGCTTGGAGTCTAGTGTAGTCTCCTAAGTGGGTCATGCTCTGATAGATGTAACATCGGGACGAGATGTTTTAATTGTTTTATAGTTGGTTGTTGAACCTTTTTACCTGTAATATGTTATATGTTTTGGAATGGTTAGTTGATTTCTATCCGCTGCGAATTATGCAAGAAAATGTTATTTTGATTAAATAAAGAGCATGACAGTTATTATGATGTGAAGTAGTTGTGTGACACCCTTGGTGCATTATTACTCTGATATATATATTTGTTGTTTTTATTAAATATTTGGGGTATTTTAGAAGGGTGTTACATTAGTGGTATCAGAGCAGGTCGGTCTGTCCGGCCAGTTGTCGTGTCGTTACTGTCTAACAATTGTGTATTGTTACTAATCTAACTTTTAAGTTGTGTTGTATTGATAAGTTGAAATGGCTGGAAGGAATGACGCTGCAATGGCTACCGCAATGCAAGCGATGGCACAAGCTGTGCAGAACTTGCCAAATGTTGGTGGTGATGCTGGATCACGTAGCTTGGTGACTTTTCAGAGAGAGAATCCGCCGGTGTTTAAAGGGAAGCATGATCCAGATGCAGCCTTGGGATGGTTGAAAGAGATTGAGAGAATCTTCCGTGTTATGGATTGCACTCCAGCTCAGAAGGTTCGGTATGGTACTCACATGCTAGCAGTCGAAGCTGATGACTGGTGGCTAGAGACTCACGAGAGGTTGACCGTGGCAGGTGAAGTCATTACTTGGGATGTATTCCGCAGGGAATTCATGAGAAAGTATTATCCGGAAGATGTCCGTGGTAAGAAGGAAATTGAGTTCCTTGAGCTGAAGCAAGGAAACATGTCTGTCACTGATTATGCTGCGAAGTTTGTGGAGCTGTCCAAATTTTATCCTCATTACACTGGTGCTGGTGCTGAATTTTCAAAGTGCATCAAGTTTGAAAATGGACTGCGCTCTGAAATTAAGAAGGCTGTTGGGTATCAGAAGATACGCATTTTTACTGAATTGGTTGATAGCTGCAGGATATTTGAAGAAGACAATAATGCTCATTACAAGATTGTCAGTGACCGCAGGGGCAAGCAACATCAAAATCGTGGCAAGCCGTATGATGCCCCAGTGGGAAAAGGGAAACAAGGAGCTGCTCCGGCTCAGAGGACTAGTAGGGGAGGTGCTCCTGCTGGTATAGTTTGCTTCAAATGTGGTCAGGCTGGTCATAAGAGTAATCTATGCACTGCTGAAGTAAAGAGATGTTTTCGTTGTGGTAAGACTGGTCATGCAATAGCTGATTGCAAGCACAAGGAAATGATTTGTTTTAATTGTGGCGAAGAAGGGCATATTGGAAGTCAGTGTCAGAAGCCAAAGAAATCTCAAACTGGGAAGGTGTTCGCATTGACCGGAACTGAAACCTCCAGTGAGGACAGACTTATCCGAGGTACGTGTTATATTAATGGCTTTCCTCTTGTAGCTATTATTGACACAGGTGCGACTCATTCCTTTATATCTTTGGATTGTGCTGTGAAACTTAAGTTAGAGATAGCTGAGATGTTTGGTAGTATGGTAATTGATACTCCTGCGAAGGGTTCAGTGACTACTACTTCGGTTTGTTTAAATTGTCCTTTGAGTATTTTTGGTAGAGACTTTGGGATGGACCTAGTGTGTCTTCCACTAGTGCAGATTGATGTTATCCTGGGTATGAACTGGTTGGTGTTTAACCGAGTTTCTATCAATTGTTTTGATAAGACGGTGGTCTTTCCTGAGATTGAGGAGGGAAAGAGTTTGTTTCTATCAGCAAGGCAAGTGAATGAGGAAGTAGCTGATGGGGCAGAGTTGTTTATGCTGTTAGCGACTTTGGAGGCTAAAGATAAACTGGTGATTGGCGATCTAGCCGTGGTGTGTGATTTTCCTGATGTGTTTCCGGAAGAGGTGAATGAATTACCGCCAGAGCGCGAAGTGGAGTTCTCGATTGATTTGGTACCTGGTACTAGGCCGATATCGATGGCTCCGTACCGTATGTCTGCTGTTGAGTTAACTGAATTGAAGAGTCAGTTGGAAGATTTGTTGGATAAGAAATTTATTCGTCCGAGTGTGTCACCGTGGGGTGCACCAGTGCTATTGGTTAAGAAGAAAGAAGGTACTATGAGGTTGTGTGTGGATTACAGGCAACTGAATAAAGTGACGATCAAGAATCGGTATCCTTTGCCGAGGATTGATGATTTGATGGATCAGTTGGTTGGTGCAAGTGTGTTCAGCAAAATAGATTTGAGATCTGGGTATCATCAGATCCGTGTGAAAACCGAGGATATTCAGAAGACTGCTTTCAGAACAAGGTATGGACATTATGAGTATTCTGTAATGCCTTTTGGTGTAACTAATGCGCCTGGAGTATTTATGGAGTACATGAATAGGATTTTCCATCCGTACCTAGACAAGTTTGTTGTGGTGTTTATTGATGATATTTTGGTGTATTCGAAATCTGAAGAAGAGCATGCTGAACATTTGAGAGTGGTTTTGGGAGTTCTACGAGAAAAGAAGTTATTTGCTAAATTGTCCAAGTGTGAATTTTGGTTAGGAGAGGTGAGTTTTCTTGGTCATGTGATTTCAAGAGGTGGCGTTGCTGTTGATCCTTCTAAGATAGAAGCGGTATCTAAGTGGGAAGCTCCGAAGTCTGTTGCTGAGATTCGAAGTTTCCTTGGTTTGGCTGGTTATTATAGGAAGTTCATTGAGGGATTTTCTAAGTTGGCGTTACCATTGACGATGTTGACTAGGAAGGGGCAAGCGTTTGTTTGGGACTCAAAATGTGAAGGAGGTTTCCAAGAGTTAAAGAGAAGGTTAACTACTGCTCCTATTCTGATATTACCGAGTTCGTCGGAACCATTTGAAGTTTACTGTGATGCTTCATTGTTGGGTTTGGGTGGCGTGTTGATGCAGAATAAGCAGGTTGTAGCTTATGCTTCAAGACAGCTGAGGGTTCATGAGAGGAACTATCCGACGCACGATTTAGAGTTGGCGGCTGTGGTGTTTGTTCTGAAGTTATGGAGGCATTACTTGTACGGGTCAAGATTTGAGGTTTTCAGTGACCATAAAAGTTTGAAGTATTTGTTTGATCAGAAAGAACTGAATATGAGACAGAGGAGATGGTTAGAATTTCTGAAGGATTATGACTTTGGTTTGAATTACCATCCGGGTAAGGCAAACGTAGTGGCTGATGCATTGAGTCGGAAATCATTGCATATGTCTATGCTAATGGTTAAGGAATTGGATTTAATTGAGCAGTTTAGAGACTTGAGTTTGGTGTGTGAGAGTACTCACAATAGTGTTAAATTGGGAATGTTGAAGTTAACAAGTGGTATTCTGGATGAGATCAGAGAGGGTCAGAAATCCGATGTGCTTTTGGTTGATAAGTTGACTCTAGTGAATCAAGGTCAAGGTGGCGAATTCAGAGTTGATGAGAATGGTGTTTTGAAATTTGGTAATCGGGTGTGTATTCCGGATGTTACCGAACTTAAAAAGAGCATTCTTGAGGAAGGACATCGTAGTGGCCTGAGTATTCATCCTGGAGCTACGAAGATGTATCATGATTTGAAAAAGTTATTTTGGTGGCCGGGAATGAAAAGAGAAATTGCGAGTTTTGTTTATTCCTGTTTGACTTGTCAGAAGTCAAAGATTGAGCATCAGAAGCCGTCTGGGCTAATGCAACCGTTGGCTATTCCAGAGTGGAAGTGGGATAGTATCAGTATGGATTTTGTTTCTGGTTTACCAAGGACAAGTAAGAATTTTGAAGCTATTTGGGTGATTGTTGACAGATTGACAAAATCGGCTCATTTCATTCCGATCAGAATGGACTATCCGTTAGAGAAATTAGCTGAGTTGTATATTGAGAAGATTGTAAGTTTGCATGGTATTCCGTCGAGTATTGTTTCGGACAGAGATCCTAGATTTACATCGAAATTCTGGGAAGGTTTGCAGAAGGCTTTGGGAACTAAACTGAGATTGAGCTCTGCTTATCACCCGCAGACTGATGGTCAGACTGAGAGGACGATTCAGTCATTAGAGGATCTTTTGAGAGCTTGCGTTTTGGAAAAGGGAGGTGCTTGGGATTGTTATTTACCTTTGATTGAGTTTACCTACAACAATAGTTTTCATTCGAGCATTGGTATGGCGCCGTTTGAAGCTTTGTATGGTAGGAGATGTCGGACACCGTTATGTTGGTATGAGTCCGGTGAGAGTGTTGTGGTTGGACCGGAGATTGTTCAACAGACTACAGAAAAGATTAAGATGATTCAGGAGAAGATGAGAATTGCTCAGAGTCGTCAGAAGAGTTATCATGATAAGAGGAGGAAGTCACTTGAGTTCCGAGAGGGAGATCACGTGTTTCTTCGTGTTACTCCGATAACTGGGGTTGGTCGAGCTTTGAAGTCAAAGAAGTTGACACCTCGATTTATTGGTCCTTATCAGATTTTGGAGAGGATAGGAGAGGTAGCCTATCGTATCGCTTTACCGCCGTCACTTGCGAATTTGCATGATGTTTTTCATGTGTCTCAGTTGAGGAGGTACATTCATGACCCGCCGCATGTGATCCAAGTAGATGATGTACAGGTAAGAGATAACCTGACTGTTGAAATATCGCCTATGAGGATTGAGGATCGAGAGTTGAAGCAGTTGCGGGGTAAAGAGATTGCCTTAGTGAAGGTAGCTTGGGGAGGACCAGCAGGTGGCAATGTAACTTGGGAACTGGAGAGTCAGATGAAAGAGTCTTATCCAGAGTTATTTGCTTGAGGTATGTTTTCGAGGACGAAAACTCTTTTAGTGGGGGAGAGTTGTAACACCCCGAATAAAATAAGAGAATTATTTAAATTAAGTTAATAATATATTTATTAATTTAGTTAAATAAATGGAATTATTGGATTATTATTATTATTATTATTTGGAATAATAATTAGTGGAAAATATATAAGTTGGAATAAGAGAAAAGGGTTTTCATTTTTGGTAAAGAGTTTTCACGTGAAACAGAGAAGCGGCTGAAAAGTGGAGAGTGGAGAAAGGGCAAAGAGGAAGAGCTAGAGAGCAAAGGTTGAAGAACGGAAAAGCTTGAAGCTTAGAGATTGCCGGATTTTCTCAGGTAAGGGGGGTTTATCGTCGTTTAATGGGTATTATAGATTAACATGTCATGGGTAGTGATAAACCGTTGAAGTGACCCTAATTGGGATGTTGAATGCTGAAATATTGTGATGAATAAGTTGTATTAACGCTGTAATTGAGTCCGTAATTGTGTTAGTCGTGTTCCCCGAACGTATAGTTTTACGGAAATTGAATCGGAGGTCCGGAAGTCCTCCAACGGCGGAAAATGCGGAGAACTCTGCATTCTGCCTTGTGTTAGCGCAGGAACTGCTGTTTTGTCTGCGTTAACCGGTTAACACTGTTATATTTTGTGAAAATGTGTTGTTTTGCCTGCGTTAACCGGTTAACCCAGGGCGTTAACCGGTTAACACTGTTGCGTTTTGCCAGAAAGTATGTTTTGTCCTGCGTTAACCGGTTAACACTGTTGAAAATTTGAAAAATTGATATTTTTAATGTTGTGAACCTAATTGGTGATTGGCCTATTATAGTTAATTGTGATGAGTAATTTTGTTGAATTTATGTTATGAAGTGTTGATACAAGTATGTTGCTGAGTTGTTCCGTGTACGGAAAGTTGTTGAAAATACTGAGTTGTAGGCTTGGTAAGCCAAAGTTGATTATAAGTTGATGTTGTTGAAAACATTGTTGTATTGCTATTATTATTATGTTGTCGACAGTTTAAAGTCGTGTATGCCATGTACATTCATATGCATTAAGTCGGAGCTTTGCTCACACCACGTTGGCCTGGATTGGCAAATTTTAAGTTGAAAGTTGAAGGCTTATGCCTTGATGCCCAATAAAATGGCAATGATTTTAAGTTGGGAGTTTTACTCCGAATGGTACCACATGCATGACGAGTCGAGTCTCATTAGAGTTGCATTTTGTTGGCTTGTTGTATGGATATTTAATTTAATTGAGGAGTGGAATTGTGTTGATATTAAGTATGATGTTTGAGTTGATGTGCCGTTACTGGATGTATGTTACGATTAGGGTGATGAAATGTGTGAATTTACTTAGCATTACATGATGATTTATAATGCTTATTATATCGATTGAGGAACTCACCCTTACAACTATTTTTCAGGTAACGAGCAATGAGTTGAGTAGAAGCTTATGCTTGGAGTCTAGTGTAGTCTCCTAAGTGGGTCATGCTCTGATAGATGTAACATCGGGACGGGATGTTTTAATTGTTTTATAGTTGGTTGTTGAACCTTTTTACCTGTAATATGTTATATGTTTTGGAATGGTTAGTTGATTTCTATCCGTTGCGAATTATGCAAGAAAATGTTATTTTGATTAAATAAAGAGCATGACAGTTATTATGATGTGAAGTAGTTGTGTGACACCCTTGGTGCATTATTACTCTGATATATATATTTGTTGTTTTTATTAAATATTTGGGGTATTTTAGAAGGGTGTTACAGTCTACATTTAGAGAAATCAGAGATGGAATTTTCATGGTGTTCAACTGAACTTAATGGATTTTGAAAATTCAAAGCTCTAAAATGTTGCCTCTATGCAGAGGACTTCAGATCACACAACAACAACAAGAAACAACCAGTATATGAGCAGATTCGAAGAAATTAAAATGTGAAGTAAACCTCTGATTTGCAGAGCTTGGAGACACAATTCCTTGGTGTGGATGCTTGCAGTTTGTTCTTTAGATCAAAGGGAAGAAGGCTAAGGAACTTTAGATCCAAAAAACAATCAATGAAATTGAATTCTAGATCTGAAAAATTGAGAGAAAATTGGTGAGTTCCTTTGGTAGTGAGGGTGAGGATTCAATTGTGCAGCATTTAGGGCTCCTTCAGGTTGCTTAAATGAGAGGCATGAGCAATGTATTTATAGCCAAAGAAAGCTGAAATGCATGATCATTCCATTGCATGAATGGAAAGAGCCTCCATGCATGGGCTGTACAGGTGCATGGAGGGCCCAATTCCACTTAGATTTGGCAGCTGATGCTAATAGGAATCAAATTGGTCGTGCAGATTGTACCCAATCATCTCATGCAATGCAAATTTAAATGATTTTCAAAAATGGACCAATATGTTCAAGTCTTCGAAAATGCCATGTCGAAACTTGAAACACAACCTCATGAGTAATGGTTGGAAAGCTTTTTGCATGAGGATCGTTTGTTATGTTGATCAAAACTTCATTTGAAACTTGGAAATTGATGAAAAGTGGTCATGAAGTGTAGGGTGCAAAACATGTACATGTGAGAATTTCAAAAATGGCCAAAGTTCAAGCCCTCCTGTTTCAATGATGAAAGCTCCAAATGACAAAATCTTCAACATCAAAGTTGTAAATATTTTCAAGGAAATCAATTTGGACTTAAATTTTGCATCATTTGGATTTTTGATGAAGAAGTTATGGGCACTTGAAGTTGGACTTTTTCACATTTCAATGCTTTTGGTCCAAAGTGACCTATAATGTTTTGCATTATCACATGTATTTCTTTTAGGATTTTGAAATTTTTCTAAACATAACATTTGAATTAGACAGCTTAAGCTTTCCAATTCATTTGATTCCATCTCAAAATCATAAAAAATGAATGAGTTATGTTCTTGGGAAGTTGACTTAAAATTAGGGTTTCAGTCAAAATGACCTATAATGTCTTAGAATGGATGATGACCTTCCAAGCTTTAAATAAATTTTTTACAAACATGAAAGTTGTTCATATGGTTCTTAAGAACATGTTTTCTCTTTGGGCCATCTCCATTTGACAAACACATAAAACGTTAGGTCTCAGTGTATTTCAAAATAGTTAGATCAATTGACTGATCAACTTCTCAAGTCCAAACCTCATATCTTGATGAATTGATGATTGAGGACACTCAAATAAGTTCAAATATGCATGAAATGATGAATTAAATAACTTACCTTGATTGCATTTGATCATGGGTTGAGGTTGCTTCATGAGCAAGGCACAGTTGATGAACAGATGAATTCGGGTTTCCTTGGGAAACAAGCCTCAAATCCCTTGATTTGCTTTGATCAAAATGATGAATTGAGATACTTGGGAGGCATATTTGATGGATGATAGTTTTGGGAACCATTGCCATGCTTGCTTTCAGCGTCTCTTGGCCCTATCAATGCACATAGGATCTCCTAGAAACTTTGGATCTTGTGACTGCTCAAGCTACAAACAAGAGATGTTAGTGACATATTTTTGTGCTTTTGGTTAGTAAATAAAATGAGAAAAGCAATAATATACAATTCAAGCATGCTTGGTGATCTCAAACCAACTCTCAAGGGATCCCACCCAAAGGTAAAGGAGCCAAGATGTTGTGATCCTTGAGGCAATGCAATATGCAATGTTATGATGCCATGAGGGATCTTAGGGTCAAAATTAGGGTCTTACACTGTGAAGCAGAAGCTCAGAAGAACTCATCCCAATATGGCAGTGAAGATTAAAGAAGAAGTTCATAAGCAAATTGATGCGGGGTTTCTGTTAACTTCTACATATCCTCAATGGGTGGCCAATATTGTTCCCGTGCCTAAGAAAGATGGAAAAGTCTGAATGTGTGTGGACTATAGAGACTTGAATAAAGCTAGTCCAAAAGATGATTTTCCTCTACCACATATTGATATGTTGGTAGATAATACAGCTAAATTCAATGTCTTCATATTTATGGACGGATTTTCCGAATATAATCAGATCAAGATGGCACTCGAGGATATGGAGAAGACAACATTCATCACACGGTATGATGCATAAGGAGATCGAGGTGTATGTTGATGATATGATTGCAAAGTCTAGAACGGAAGTTGAACATGTAGAGCACTTGTTGAAGCTTTTTCAACGTTTGAGGAAGTACAAACTCCGTCTGAATCCGAACAAGTGTACATTTGGAGTCCGTTCCGGCAAGTTATTGGGCTTTATTGTCAGTGAAAGAGGTATTGAAGTTGATCCTGCCAAGGTCAAAGCAATACAAGAGATGCCTGCGCCCAAAACTGAGAAGCAAGTCTGAGGTTTTCTTGGCCGCTTGAATTATATTTCCAAATTTATATCCCACATGACTACCACATGTGCACCAATATTCAAGCTTCTCCGGAAAGATCAGCGTCATGATTTGACCAAGGATTTCCATAAGGCCTTTGACAGTATTAAAGAGTATCTGTCCGAGCCACCGATTCTGTCTCCGCTTGTGGAAGAGATACCCTTGATTATGTATTTGACTGTTCTTGAAGACTCTATGGGTTGTGTACTGGGTCAGCAAGATGAATCAGGGAAGAAAGAGTATGCTATATACTATCTGAGTAAGAAGTTCACTGATTGTGAATCTCGATACTCAATCCTTGAGAAAACATGATGTGCTTTTGCTTTGGCTGCTAAGCGCTTACGCCAATACATGTTGAATCATACGACTTGGTTGATATCCAAAATGAATCCAATCAAGTATATCTTTGAGAAGCCTGCTTTAACTGGGAGGATTGCCCGTTGGCAGATGTTGTTGTTTGAGCATGATATTGAGTATCGAGCTCAGAAGGCTATTAAAGGTGGTATCTTGGCTGACCACTTGGCACATCAACCAATTTAGAATTATCAGTCTGTTTAATACGACTTCCCGGATGAGGAGATTCTGTATTTGAAAATGAAATATTGCGATGAGCCTACACTCGATGAAGGGCCAGAGCCTGGTTCCCGATGGAGCATGGTGTTTGATGGCGCTGTAAATTAATATGGAAATGGTATTGGGGTAGTGATTATTACTCCTCAGGGCACACATTTTCCTTTTACAGCAAGGCTAACTTTCAAATGCACGAATAATATGGCGGAGTATGAGGTCTGTATTATGGGTTTGGAAGAGTGTATTGATCTTAGGATCAAGCATCTTGATGTTTATGGTGATTCGGCCCTTGTTGTTAATCAGATTAAGGGTGAATAAGAGACGAATCACCCTGGCCTCATCCCATATAGAGATTATGCGAGGAGGATTTCAACGTTCTTTACTAAGGTTGACTTCCATCATATTTCTCGAGATGAGAATCAGATGGCAGATGCACTTGCTACGCTTGCTTCGATGATTGTGGTGAAATATTGGAATGCAGTTCCCAATATCACTATAATGCGCTTGGATAGACCAGCTCACGTACTTGCAGTTGAAGAGGTGAAAAGATGATAAGCCATGGTATTATTATATCAAGTGTTTTCTTCAGAGTCAGATTTACCCGCCTGGGGCATCTGTTAAAGATAAGACTTTGAGGAAATTATTTGGCAGTTTCTACCTCAATGGTGATGTGCTTTATAAGAGGAATTTTGACATGGTTCTGCTCAGATGCGTGGATAGACACGAAGCATACCTGTTGATGACTGAAGTCCATGAGGGTTCATTTGGTACTCATTCCAATGGACATGCCATGGCAAAGAAGATGTTGAGAGCAGGCTACTATTGGCTGACAATGGAATCTGACTGCTGCAAATATGTGAAGAAATGCCATAAGTGTCAGATTTATACGGATAAGATTCATATTCCCCCGACACTTCTGAATGTTATTTCATCACCATGGCCTTTCTCCATGTGGGGAATTGACATGATTGGCATGATAGAGCCAAAGGCGTCCAACGGTCACAGGTTTATTCTCGTAGCAATTGATTACTTCACCAAGTGGGTAGAAGTGGCATTGTATGCAAATGTGACCAGGCAGGTGGTCGTGAAGTTTATCAAGAATCAACTCATATGTCGTTATGGTGTGCCAGATAAGATCATTACTGATAATGGATCTAACTTGAACAACAAGATGATGAAAGAGTTATGTAGCTAGTTCAAGATTGCACATTATAATTCTTCTCCCTATAGACCTAAGATGAATGGGGTTGTTGAAGCTGTCAACAAAAACGTCAAGAAGATTATCCAGAAGATGGTTGTTGCGTACAAAGATTGGCATGAGATGCTGCCATTTGCTTTGCATGGATATCGTACATCTGTTCGCACTTCAACAGGGGGAACCCCTTTCTCCCTTGTATATGGCATGGAGGTTGTGCTCCCCGTGGAGGTTGAGATCCCATCAATGAGAGTCTTGATGGAAACCAAGTTGACTGAGGCTGAATGGGTTCAGAGTCATTATGATCAACTGAATTTGATAGAAGAGAAGAGATTGACTGCCATGTGCCTAGGTCAGTTATATCAGCAAAGGATGAAGAAAGCCTTTGATAAGAAGGTCAAGCCTCGTGTGTTCCGAGAAGGCGGCCTTGTGCTCAAGAAAGTTTTGTCTTTCGCGCCCGATTCCAGGGGCAAGTGGACTCCAAACTATGAAGGTCATTTTGTTGTTAAGAGAGCCTTTTCAGGCGGTGCTTTGATACTCACAACTATGGATGGGGAGGATTTCACTCGTCCTGTGAATTCAGATGCAGTCAAGAAATACTATGCCTAAAATAAAAATGGAGTAGCTCGCTAAGTTGAAAACCCGAAAGGGCGGCTTAGGCAAAAATGAGCGTCTCGGTAGATTGAAAACCCGAAAGAGCGATCCAGGCAAAATTTAGAGACATATAAAAGATAATAATATATATCCCGCTAGATTGAGTACCTCACCCTAGGGCAATCTAGGCAAAAATTAGGGATTTGACAAGTAACTGCATCTTGATAAGACTTTGATCTACAAGTCGTCTTCTGTCAAAGATTCTCGCTCAGTCATCGTCAACTGAAGCTTCAAATACATTGGATTCAGAGTTGGTGGAGAAATGGTCATTATGTTCAATGTAGCCCTTTTTCCAATATATATCACCAATTTCAAATTTGTAAAGATCCATGGAGTCATGCCATTTGCAGATTACCATTCCATCAAATAAATTTGAGCCTTTATCCAATTATTCGCACTCTTATTTGTTTCTGTTTAACAAAAGTTTCCATGTTTTAATTGATAAATATCATTGTTTTAAACAAATAAAGTTTTTTATAAGTTATTTTTAAACAAAGTGAACATTCATAATGACTGAAAAGATAATTGGAACGTCTTCAGTGCTCTCCCAAGGATAGTATGATCTCAAAAAGGGTAAGGCATTTGTTCATATTCCTAGCATATTTGTATCCTCTTTATCATCTTTTAGGTTTGTCTCCTCAGTGAGCGCAGAGAAGGTAATACACCACCAAAATCCCCAGAGAATCTGGAGTTTGGTCTCAATTTTCTAGCTCCCCAGTGAGTCTGGATCTAACATAGGTGTTTTATCAATCATATGGTTGTCATCCCTTGTGTGGATTGACCTAAAATCCCTTATAGATTGATAAGTTGACATGCTATCTTTTTCGAGGAAGTTGGTCTTCCCTCATTCAGATTGGAAATCTCTCGCATAGTGAGCAGGAAATCCCGACATGAATGGAATTTTCAACAAGTTGGTTTGTAGCTTATCCCCGGTGGATTCGCATACATTGATCTCCAACAGGTTTGCCTACCATTCGTCCTCAGTAGGGTTGCTCACATTAGACTTCCCAGTTTGGTCACCAGCAGGTCATTTCCAGCTGATCACCTACAGGTTTTTCCCGTTCCAGTCATCAGCAGTTGTTCCCTAGTGGAGTTGCCTGATTGGAACCTGATTGTTGTATTTCTTCCTTCTCGGTTAGTTTCCTCTTAGCAGAGTGGGT